>NC_041390.1:601055139-601105178 GCF_002162155.2 Triticum dicoccoides | reverse complement strand
CGGGCGGCGAGAGGCGGCGGCTCGGCTCGGGGCGGGGCTCGGCGGCGGGGCCGGCGGTTTGCGGTGGTGGCGGCTAGGAAGCAGGGCGGCGGCTATATAAAGGGGGCGGGGCGGCGGCTTGCTTGGGCGAGGGGGCACCCGGGGAGGAGTCCGGCTCGGACTCTCCTCGGCGTCCGTGCCGCGCACAGCGGCGCGCACGAGGGAGGCGGCGGCGCGGGGTTGGGCCGGCCTGGCTCGGCTGGGCTTCGGCCCGGTCGGGCGCTGGAAGTTTTTTTAAAAAAATAATTCCGCCAAACAGAAAATAAATCCTAGAAAATAAAATAAAAATCTAAAAATGCCAAAACAAATTTTCACCGTCTAAATAAAATATTTAGAATGAGATGAACATTTTCTTGGCCCTAAAATGTAATTTTGAAAATGTGCAATTTTTCTAATGCAAATAAAATCGAATAAAGGATTTTAATATTTTTGCCTCCAATATTTCAGTTATTTTGGAGAAGTCATATTATCTCCTCTCATATATTTTAATATGAAATACTTTTCGGAGAGAAAATAATTAAAATCAAAAATCCTTGTTTCATTATTTGATAGAAATCAAATATGAAAACCGGGAAATCCCCAACTCTCTCTGAGGGTCCTTGAGTTGCTTAGGATTTCGAGGATTTGCGGAACGAAAATGCAATAAAATATGATATGCAAGAATGACCTATGTATAACATTCCAAATTGAAATTTTGGGATCTTACAATGATGTGGACTACCTTGTTGAAGATAACGCAATGGATGATTTTTGCTTATCACCGGAAATGGATGGGACCCATGGAAGGACCACTTTTGAAGATAATCCCGATCAGTAATTACTGAGAAGGGCAGTCCATGGTAGGATGGCACAATGGCGGTGCAAGCTGGGAACAAGATGCAAATGTTGGGAATGATTCTAGTAACTGGGGAAAACTCAACAGTAGAGAGTGAATCCACTGTTTGAATGGTTATAGCATAATCGAAGAAACTGGGAGCACAAGGATCCGTAAGGAACAACTTCTAGATTAAGTTGCACTAAATCCTCATGGAGAAGATGGTCAAATAGCTCAATCAAGATACTACAATGATAGATCTTCCGGCTAGGTGTGTCGGCCAGAACATCAACCTTGTCGGGACCTACATCATAGATCTTGGAGAAGTTCCAACTATCATATCTGCCTAAGATTCAGATCTGGTTGGTAACGGAATATTTCAGACAGCATGTCTGGAAAAGAAAGGTTGCAACACACATCGACGAGATGACGTTGCGAAATTCTCGGGAATGAACTACGATAGCAAGCTCCAAAACACGAGTTGGTTCTGCTACATACATGTGAGCATGTTGTCCAAGACAAGAATGACCACATAGTAGTCTTATAATAAAACACTATTGAGTTCAGGTTAGGATCCATCATCAAGGATTTCGAAGTCTTTACACGCGCTAGACTTCTTTTCCTTGAACAAGTCAATCAGTGGCTTGGTGTGCTAGGGAATACATATGGAGTGGAGGTAATTAATCTACCCACCCATAGAATACATCAGCACATGCATAACTGACTTGGGATGGTACCAAAGGAAACAAAAACAATCTTTTTCGAACTCACAGCGGCAACTTGCACCAAATGCACATGAACTCGAGGAAGTCACTTCTTTCATCCAAGCATAAGCTTCATGAACGGAACACGAAGACATTGCTTACAAAGTTTTCAACACTAGGTTGATATTCAACATGAACCATGGGGGAGACAAAATGATGCTGATGGGTTCAACAGCAACTCATTAGAATTTCCATATCACTGGACTTCCACCATCATGTGAACACGGTGAAGCATTGGTCAGACCAAAAGATGTAATGGTGTATGCTCGAGGGATCAACCACGAGTAAGACAACATTACGAACATCATTGGTTCTGTTTTGACTTGACAATAGCCCATACTCAAGTCAAAGTTTTGGCAAGGCAATAGATCCAACAACTGATCACGAGGACCAATCGATGGATATATCATCTTTCCTCAACACACACACACACACACAAAAGATATCCCTTAACATGAACTAAGTCAGACAATCTTTTATCTTCGAACTCTCCAAGTTGTTATTTTGGCTTAACCAACTAGTTCAGGGGTATCCAACACAGATTCTTGGAGAAGGGGTGATTTGGAGGAAAACCAACATGATCACGAACTCACCATATCGGTCAGGGGATGACCTGGTGATACTTCCGTGAAGATATCCGAAAAATCACGAACCACTGATATGACTCTAAGCTCGGGAACAATCTTGCTTTTCAGGGCAAGACGATATGATCAAAAGAGTGAGGGATTGACACAATCCTGACTCGTGGATCGAAGAGTGCACCAGAAATAAGGACTAGGTAGCACGATCAATCTTAGGATGATGATTTAATAATCAACACTCTAAGAATGAGAATATTGTCCATTTACTACAAAGCAACGAGTTGCTCGGAGTATTGATTTCACACATCACAATTCACTTGTCGGCATTTCGGTTACAACAACACGGGACCGAGGAATGAATAATGATGGCGAGAAGTATCACTGCGTCAAGAATTCATAAGAGGTGGTGCAATTCTCATGACATTCTTGACATAAAGATGGTAACACTCCAAGATAGAACAAAGCAAAAGCTGGATTGGCATTTTGATCTACGAAATACAACTGCTTTGACCCAATCCCAGAGATGGATGAGGTACTGGAGTTTGTTTCTCCTAGTCATTCCAGAATAGAATGGCTTGACGGACCACAAGAATAATAGGCATCGATGAGCACAAATGCACGACATACTCTTGACTATCAACCGATACACGAGGGTCGGAATCCAACCAAAGAGGGACAACGCAAAGGAACATAGCACTTTCTGAGTTGTGGATGCATAGATTAGTATGTTGAACAAAGCTCAACATATTTCTTCCAGATAATCCATGCAGAAAGGTAGGACTGGCATATTCACAATGCAGAATGGAGAACTCCTCAAGAGCACTCTTGTTGTGATCTTTTGGTTCAAAGAACTTCTGCCATAAGCAGTTCATGGTATTTGGAAGAAGGAAATACCACGGACCTCGAGGACTATCACAAGGTTACTAATAACCTAAAGGAACGAGCAAACACTATCAACACGAAATAAGTAGGGTGAATCTCGGGTTCAAAACCCAGAAATAGGATGCCTACTAACTAAATGGCATCACGGGATGCTTTCGAGAATGATGGCCAGAATCATCACACTGGGACACAAACATGGCTAGATTACTAGGTAATCTTCTAAGACACCTAGGGTCATAATAATAACTCCAACATATATGTCGAGGCAATAGAATACCTCAACTTAGCAATTAGTGTGATTAACCTGGCCTAAAAGAACAACAAAACCAGAGGGAAAGGATTTTGCAAATGCATCAGATGGTTTAGAAACCTGGGATGAGTCGGACAGCATAACGACTGTAAATGCTCAAGGGATTTGAGACATCCTGCAAAAATGGTGGCATAACCACTCAGAAGCACAATATCAAGGTTCCGAGACCAACTATCAACACATGGAAGTAGTAGGAACGGAACTAGGGCTTGAAACCAACAATCCTACGAGTCTATGGATTAGTAACACGTCATCCTGATAGATAGATGAGAAGGCCTAGTTTCTTAACCCCGTAGAAATGAAGAGGTTGACTTAGATCAGAAGGGCATAAGGTAAAGGAGTAAAAAGAGCCTTACGTTCCCTTCCACAATCAATTCCCTTATATAACTAAAGCATTTCTAGACTCAACTTCGACCAGTTTGGCTTGGTAATCCTACAGGCAGTCAGGATCTGATACCAAAGCTGTCAGGACCCCGATCCTAAGTCACACCGATCTAGCATGTAACACTTCATATCACTTTGCGGCCTCGCGCACGGTATTCCCACGGGTGCCACCTTACCTGGCCCGGGACCATTTGCGCCTTTTGGCTCACGTATATGATAGTGTCGCTAGCATCCATATGGCAGAGAACCCGGGCCGACATGACTAGTTGTGAACCCAAAGTGGCACTAACTTACGGGGACAAGCATACATGAATCAACATCGAGCATGTCGGTCAGCAGCGTGCGAATCCGGGCTGTAGCACTGGGCTAACAGGACTTTGGTGAACCGGGCTGTAGCAGGCTAGGCAGGACTCTGGATGTCACCGCGTGACATTTTCCCGAAGGGACAGACACAGGAATGAAGTGAATCACATGTTGGTCAGTCAAGTGTTTCGGAGCAGTAGTGTTGGGCTAGCAGGACTCCAGTGAACCGGGCTGTAGCGGACTACTATGGCTCATGGAAGCACAAGACTACATTTCCCCATAAGAGAGGCTACCAATGATAAACAACTAGGTTGTCGGATCCCACACATACCAAGCATTTCAAATCATACACACAATATGGCATCACAACAAGACTCTACGACTCAAAGTATTTATTCATTAGGCTCCGAGGAGCCAAGCATTACAAACATGGGTCTCATGACCCCAACATACAATGCATACAAGCAACAAGCACATGTGGAAGCTTAACATGTCTGAGTACAGAAATCTACAAATGAAAAAGGCTGAGAAGCCTCACTATCTACCAGATTCTGCCGAGGGCACAAGATCGTAGCTGAGGTAAGAAGATAAACATCAAAGTCCATGTGCAACTACTAGCGAGACTGAAGTCTCTCTGCAAAACATAAATGAAGCAAACGTGAGTACAAATGTACCCAGCAAGACTTACATCGGAACTAACTACATATGCATCGGTATCAACAAAGCGGGTGGTGGAGTTTAACTGCAGCAAGCCAGCTTTGACTCAGTGGCCAACCTGAACTACGACTGCAAGCAACTCTTTGAGGTGGCGCACACGAGTCCACATATTCACCAATCAATACACCACTATGGATGCGCTCCCTTCTCCCTATGAGAACGCCATCCATAGCACTCACGCTTATCTTGCGCATTTTAGAGTATCCACTTTCACTTGTCTATGAACTGTACAGGGATCCAAGTAGTCCTTTACCGCGGACGCGGCTATTCGAATAGATGATGTTAACCCTGAAGGGGTGTACTTTTTCATACACGCTTTCACCACTTATCGTCGTTTACATGACATGTACTTGGCAAGCTTCAAGCCGAAGGCCAACGAGGGTGTCGGCCATGGCCTACCTAAACACTCAAGTCTCTAGTCCAGGTTTATCGCCTACCCAGGTTCCATCCGCAGGGAGTCTGGCCGAGGTTTCCACATACGGCCCCGAGCGATGTGTATAGGGTTCCGAGACACCAAACGGGCGCCTGGCATACCCGGCCACGGTGTATCTACCGCATCATAGCCCACCCTTAGGGTCAGCGCTACGCACGGCCGCCAACACATAACCTATAAACACCAGAAACTGGTTGCAACTCACGGACAGAGGACTAGGGTGGTTAAGAAGCCGAGAGGGTCAATTAAGGATCCCAATGCATGGTAGTAGCTGGTTCTTGAATCACACATATAGATCTCAGTTCTTAAGGACGGCCTCAATGAAACAACCCACCATGTACTCCTACATGGCCTCTCATCGATACCTTTACCAAAACGTGTTCAACACACTTAGCTCACACACAGTAGGACATGTTCACAACTTTCCAATTCATCCTCGATGAATCAGACCTGACACAACTCTAAGCAATAGCAGGCATGACAAACAACCATGAATGAGTAGACACATCAGGGCTCAAACAACTCCTACTCATGCTAGTGGGTTTCATCTATTTACTGTGGCGATGACAGGTCATGCAGGGAAAAGAGGTTCAACTACCGCAGCATGTAACAGTTGAATCGTTGTTGTCCTAATGCAGTAAAAGAGAGCAGGAGTGAGACAGTGGGATTGTATCAGAATGAACAAGGGGGTTTTGCTTGCCTGGCACTTCTGAAGAAAGTATAACTCTTCATTGGTGTCATCGATCACAGCGTCGGAACATACGTCTACCGAGGGGGGCAATTACCGGCAAACAAGGAAGAACACAATCAATGCAATGCAACAATATGATGCATGAGCATAACATGGCAATATGCTGTGTTTTGAGCTAATGCAACTAGCAACATGTTAAATGGAGTTGGTTTGAACCTTAGGTTCAAATTCAACTCCATATGTGAGGATTTAAATGCCATTTATATGATTTGGCCTAAACAACATCCATAAGTTGGTCCAACATGCATGAGAATGGTATAGATGGATAGATTGGATTTTTCTGATCATTTTTCATATATAATTTATTTCATTTGGAGTTACGGTTTATTTGCTATGAATTTTAGAAGTTTTAACCATTTTCTGAAATAAATAAATCATTAATGATTTATTTAAAATCCCAGAAAAGCATTATTGCATTAGCCTGACATCAGAATGACATCATCAGGTCAACAGCGTCAGCCCAGGTCAAACCTGACGCTGGGACCCACTGGTCAGTGAGTAGGCTAATTAACAGAGACTGTTAGTGCTAATTTAATCCTAACTAAAAGTGTCAGTGGGGAATGGGCCCACACGTCAGTGACTAGGGAGGGTAGTTAGTGACCTAATTAGTTTTAGCCTAATTTGACACGTCAGCCGGCCGGGGTTAGGTCACCGGCGACCTCAACCGACGGCGGAGGCTCGCCGGACTTGAGCTACAGGCGGCGGATGGACTTGCGGAGACCACCGGGGCATAGCCCGTGCTCTCCCGCATCCAGAGGAGCAGGTGGGTGGCCGCATGGGCGCCGGAGCTTGCCGGAATGAAGCTCGCGGTGGTGGCCGGAGTTCAGCGTTAGCGGGTTAGGCGCTACGATGCACGGTAGGGAGAGGTGTTGGTGTCTACGAGCTTCTGGAGACGTGTTGAGCATGATGGGATGCTCGGACGCGAGCGTCGCCCGCTCTAGCCACGGTGGCTTCATGAACGGCGGCGAGGAGCTCTCAGCTCCGACGTTTAGTGCGGCTAGGGAACAAGGACGAGGTCGGGGAGCAGGGGGAAATACGGCGGGGCTCACATCGGGGTCGAAGCGGAGCTCAGCAAACTCGGGGAGGCGGCGGAGACGGCGAATCGGACGTCTGCATCCGGCGGCCGTGGTCGGGGAAGAAGGCCACAGGCGTCGTCTTGGGTCCGTCCTAGCTTGTGTACCTTGGCGAGGAGGGAGAAGAGGTTGCGGCGGAGCCTCTGAGAGCATCGGCGAGGCGAGGCAGTGGCTGTGGCCACGGCGGTGCTTGTCGGCGGCGACGGGTGCGCGTAAGAGAAACAGAGGAGGGGAGGGAGAGCAGCGAGTGAGGGAGAGGAGAGAGGGGTCCAGAGCGGCAACGAGGGAAGGATCGGGGCCCCAGGTGGAAGCAGGAGGTGGAGCTCGGGCGCGCGCGTCGACATGCCTCTGCCTACTAGCAGAGGTTGAAGACGGTGGGGAGTTGGGCTGGGCCTCAGCCACAGTGCCGGGCCAGGTGGCTGTGCCAAGTAAGCTGGCCCAAGTGGCTTCTCTCTCTCTCTTATTTCTAATTTTTGTTTTGTTTGTTTATTTATGCAAATTTGCTTAAATTTGGTTTTCGAACCAAATCACTTTTAAAAATTCTGGAAATAGTTATGGGCACTAAATGAATTATTCCAGAGGCCCTCAACTAATTCCAAAATTGTTGGAGCATTTAAAAAATATTTATAGTATTTAAATGCCCCAATTCAAATACAATATGAGTTAATTCAAAAATCCAGAGTGGCCTAGAAATATGTGCATCATTTTTGGCAGAGGTTCTAGACCAATTCAAAAATGTTGGAAATTTATGAAGGGCATTTTGGGTTCATTGAAATATTTTTATTTTGATCCTAGTTGAAATTATTATCTGCTAGGGTTTGAACAATCCCCAATTCAAATTTCAAACAAATATAGACATGATACATGGATGCTTATGCAACTAGTTGCAATCAGGTTTTAGGGTTGTGACAGCTTATCATGTCGGCTCATTTTTTCCTTCATATATCATTAGCCCTTACTTAAGCCGCCATTATTCATATGTACTATAATCATTAACCTGTAACTCCACCAATTAATTTGAACCGGCAAATTGGTTTCTTTTCAGCTTGTCCTTTTTCATCATGCCGTCAAAAGCGCCAACAGTCTACAACTGGCTCCCTTCCACAGTTACTGATGACACTTTGAAAGATTTTGTCACCATCGGATATTTGCCGGAGAAGAATATTATGTCCTATCGTGCTCCTGACCGGCCGTGCTCCTGACCCGGCCGAAGAACGGCCTGGGCCCAAAGACGGTGAAGTCATCATTTTTACTGATCACATGAATCAGGGTTTTTCACCACCCGGCTCAAAGTTCTTCAGAGACGTTCTGCATTTCTTCAAGCTTCATCCACAAGATCTTGGACCCAACTCCATATCCAACATTTGCAATTTTCAAGTTCTCTGTGAGGTTTATCTTCAAGAAGAACAGACCGTTGAACTCTTCAGAGAGTATTTCTATCTGAACCGCCAGAAAGAATGCACCAATGACCCTAGCTTGGAACTTGGTGGAATTTCGATTCAGTGCCGACAGGGCACTGTCTTTCCCTTAGTAGTCTTACCAAGCCATCCCAAGGATTGGAACCATAATTGGTTTTGCTGCAAAGACACGTCGCCAGCTGACGAAAAACCACTGTCGGGTTATCACGTGGAGCGTCTTGACTCTAAGTTTGTGCTCCCTGACAAGCTGACTATTGCTGAGCGTAAGAAGCTTATCCCCTCCATCAAAAGGATTCAAGCCTTATTGGGAAACGGCCTAACCGGAGTTGATCTGATCCATTGTTGGATCGCATGGCGGGTCATTCCTCTAAGACGCCAGTCCAACTTGATGTATAAATATGGCGGAGGCCCAGATGACCCTCTGCGTCATAGCTCTATACAACTGACTGAAGAGGCCATTGTTGAAATGTCAACAACCCTCGTAAACAGTAAATACGAGGACTGTAGTAAAGCTGGATTGAATCCTTTATGAAAGCTTAACCCGCCACCAGAGGTAAGTCCCCTTGACTCCATTTTTTCTTCAGTAGTTAAGTACTTGTATAACCTTTAACCTTTTATTTGCCTACAGGCCAAGTCTAACTTTTGGAAGGCAAAATACGATCATGAAGCTACCAAGAAGGCTAGAGCCGTCGCCATAGCTGCCAAGAAGACGACCCGAAAGTCCAAGAAGAAAAGAACCACCTCTGACATGTTCAAGCTGGATGATGTTTCTGAGTCGAAGGTAGCCCTTGACTCTCTTGACCTGCTTTTAACAATCTTATTGACACTGACATTGCCAGGATGACACGGGGGCCAGCCAGGCAGTAGAAGAAGAGGTAACTATTTCCTCCGACTCAGCCCCTTTTCCAAGACACAAACCTCGACTGGTAACCCAGAAAGTAAGGTTCTCACACCCTTTGGCTTATTTGGATCCTCATTTTCTTTTGAAAAAGCAGCAACATGAGAGACGCTGTCAGGCCCGGACCAATGACGACAATGAACTGCCCTCCGGCTTACCAAAAACTCCTCGAAAATGCCAGAATGAGGTTTCTTTCACCTTTGTCTCTTGCTTTTATCAATGAATCTATTTCCTTACTCTCTTAACTTTATTTTACTTTTGCAGGAGGTTTCTCGCTCTTCTGGCGATTCTTCACAAACTCAATTCCCGGCTTTCAAGACTGCCCCTGGGTAAGGAAAATTATCTTTCTTCTGCATCTTTAAGTCTGCATCATTATACTAACTCATGAAATCCTTCTTAGCGGTCAAGCAAAGTCCAAGAAAGCCAAGGTGGCTAAGCTGGCGGAAGACCTGAAAGACCCTGCTCCTGAACTGGCAATACCAACTCCTCCTGAACAATCCGAAGCACCAGAAGACCCTCCTATTCATGTTCAATCAGACCCTCCTGAGCCGTCAGTTGATGAGACTATTCTCAATCCGTCTATCGCTGAGCCATCTAGCTCAGCAACCCAAATATACTGGCTCGGCACTCTGCCAAGCAAGAGGCTTTAGAAAGACAGAAGGGGCGGTTTGACGTCTCTCACTACGCTCACCTGAATGTTAGTGATGTGTTGTCTGGATACCTCAGTCATGTGCATTCCGGCCGTGACTCGGAAATTGAAATGGTCAAGCAACTGCAACTAAAATATGAGGTATGTTCTCCGGCTTTCACTAGCTTACATATGCTCTGCCAGCCCCCAAGTCTCCAGATTATGATGAACCTGAATGATCTGTAGACTTGTGATATAGGTTGATGCTCTGTCTTAGATTTTCCTTAAGTCCAGCATAAATTTCACCTATAGTCCCCAAGGGCCGGCTCAATTTATCATGAATGAGCCGGTACTTGACTTCATAACTGTCTTGAATCAGTCCAAACAAATAGTGTGATCCGGCTCAACATGAAAAAACTTTCTTAATATCATGCATTAGCCCCCAACTGCCAAGCGTTGTTACTTGTAAAACACTTGGGACTTTAAGCATAGAAGAGCCATTTTGCATTTTAAAAAATTGCTTTGGCAGACATTAGCCCCCAAGTGCCGAGTGGTGTTGCGTTGCAAAGCACTTGGGACTTTAATCATTATAACCTTTATTGAAATAAATTCTAACACACATGTGCAAGTTTGTAGACCGTCCTGTAAGTGCATCTAGTGCCTCTTAGTGATTTTGGTGTATTGAAGACTTATAGGTTAAGGAACTAATGCGTTTGTAAGTGTACACAGGTCTATAAGTCTATGAGGAGTTTGATATTTACAGGAAAAGTTGACCCCTAAAAATGAATATCTTTGACTGAAGATTTTGGTATTTCTGAAGACTTTCATGAACACTTTGAAAGTGAAGAAATTGGTGTGTCCGTGAAGACTTGATATTCATGCGAGGAATATGAAGCTTGAAGACTTTCGTTTTCATAGTTTTGTTTTCTCTTTCTTGAGTCATAGGAAACACCGTACTGTTAAAGAGGGTCGAGGAAATACTAAGGAAAAATTTCCATGTGATGCTCAACTCAAAATCCTACACCTACCAATCCCTTCGAGTGAAGCCATTGGAAATCTCATACAGTTCAGTCAATTTCTTCAGTGACAGAGACAAAGTTCTTCTGGTCTCTGAGGAATTTGTCCTGACTGAGGAGTTAGGAATTCGCTAGTGCGGATTGCCTACACAATGAGGAACATGATAGCCCTGAGGATTTTGCTACATAAATTCCGACCGTTGCTGTGCTATGCGCCAGCTGTCCCAAAATATCTATGCACCTAACGGTCATATCATTGAAGGGCATTTATGTCTTATCATGTTGGGCTGCTCCCTAGGCTATAAATAGCCGCCCCCTACAACCACTAGCTGGTTGGCTACTCCGAGAGAAACTAACACTTGTCATTTGAGAGCAACCCATCCTCTGAGGACTTTGAGCGAAAATCATCAAGTGAGGAAAAACCAAAAACCCAAAACCCAAACACCTACAAACCCCAAGTGATTGAGCATCACTGAAGAGATTGATCCTGAGTGGATCTGACGCTTGTTACCTTTGAAGACTGTGCTTCTTCCAGACGGTTAGGCGTCATGGTCTAGAGCATCCAAGAGGAATTGTGGATCACCGAGTGACCAAGTTTGTGAAGGTTTGGAAATCGCCTGAAGACTTACCACGAGTGATTGGATGAGGTCTGTGTGACCTTAGTTCAAGGAGAATATGGTGAGGACTGGGTGTCTTGAGCTGCGTGTTCAGGACTGGGTGTCCGGGACTGTGTGTCCTCGAGTTTAAATACTCAGCCGCTCCAACCAGACATACAATTGAGACAGCAGTTGGAACTGGTCTACCAAATCATTGTCTTCAACAAGCTTACTAGTTCTATTTCCTCAACTCTTTCATTTCCTCATAACTGTGCTGTGTGTTTGTTCATATCTGTGTTGAAGACTTTAACCAAAGACTTTCTTAATTTCCTCAGTTCAATTTCTTCAGTCTATTTGTCTTCATCATGTGTTATCATGTGATTGTGCTTTCTGTACTATGTGCCTGTCTTCATTTAATCATGATGACTATGCTTGTATTCTGTTATGTTTACTTCTGAGTACTTATTCCGCTGCTAGTAGTTCTTTGTTAAGGAATTTCCTCACCAGCAAATTCCTCATTGAAGAATTTCATAAAAATCGCCTATTCACCCCCCCCCCTCTAGTTGATATAACGCACTTTCAATTGGTATCAGAGCAAGGTACTCCCTTGTTCTGTGTGATTTTGGTTTAACCACCTGGAGTTTTAGTTATGTCGACTGCAGGTATGATCAAGGTCTCTACTGGGTGTCCTACCTTTGATGGGACGGACTACCCCTACTGGAAGAATAAGATGCAAATGCATCTTGAAGCAATTGATAACGATCTCTGGTATGTTGTGGAAAATGGTGTTCCCTCAGTCACACCTTCTCTGAATGTTGCTGATGTGAAGAGATTCAAGCAACTCGACTCTCAAGCGAAGAATATCATATGTGGCCATCTAAGCAAAGGACAGTATGACAGAGTGAGTGCTTTGGAAACAGCGAAGCTTATCTGGGACAGGTTGTCCAAAGTGAATGAAGGAGTCTCAACTCAGCGTGACTCTCGAGTTGATGTTCTTCACAATCTCTTCAACCGCTTCAAAAGACTCGACAATGAAAATGTTCAACAAACCTTCAATCGCCTCACTGACATCTCAAATGAGCTTCAAGCACTTGGTGCCACTGACATCACCGACCATGAGGTGGTGAACAAATTGTTGAGATCGCTTGATTCCTCATTTGACACTCTGGCATTGATGTTACAAGAACGTGCTGATTACAAGTCACTTGATCCCGCTGATATTCTCGAGAGGCTAAATACTCATGAGTTCCAACTTGCTGAAAAGAGAGATCTCTATGGTTCAAGCTATGGCAGAACACGTGCACTGAAGGCCAAGGCAGTATCTGAATCCGAAGATGAAGACTCTGGTAGCAGCCTTGGTGATCCTGAAGAACTGAACCATGATCTGGCTCTGCTCGTGAAGAAGTTCCAAAAGTTCTCAAGATGTGGTCGCCTTGGAAGATCCTCAAGGAGCAATGATTCCTCATCCAGTGACTACAAGAAGAGGCTCTGTCACAAATGCAAGAAACCTGGACATTTCATTCAAGATTGTCCTCAGTGGGAAAAGGAATCAAAGAAGAAGAAATACAAGGATTACAGTTCTGATGATGCGAAGAAAAAGAAGAAATCCACAAAATCCTCATCATCAAAATCCTCAAAGCCTTCATATCACAAGAAGAGCATCTCCAAGAAGGCAAGGGCATTCATTGGCAAGGAAATGGACTCTAAGGCTGAATCTGAAGAAAATGAGGAAGAGGAGTCATCTGAGGAGTCCGAATCCGGAGTGGCGAGCCTTTCTCTCGCTACTGCATTTGTCAGCAAGTCTATCTTCAACACTGAAGAAAATGACCTCACCAACAAGGCTGATGAAGGTGATGATGACTATGCTCCCACCTATTGCTTCATGGCAAAGGGTGCCAAGGTACTCAAATATACCTCCTCTGAATCAAGTGAGAATGAATCTGATGAAAACCTTAAACCTAGCTATTCTAAACTTGCTAAGATTGCTATAAAATAACAAAGGGCTTTAGAAAAGGTTCAAAACATGCTAAATAAAAGTGATGATATGTTGGGTGAAGAAATGGATCGCACTTAAACTTTGACTGGAAATCTTCAGAGACTTCAGTCCAAGCTTGACAAACTTCAAAGTCATCATAACACTCTCTTATCGGATCATGAGAAGCTTTCTTATGAATTTCTTCAAAGAAAGCAAGACCTTGAGAAGCTAAGAGTGAGTTATGAAGATCTTCAGAAGGAGCGCGATTCATTACTTGCTCAACAAATCAGCGCATCTCAGGAAGAATTTGTTCCTCCATGCTTGAAGTGCATTGAACGTGAATCTGCTAATTCTTCACCTGAATGTTCAAATGCTGCTAATGTTTCAAATTCTTCACATGCCCCTGCTATCACTAATTCCTCATCTGAGGACATTGCTAGTATCACTGATGATGCAGGGCTGGAGGAATTGTACATGACAGGCATGTACAAAAGCCTCAAAGGGCATCAGGCTCTTTGTGATGTGCTTAAAAAGCAGATCCTCAACAGGAACCCTAGGAAAGAGGGTATCGCCTTTGAGAGGAAACTCAATGTTGATGGTACATATTGGAAGCCTGAACAGTACCCCAAAACTACATGGGTTGCTGCAAAGGGACCTCTAGTTGATCCATCTAACTTATCTGGATTTGCATGTGAATCTCCTCATTCTGATGATGAGTCAATTGACTCCAACTATAAGCTATTCAAAAATCAGAATGGTGAAGTATTTGCTAGATATGTTGGCACTAACTGCAGGAACGGCTCCCCTATGAAGAAAATCTGGGTTCCCAAAAGATGCCTTAAAAATCTTCAGGTGAATGTCATCATGACGCCACCTGTGAAGAATAGGAACCCCAGATCAAATTCTTCATATGGACCAAATTCCTCATATGGAGCAGAGTCCTCATATGAACATCATCGTGCTAACCCGTCTGTTTCGCGGGGAAGATCTAAGGATTATGGATATGTGCATTATTCTTCAAATCATTATGTCCATAAGTCCTCGAAGAATTTCTCTCCATACTCTTATGCTTACTCTAACCCCTCTTATGTGAGACGAAATGGACTGGCTTCTATGCCATCCTTTTCGTATGGAGCTCACAGAATGATGAACTCTTTGCCACCCCTTCAGATGTGGGTGGTGAAGAAAAAGAACTAATCTCTTCTGCAGGGTCAGGTCTCCAGACGCACGTAATCGTCTGAAGAATTTGTTGGAGACCTGAGCATGCCTGATAGGACGCAGGCTAATCATGAAGAAATGAACTTTCATTTCTCACGTCCTCATATTGCTTTATCAGTTCTTTTACTTGATGAAATTGATCTGATGAATTGATGTCATATTCTTCACTGATGAAGTATATGAGTTTGTAAGCTGCACTAATTCATCTGCAGGATGATCAACCCAAAGCCACTGAGTGGGTCCTTGATAGTGGATGTACAAACCACATGACTAGTGACAAGAATCTATTGATGGATGCACCATTATCTCTGTCGCATCTAAAGCATATGATTTTTGCTGACAAAGGCAAAAGTTAGGTATTGGGTCTAGGTAAGGTTGCGATTACAAAGGATCGACACATGGACAAAGTCATGCTTGTTGAGTCCTTAGGATACAACCTTATGTCTGTCTCAATGCTTTATGATCTTGATATGGTTGTTGTCTTTGGCAAGTACCGTTGTGTTGTGGTTATGGAAGCTAACAATTCCAAAGTCTTCGAAGGCTTTAGGAGAGGAGATCTGTATATTGTTGATTTCTCTACAGGACCACAACCAGCCGTGTGCTTACTTGCAAAAGCTTCAGAAGGCTGGCTCTGGCATCGACGACTTGGTCATGCAGGCATGAGGAATTTGCACACGCTTGCGAAGAAGAAGCATGTCATTGGCATCGAGAATGTCAAATTCCTCAAGGATCACCTATGCGGAGCCTGTGAAGCTGGGAAGATGACGAAGGCCAAGCATCCAGCAAAGACTATCATGACAACCACTCGCCCGTTTGAATTGCTTCACATGGATCTCTTTGGTCCTAATCATTATTCTGCTATTTCAAATGAAGCATCTCAATATGGCTTTGTTATTGTTGATGATTATTCTCGCTATACATGGGTACACCTTGTTACTTACAAACATGAAGTGCAGGAAGTCTTCAAACGATTTTCCTCGAGGGCTTCAACCAACTTTGGTGTGAAGATCAAGCGCATCAGAAGTGACAATGGCACTGAGTTCAAGAATTCTGGTCTCGATGACTATCTTGATGAACTTGGTATTACTCATGAGTTATCTGCTCCCTACACTCCTCAGCAGAATGGCATCGTGGAGCGCAAGAACATGACTCTTGCTGAGATGGCTCGCACTATGCTTGATGAATACAAAACGCCTCGTCGTTTCTGGACTGAGGCAATTGATACTGCATGCCACATCATCAACAGAGTATATATTCACAAATTCTTCAAAAAGACTGCCTATGAACTCCTCACTGATAAGAAACCCAATGTAAGTTATTTCAAAGTCTTCGGTGCTAAATGTTGGATTAGAGATCCTCATCACAACTTAAAATTTGCACCGAAAGCACATGAAGGTTTTATGCTTGGTTACGGAAAGGACTCGCACACCTACAGAGTCTTCAACAACGTTCTTCACAAAGTTGTTGAAACTATAGATGTGCGATTCGATGAAACTAATAGCTCGCAAAGAGAGCACCTACCTACTGTGATAGATGAACCAGCACCTGAGGAAACTATCAAGTTCAAGGCTACTGAGGATGTCATTCCTACTGAAGAATCTGCTGAAGAATTCATACCAGAACATGAAGAACGTCGAGCTATTGCACCTGAAGAAAATGCTGAAGAAAATGGTGCTGAAGAAAACGCTGATCAAACTCTTCAACGACAACCAGCTCATCCTTGCATTGCAAAAGAAGTGCAAGTTGAAAAGATCATCAATGACATCAAAGCGCCAAGTCCTCTCACACGCTCAAAAGCTTCACATTTGTCTAACTTTTGTGGGCAGTATGCTTTTGTCTCTATTACAGAGCCCACTAAGGTAGATGAAGCATTTCTGAAGCCTGAGTGGATTCAGGCCATGCAAGAAGAATTACATCAGTTCGAGCTCAACAATGTCTGGGAACTGGTCAAATGTCCAGATCCTCGCAAGAACCATATCATCGGCACAAAGTGGATCTACCGCAACAAGCAAGATGAAAATGGCCTTGTGGTGAGGAATAAGGCACGACTTGTAGCTCAAGGCTACACACAGGTTGAAGGAATTGATTTCGATGAAACTTTTGCACCTGTTGCTAGACTTGAGGCTATTCGCATGTTACTTGCTTATGCTAACCATCATGTGAAAAGTGCATTCCTCAATGGTAAGCTTGAGGAAGAAGTATATGTTGCTCAACCCCCATGTTTTGAAGATCCAAAGAATCCTGACAAAGTCTTCAGACTCAACAAGGCCCTCTATGGCCTCAAGCAAGCCCCACGGGCTTGGTATGATACCTTGAAGGAACTCCTCATGAAGAAAGGCTTCAAACCCGGTTCACTCGACCCTACTCTTTTCACTAAATCTTATGATGGTGAATTGTTTGTGCGCCAAATATATGTTGATGATATTATCTTTGGCTGTACTGACCAATGTTATAGTGATGAATTTGCCTATATGATGAGTGAAGAATATCAAATGTCTAGGATGGGAGAGTTGAAATTCTTCTTAGGTCTTCAAATTCGTCAACAACACAATGGCATATTCATCTCTCAGGATAAATACCTCAAGGATGTACTGAGGAAATTTGGCATGCAAGATTGCAAAGGCGTAAAAATTCCTATGCCCACAAATGGCCATCTGTGCACTGATGAAAATGGTATTGACTTCGATCATAAGGTATACCGCTCCATGATAGGTTCCTTATTGTACTTATGTGCATCTAGGCCAGATATAATGCTTAGTGTTTGCATGTGTGCCCGATTTCAAGCGACACTGAAGGAATCGCACCATAAGGCTGTGAAGCATATTCTTCGATATCTAGCTCGCACACCAACACTTGGATTATGGTACCCCAAGGGCTCGGTTTTTGATCTTGTTGGATATTCTGACTTTGACTATGCTGGTGATCGTGTGGATCGCAAGTCAACATCTGGTACATGTCATTTCCTCGGACGATCTTTGGTCTGTTGGTCCTCGAAGAAACAGAACTGTGTATCACTATCTACTGCTGAAGCTGAGTACATTGCCGCTGGTTCTTGTTCTGCCCAATTGCTATGGATGAAGCAAACTCTCAAGGACTATGGTTAGCACTCGAAGACAAAGCACATTCAGATTCATCATCATTTTCTTCGTGATCATGTGTTGAAGGGCGACATTTCTATTGAGCATGTGAAGACTGAAGAACAGCTAGCCGATATCTTCACAAAGCCCTTGGATGAGAAGAGATTTAGCAAGTTGCGGTGTAAGCTAAATATCCTAGAATCTTCGAATGTTCTTTGAAAAGGACACTCATCCTAACACTTATGCAAAATTGATGACTTAGATGTGCAACACATGAAGAAACATTTTTCTTCAATCAATGAAGAATAATACTCTTAGTGTGAAGAAATTAACGAAGAATTTGATTCTCAGAACCCTACGATAATTGTACGCGGTGTCTGGAATCATCATTCTTATACGGTGGGTCACGCCACCACCAAAAGTTGAAATTCCTCAATTATTCATATTCTTCAACTTTGCATAGTCTTCACTGGTTCCGTCATTTTTCTTCATTGGCTATATATATATGAGTTTATGTCCTCTACAGCATTCACTTATTGCTATTTCTTCAAGTTGGTTTTCTGCTAAGTGAATGTGATCGGACCCTTCCCCTCTATGCTTTACTCAACCCAATCTGTTCACAAATTCTTCATGTGCGTTCTATTTGAAACTCGTTCAAAATCTCCACTGTGTCCTTGTCAGCTGAAGAAATTGCGAACGGAACTTTAAAACCTATCTTATCTAAATTTTCGGCTTTGCCGCTCAAACCGTTCCGCATCCCACGATACACTTATCCACTAACCCACGATCTAACACGATCTCCACCTCTCACTGCGTGGGTGACACATGTCATGCGAATGAGAAGGGTCAGGGGCACGTTCGTCCAATTTCTTCAGGCAAGCAGTTTTTCACCATGGCTATAAATACCCCTCCTTCCCTTCCTCACTTCTTTTACTCTACTCGACCTCTCTCTCCAGCTCGAGCTTCTCAAACCCTAGCGCCGCCGGTGAGGAAGAGGTTCACTGCATCGACCTCGTCGCCGACGTACTCACGCCGACCGCAGACATCTTCACTCTGCCGCCGCCGTAGCCGTCTTCCTCCGCCAAGTTAGGGCGTGGAAGATCTGCACAAACGAACTTCACATCTCCTCACTCCAGTTCATCGTGTTCTTCATCTAGGGTAATTAAAAGTTACTTTTACTGCCCTCGTTGATTCGAATGATTATCTACAAAATCTTCAAAAGTGTTTTTCTTCATCTCTTCACACACTGAACACCTCACAAGTCATCCGTTCTTGATTCGTTTCTCTAAGCATCATTTTTCTTTAAGATTCCTCAATTGTGTGGATCTTCGATCTATACAACTCTGGAGCCTAAGATAAAGAATGCTTAGTGAAAATCTTCAAGACTCATCTGGTCAAATTCCTCAGACTTGTTCTTTTTGAAAAATCTTCTGAGAATGCATCTGACCTCTCCAAATTCCTCGCAACTATACTCTGTTCACAGGTACACATGTCAGCTGCTAAATCACTAGGTTCTCATCAACTTAACTCATTTGCAGCGTTCCTCGAAGAAAAGTTGCATACTTCTTCAGAGAATTCGATTGTTCAAATTCCTCAACTGAAGAAAATGGCTGATGGTAAAAGGCCACAGAAGGGAGGAAAGAGGCCTGAGGTAAATACATCGTTTGAAATCCCTGATGACATATATGCTGGGTACTGCACACCTACTGAGGAAACCAAGAATGAGCGCAAAGTGCGCAAACAGAGGATAGAGAGGAGATGGGCAAGAGAATGGAGGGAGTACAGATATGTCACTCCTAAGTACATGAAGAAATTCGCACTCAATCCTCCATGCCCAAGAGCTCCATTGGCACCTGGCCAAATAGCAGATCCCACCAGCCTCAAGCACGGTGAGGACTATCCTGATGAATGGGCCAAGCGCCAAACCAAGTTGGCTAAGCAAGCCAGAGAAGCAGTGAGGAAATTCAATGAAGACTCTACCGCTGCTGCTGCCTCTGCTGAGGCCTCTGCTGTCAAGCCAAAGAAGGCTATGTCTAAGAAGCCTGCATGTAGGCCAAGTTCCTCAGCAATGCCCTCATGGCCAGAATCATGAAAGCCCTCACAGCCAATTCCTCATACTGCTCCTGTTCCTCCAAAGTCATCAGCTCCTCCACCAAAGCCTTCAGCTGTTCTAACCAAATCCTCAGCACCTGTGCATCTCGCTTCATGCCAAAGGACTGTCGACATCTCCATTGCCTCAGGTGTCTCAGCTAGGTCCTCAGCTGCACCAAGTTCCTCAGATGGCCCCTCACTGCTGAAGACAAAGGCCACTGCTGGACGAGGTCCTCGCCCAAGTCCTCAAAAGAAGCAAGTCGCTTTCCAAGTGTCGTCTGATGAAGACGAAGCTGATGATGATGAACTTGCAGAAATCATCAGAGACAGGCAATTCAGGGCCGCTAGAGCCAAAGGATCAGAAGTGCCACTGCTTTTGGATCCCAAGCTGATACTCGACTACATTGATGATTGGCACAAGGACCCCAACACTCCCTTGCCTGACTTCAAGCTAACTCCTGGCCAGAGTCACATGCTGACCCACTTCATTCAAGAAGAAAAGTGGAAATTTGAGAAGGCCAGGCAGATCAAGAAAGCGCAGTACAAGAAAGAGCGCTATCTGAAGAAAAACATTGTCTCTATGACAACTGAAGAACTTGTCACTATTCAGACTGAGATTAAGAAACTCAGTGATAACTTTGACGCATATCGCTCTGATTGGCTTGGAGCCAAGGTTCGTTTTGTGAAACTTGCGAATAACTTCACTTCCAATGTTGCAGCACCAACGCAACAGGAAATTCCTCAGGCTGAAGCATCTGCTCAGCCAACTGAAGAAAATGCCAGCACCGCTGATGATAATCAGGCTGCTGAAGATAATGTGAGTTCCAGGGCTGATGACTGCATTCCAGTCGCTGAAGAAATTGCCAGGGCACCCACTAGTGGTGTGCCTGAAGAAACTAAAGAACTCAGGGAAACTGCATCAGTTGTGCCTGAAGAAAGTCAACCAGATTCCTCAGCTGCTCCTGCACCAACTTCAACTCCAATCCTTCCATCTGCATCAGATGTGAAGAAGACCAAGGCTGCAGAGCGTGCTGTAGTGAAGAAAAGGAAAACATCAGCTGCTTCAGATTCTTCAGCTCCGAAGAAAATGAAGCCTATGACAAGTTCGTTTGCAAATCTGATTGATGTTGTTCCCATCTCAACCAGGCCATCAAAGGACCTTGTTCCTTTTGATGAAGAATATGTGATACCTAGCGGATCGGATGAAGAAACTCCTTCTGCTGCTTCGTCTGAACCATTGGATGAAGAAATTGAAGTGGATGCAATCCCTTCAACACCTATCATCTCCTCGCCTATGCCTTAGTTCACAACTGAAGAGGCTGGCGTTGAAGAAATGGAAGATGAAGATGTGGACATTGGCTGCTCCACACCCGTAATCAGTGATGAATTGTGGAAAAGTCAGCATCCAAACTCTCCAATGTTCACCCCTCTACAGCAAATTCCTCAGTACCCCACACAAACTGTTCACATGGGCTCTGAAGAAACTCATCCCACTGCATCTGTCCATGAGGAAAATCCAGCCACTAGCGCTGAAGAAACTGCTCCTGCTGAACAACCAACGACGCAGACTGCCACTGAGGAGGAACCAGAAATTCCTCAGCCTGAAGAACCTACGATTGAGATTCCTGAGGTCGTCATGCAACTCACTGACACTCCTCTGCCGAAGCCAAAGGATCCTTTCTCACGCAAGCAAAAGTTCAAGGCTGATGATTTCTTCGGCGAGCACGTATTCTTCGAAGATTACAACCCATATGACTCTGCTCGCATTAGGAAGAGGCGTTTCTGGACTACCATTCAAGCAAATTTCTATTCCTCAATGTTGTTCAACAAGGAGAAAATCTTCTACCATGAGCATATTCCTCACGTGGATATGGAATCTCTGCCATGCTGATTCTTCAATTCTATGCAATGCTGCACATCACCGGAGATGCTGAAGATGTGAATTCATGGGTGCTGGACTGGATGTCTGAAAACACTCACTACACTGCACCAGCCTCTGAATTGCTTCGTGCTCTACCACTCAGTCCTCCCCTTGAAGAAGCTCGCTGCATCTACAGTGAACCTGAGCTCACACATCATTACATGCAGGTGCTGATGAAGCCTTTGAAACTAGGTCAGGCACCACGAACCAAATTCCTCGTGAAGGAATTGTTGTACGTGACCCGAACTGTCTATCATATTCTTACGAGGACAATCAGTCCCATCAAAGGCCACGACTCATCTGATGAGGAAATTGTTGGCATCATGAAGAATCTGGTATTCAACATCGTTCATGGCATTCCTGTCAATTATCACGATTTCTTCATGAGGACTATGGCCAATGTTGCACTGTCTCCGTTTGAGCTGAAGCCTTATGCACCTTGGATTATGAGATTCCTCAGGACAAGGTCATCACTCAACTACAAAGCTGATTTCCAGAATCACCTCGGCTACTTGCCCCCAATTGAAGTCCTCAAGCAGACATATTCCTCAGTTGATGGAAAGGGCAAGGCACCAGCTGTAATTGATGAAGGCATTCGTCCATTGGATGGTCAGTTTCTCAAAGCTGCATCTTATTCCACCAATGATGACTCTGCCACACCTGACTCTGCCAATGCACCTAAGTCCACTCCTCAAGCCACTGCTCCGGGCGTGATGACCGACCATGAACTTCTGCTTAGTCTTCACCAGAAGGTGGATCGAAATCACAAATGGGTTAAGCGTCAGTTTGGTTCACTTCTTCACAACATGACTGCCACACACAATGCAGTGATGAAAAACCACTACTACCTCCATCAAGTCTTCGGTCGCACCTGGGCAATCCTGTCACATCTATATGGTGAAGAAGATCTGAAGAACATGGGTCTCAAAGAAGATTTTGACTGGTCTGCACCTCCACCGAAGAAATTCAATAAGGTCCAAGTTCTTTCTCTGGTGGCCAGCTCATTTTCTTTATCGCACGACACTGATGAACATGAAGATTTGGACAACACTACGGTAGGCCCTACATCAACAAACGACCCCAACAACGCTGGCGCTCCTTCATCAACATGATTATCTTCAGGGGCGTTAGTCCTCATTTTCGATCCTTTTGGTCATTCGATGATAAAGGGGGGGGGGAATATGAGTTAGTCTTCAAGCGGGTCTACTATATGGGCATTTTTTTATTTGCTAAGTTACAACTCTCGTTCTTCTGAAACTTTATTGGATCGAGTTGTAATCTTAAACCCGATAGTGCTCTGATACTTTTGATGCACTGTGCTCTGATACTTTTGATGCACTATTCTTCATGCTTATTCCTCGTTAATATTATTGCACGCATGCTGAATTTCATCAGGCGCCATATTTCATCATGCATTTCAAATTCTTCATATTATATGTTAAATGCGTGTATGAATTACAAGATATAGGGGAAGATCCCTGTGATTCAACTCTTCTTGCTTCAAAGGCAAATTCCTCGCTATGCACATCTTCAGGGGGAGTTCTTCTATATCTTGCAATCAAATTCCTCAATATCAGTAGTTACACTTCATATGCTTATCCCCGTTGAAAACTTAACCTATATTGTCATCAATCACCAAAAGGGGGGAGATTGTAAGTGCATCTAGTGCCTCTTAGTGATTTTGGTGTATTGAAGACTTATAGGTTAAGGGAATAATGAGTTTGTGAGTGTACATAGGTCTATAAGTCTATGAGGAGTTTGGTATTTACAGGAAAAGTCGACCCCTAAAAATGAATATCTTCGACTGAAGATTTTGGTATTTCTGAAGACTTTCGTGAAGACTTTGAAAGTGAAGAAACTGGTGTGTCCGTGAAGACTTGATATTCATGCGAGGAATATGAAGCTGGGAGACTTTCGTTTTCATAGTTTTGTTTTCTCTTTCTTGAGTCATAGGAAACACCGTACTGTTAAACGGGGTCGAGGAAATACTAAGGAAAAATTTCCATGTGATGCTCAACTCAAAATCCTACACCTACCAATCCCTTCGAGTGAAGCCATTGGAAATCTCATACAGTTCATTCAATTTCTTCAGTGACGGAGACGAAGTTCTTCTGGTCTCTGAGGAATTTGTCCTGACTGAGGAGTTAGGAATTCGCCAGTGCGGATTGCCTACATAGTGAGGAACATGATTGCCCTGAGGATTTTGCTACTCAAAATTCCGACCGTTGCTGTGCTATACGCCAGTTGTCCCAAAATATATATCCACCTAACGGTCATATCATTGAAGGGCATTTATGTCTTATCATGTCGGGCTGCTCCCTAGCCTATAAATAGCCGTCCCCTACAACCACTAGTTGGTTGGCTGCTCCGAGAGAAACTAACACTTGTCATTTGAGAGCAACCCATCCTCTAAGGACTTTGAGCAAAAATCATCAAGTGAGGAAAAACCAAAAACCCAAACACCTACAAACCCCAAGTGATTGAGCATCACTGAAGAGATTGATCCTGAGTGGATCTGACGCTTGTTACCTTTGAAGACTGTGCTTCTTCCAGACGGTTAGGCATCATGGTCTAGAGCATCCAAGAGGAATTGTGGATCACCGAGTGACCAAGTTTGTGAAGGTTTGGAAGTCGCATGAAGACTTACCACGAGTGATTGGACGAGGTCTGTGTGACCTTAGTTCAAGGAGAATACGGTGAGGACTGGGTGTCCTGAGCTGCGTGTTCAGGACTGGGTGTCCGGGACATTGTGTCTTCGAGTTTAAATACTCAGCCGCTCCAACTAGACGTACAACTGAGACAGCAGTTGGAACTGGTCTACCAAATCATTGTCTTCACCAAGCTTACTTGTTCTATTTCCTCAACTCTTTCATTTCCTCATAACTGTGCTGTGTGTTTGTTCATATCTGTGTTTGAAGGCTTTGACTAAAGACTCTCTCAATTTCCTCAGTTCAATTTCTTCAGTCTGTTTGTGTTCATCCTGTGTTATCATGTGATTACGCTTCCTGTACTCTGTGCCTGTCTTCATTTCATCATGATGACTATGCTTGTATTCTGTTATGTTTACTTTTGAGTACTTATTCCGCTGCTAGTAGTTCTTCGCTAAGGAATTTCCTCACCGGCAAATTCCTCAGTGAAGAATTTCATAAAAATCGCCTATTCACCCCCCCCCCCTCTCTAGTCGATATAACACACTTTCACACCCTAACTGAATTGGGTTCTCAATTAACTGATGCAAAGACCCGGCTGGCGGATCAAGAGGCGGAGATAAAGAACGCTGACTCCAAACTCTAGTTGAGCCTCTCTGAAGCTGAAAAACTGAAGACCAGTTTTTATGCGGAGAAGAAATCCTAGGCCGATGAGAAAACCTTGCGGATTTAGCGGGCTGAGACAGCGGAGGCGGCTCTCAAGGAGGTTACCATGGAACTCGCCGGCTTAAAAAACCATGTGTCTCAGATGGTCTACGCAATCTTTGGTGAGTCATTTGCATTAGTTACTTACACTCTATTTTTGCTAGGAATATAAGCCGCCTGCTTAACCTTTTTAAAATACTCATAGGTCCACGGAGCAATAATCTGAGTCAAAACAGCGTGACAAAACTCAAGGCGGTTTACACCTTGGTGGAGTAACTATATACGGGGGCTCAACGGGCGCTTGCTATTATCTCCCCAGCCAACCATGGACCCAACCTCTTGAGTGACGTTTTGAAGAAGCTATCTATTTTACCCGCCAGATTCCAAGAAGTCAAGCGGTCTTGTGCAAGAGCCGGAGCCCTAACTTCCCTAAGCTTCTCCAAAGCCTGGGTGCCAAAGCTAGACCCGGCTGACGTATCCAAGGGGTATCCCCCTCTGAAGGAAGACGGGACTTTGTTTGATCAAGATGACTTTGTTGCTTGTGTGAGGGGAGTCCATCCTCATGCTACCATCCTTGGCGAGGAAACCAACATTGATAAATATCAGCCGGGTTTTGATGTTGATAATAAGAAGATGGCGACTCCCTCGTATAAAGTGACAGATCTTATCCCGCCGGTTCGCCAACACACCTTTTGACGGAAATATGCCCTAGAGGCAATAATAAAGTTATTATTTATTTCCTTATATCATGATAAATGTTTATTATTCATGCTAGAATTGTATTAACCGGAAACATAATACATGTGTGAATACATAGACAAACGGAGTGTCACTAGTATGCCTCTACTTGACTAGCTTGTTAATCAAAGATGGTTATGTTTCCCAACCATGAACAAAGAGTTGTTATTTGATTAATGGGATCACATCATTAGGTGAATGATCTGATTGACATGACCCATTCCATTAGCTTAGCACCTGATCGTTTAGTATGTTGCTATTGCTTTCTTCATAACTTATACATGTTCCTATGACTATGAGATTATGCAACTCCCGTTTGCCGGAGGAACACTTTGTGTGCTACCAAACGTCACAACGTAAATGGGTGATTATAAAGGTACTCTACAGGTGTCTCCAAAGGTACATGTTGGGTTGGCGTATTTCGAGATTAGGATTTGTCACTCCGATTGTCGGAGAGGTATCTCTGGGCCCTCTCGGTAATGCACATCACATAAGCCTTGCAAGCATTGCAACTAATGAGTTAGTTGCAAGATGATGTATTACGGAACGAGTAAAGAGACTTGCCGGTAACGAGATTGAACTAGGTATTGAGATACCGACGATCGAATCTCGGGCAAGTAACATACCGATGACAAAGGGAACAACGTATGTTGTTATGCGGTCTGACCGATAAAGATCTTCCTAGAATATGTAGGAGCCAATATGAGCATCCAAGTTCCGCTATTGGTTATTGACCGGAGACGTGTCTCGGTCATGTCTACATTGTTCTCGAACCCGTAGGGTCCGCACGCTTAAAGTTTCAATGATAGTTATATTATGAGTTTATGAGTTTTGATGTACCGAAGTTAGTTCGGAGTCCCGGATGTGATCACGGACATGACAAGGAGTCTCGAAATGGTCGAGACATAAAGATTGATATATTGTACGGCTATATTCGGACACCGGAAGTGTTCCGGGTGATTTCGAAGAAAACCGAAGAGCCGGAGGGTTACCAGAACCCCCCCGGGAGAAGTAATGGGCCATATGGGCCTTAGTGGAGAGAGAGAAGGGCAGCCAAAGATGGGTCGCGCGCCTCCTCCCCCTGGTCTGAATTGGACTAGGAGAGGGGGGCGGCGCCCCCCTTTCCTTCTCCCTCCCCACTTCTTTCCCCCTCCTAGTAGGAGTCCTACTCCTACTAGGAGGAGGACTCCTCCTTGGCGCGCCATAGGGAGCCGACTGGCCTCCTCCCCTTGATCCTTTATATACGAGGGCAGGGGGCACCCCTAGACACACAAGTTGATCCACGTGATCATATTCTCAGCCGTGTGCGGTGCCCCCTTCCACCATAATCCTCGATAATATTGTAGCGGTGCTTAGGCGAAGCCCTGCGACGATAGTACATCAAGATCGTCACCACGCCGTCGCGCTGACGGAACTCTTCCCCGACACTTTGCTGGATCGGAGTCCAGGGATCGTCATCGAGCTGAACGTGTGCTAAAACTCGGAGGTGCCGTAGTTTTGGTGCTTGATCGGTCAGGCCGTGAAGACGTACGACTACATCAACCGCGTTGTGCTAACACTTCCGTTGTCGGTCTACAAGGGTACGTAGATCACACTCTCCCCTCCCGTTGCTATGCATCACCATGATCTTGCGTGTGCGTAGGAAAATTTTTGAAATTACTACGTTCCCCAACAGTGGCATCCGAGCCTAGGTTTTATATGTTGAGGTTATATGCACGAGTAGAACACAAGTGAGTTGTGGGCGATATAAGTCATACTGCTTACCAGCATGTCATACTTTGGTTCGGCGGTATTGTTGGACGAAGCGGCCTGGACCGACATTACGCGTACGCTTACGTGAGACCGGTTCTCGCGACGTGCTTTGCACATAGGTGGCTTGCGGGTGACAGTTTCTCCAACTTTAGTTGAACCGAGTGTGGCTACGCCCGGTCCTTGCGAAGGTTAAAACGGCACCAACTTGACAAACTATCGTTGTGGTTTTGATGCGTAGGTAAGATTGTTTCTTGCTTAAGCCCGTAGCAGCCACGTAAAACTTGCAACAACAAAGTAGAGGACGTCTAACTTGCTTTTGCAGGGCATGTTGTGATGTGATATGGTCAAGACATGATGCTAAATTTTATTGTATGAGATGATCATGTTTTGTAACCGAGTTATCGGCAACTGGCAGGAGTCATATGGTTGTCGCTTTATTGTATGCAATGCAATCGCGCTGTAATGCTTTACTTTATCACTAAGCGGTAGCGATAGTCGTGGAAGCATAAGATTGGCGAGACGACAACGATGCTACGATGGAGATCAAGGTGTCGCGCCGGTGACGATGGTGATCACGACGGTGCTTCGAAGATGGAGATCACAAGCACAAGATGATGATGGCCATATCATATCACTTATATTGATTGCATGTGATGTTTATCTTTTATGCATCTTATCTTGCTTTGATTGACAGTAGCATTATAAGATGATCTCTCACTAATTATCAAGAAGTGTTCTCCCTGAGTATGCACCGTTGCGAAAGTTCTTCGTGCTGAGACACCACGTGATGATCGGGTGTGATAGGCTCTATGTTCAAATACAACGGGTGCAAAACAGTTGCACACGCGGAATACTAAGGTTATACTTGACGAGCCAAGCATATACAGATATGGCCTCGGAACACGGAGACCGAAAGGTCGAGCGTGAATCATATAGTAGATATGATCAACATAGTGATGTTCACCAATGAAACTACTCCATCTCACGTGATGATCGGACATGGTTTAGTTGATTTGGATCACGTAATCACTTAGAGGATTAGAGGGATGTCTATCTAAGTGGGAGTTCTTTAAGTAAATTAATTGAACCTAAATTTATCATGAAACTTAGTACCTGATAGTATCTTGCTTGTTTATGCTTGATTGTAGATAGATGGCTCGTGCTGCCGTTGAATTTTAATGCGTTCCTTGAGAAAGCAAAGTTAAAAGATGATGGTAGCAATTACACGGACTGGGTCCGTAACTTGAGGACTATCCTCATTGCTACACAGAAGAATTACGTCCTGGAAGCACCGCTGGGTGCCAGGCCTGCTGCTGGAGCAACACCAGATGTTATGAACGTCTGGCAGAGCAAAGCTGATGACTACTCGATAGTTCAGTGTGCCATTCTTTACGGCTTAGAATTGGGACTTCAACGACGTTTTGAACGTCATGGAGCATATGAGATGTTCCAGGAGTTGAAGTTAATATTTCAAGCAAATGCCCGGATTGAGAGATATGAAGTATCCAATAAGTTCTATAGCTGCAAGATGGAGGAGAACAGTTCTGTCAGTGAGCATATACTCAAAATGTCTGGGTATAATAATCACTTGATTCAATTGGGAGTTAATCTTCCAAATGATTGCATCATTGACAGAATTCTCCAATCACTGCCACCAAGCTACAAGAGCTTCATGATGAAGTATAATATGCAAGGGATGAATAAGACTATTCTCGAGCTCTTCGCAATGCTGAAAGTTGTGGAGGTAGAAATCAAGAAGGAGCATCAAGTGTTGATGGTCAACAAGACCACTAGTTTCAAGAAAATGGGCAAAGGGAAGAAGAAGGGGAACTTCAAAAAGAACAGCAAGCAAGTTGCTACTCAAGAGAAGAAACCCAAACCTGGACCTAAGCCTGAAAGTGAGTGCTTCTACTGCAAGCAGACTGGTCACTGGAAACGGAACTGCCCCAAGTATTTGGCGGATAAGAAGGATGGAAAGGTGAACAAAGGTATATGTGATATACATGTTATTGATGTGTACCTTACTAATGCTCGCAGTAGCACCTGGGTATTTGATACTGGTTCTGTTGCTAATATTTGCAACTCGAAACAGGGACTAGGGATTAAGCGAATATTGGCTAAGGACGAGGTGACGATGCGCGTGGGAAACGGTTCCAAAGTCGATGTGATCGCAGTCGGCACGCTACCTCTACATCTACCTTCGGGATTAATATTAGACCTAAATAATTGTTATTTGGTGCCAGCGTTAAGCATGAACATTATATCTAGATCTTGTTTGATGCGAGACGGTTATTCATTTAAATCTGAGAATAATGGTTGTTCTATTTATATGAGCAATATCTTTTATGGTCATGCACCCTTAAAGAGTGGTCTATTTTTATTGAATCTCGATAGTAGTGACACACATATTCATAGTGTTGAAGCCAAAAGATGCAGAGTTGATAATGATAGTGCAACTTATTTGTGGCACTGCCGTTTGGGTCATATCGGTATAAAGCGCATGAAGAAACTCCATACTGATGGGCTTTTGGAACCACTTGATTATGAATCACTTGGTACTTGCGAACCGTGCCTTATGGGTAAGATGACAAAAACACCGTTCTCCGGTACTATGGAGAGAGCAACAGATTTGTTGGAAATCATACATACAGATGTATGTGGTCCGATGAACGTTGAGGCTCGTGGCGGATATCGTTATTTTCTCACCTTCACAGATGACTTAAGCAGATATGGGTATATCTACTTAATGAAACACAAGTCTGAAACATTTGAAAAGTTCAAAGAATTTCAGAGTGAAGTTGAAAATCATCGTAACAAGAAAATAAAATTCCTACGATCTGATCATGGAGGAGAATATTTGAGTTACGAGTTTGGTGTACATTTGAAAAATTGTGGAATAGTTTCGCAACTCACGCCACCCGGAACACCACAGCGTAATGGTGTGTCCGAACGTCGTAATCGTACTTTACTAGATATGGTGCGATCTATGATGTCTATTACTGATTTACCGCTATCGTTTCGGGGATACGCTCTAGAGACGGCCGCATTCACGTTAAATAGGGCACCATCAAAATCCATTGAGACGACGCCTTATGAACTGTGGTTTGGCAAGAAACCAAAGTTGTCGTTTCTGAAAGTTTGGGGCTGCGATGCTTATGTGAAAAAGCTTCAACCTGATAAGCTCGAACCCAAATCAGAGAAATGTGTCTTCATAGGATATCCAAAGGAAACTATTGGATACACCTTCTATCACAGATCCGAAGGCAAGACTTTTGTTGCTAAATTTGGAAACTTTCTAGAGAAGGAGTTTCTCTCGAAAGAAGTTAGTGGGAGGAAAGTAGAACTTGACGAGGTAACTGTACCTACTCCCTTATTGGAAAGTAGTACATCACAAAAACCTGTTTCTGTGACACCTACACCATTTAGTGAGGAAGCTAATGATGATGATCATGAAACTTCAGAACAAGATACTACTGAACCTCGTAGATCAACCAGAGTGAGATCCGTGCCAGAGTGGTACGGTAATCCTGTTCTGGAAGTCATGCTGCTAGATCATGATGAACCTACGAACTATGAAGAAGCGATGGTGAGCCCAGATTTCGCAATATGGCTTGAAGCCATGAAATCTGAGATGGGATCCATGTATGAGAACAAAGTATGGACTTTGGTTGACTTGCCCGATGATCGGCAAGCAATTGAGAATAAATGGATCTTCAAGAAGAAGACTGACGCTGACGGTAATATTACTGTCTACAAAGCTCGACTTGTCGCAAAAGGTTTTCAGCAAGTTCAAGGGATTAACTACAATGAGACCTTCTCACCCGTAGCGATGCTTAAGTCTGTCCGAATCATGTTAGCAATTGCCGCATTTTATGATTATGAAATTTGGCAGATGGATGTCAAAACTGCATTCCTGAATGGATTTCTAGAAGAAGAGTTGTATATGATGCAACCAGAAGGTTTTGTCGATCCAAAGGGAGCTAACAAATTGTGCAAGCTCCAGCGATCCATTGATGGACTGGTGCAAGCCTCTCAGAGTTGGAATAAACGCTTTGATAGTGTGATCAAAGCATTTGGTTTTATACAGACTTTTGGAGAAGCCTGTATTTACAAGAAAGTGAGTGGGAGCTCTGTAGCATTTCTGATATTATATGTGGATGACATATTACTAATTGGAAATGATATAGAATTTCTGGATAGCAGAAAGGGATACTTGAATAAGAGTTTTTCAATGAAAGACCTCGGTGAAGCTGCTTACATATTAGGCATTAAGATCTATAGAGATAGATCGAGACGCTTAATTGGACTTTCACAAAGCACATACCTTGACAAAGTTTTGAAGAAATTTCAAAATGGATCAAGCAAAGAAAGGGTTCTTGCCTGTGTTACAAGGTATGAAGTTGAGTAAGACTCAATGCCCGACCACTGCAGAAGATAGAGAGAAAATGAAAGATGTTCCCTATGCTTCAGCCATAGGCTCTATCATGTATGCAATGCTGTGTACCAGACCTGATGTGTGCCTTGCTATAAGTCTAGCAGGGAGGTACCAAAGTGATCCAGGAGTGGATCACTGGACAGCGGTCAAGAACATCCTGAAATACCTAAAAAGGACTAAGGATATGTTTCTCATATATGGAGGTGACAAAGAGCTCATCGTAAAAGGTTACTTTGATGCAAGCTTTGACAATGATCCGGACGATTCTAAATCGCAAACTGGATACGTGTTTACATTAAACGGTGGAGCTGTCAGTTGGTGCAGTTCTAAACAAAGCGTTGTGGCGGGATCTACATGTGAAGCGAAGTACATAGCTGCTTCGGAAGCAGCAAATGAAGGAGTCTGGATGAAGGAGTTCATATCCGATCTAGGTGTCATACCTAGTGCATCGGGTCCAATGAAAATCTTTTGTGACAATACTGGTGCAATTGCCTTGGCAAAGGAATCCAGATTTCACAAGAGAACCAAGCACATCAAGAGACGCTTCAATTCCATCCGGGATCTAGTCCAGGTGGGAGACATAGAGATTTGCAAGATACATACGGATCTGAATGTTGCAGACCCGTTGACTAAGCCTCTTCCACGAGCAAAACATGATCAGCACCAAGGCTCCATGGGTGTTAGAATCATTACTGTGTAATCTAGATTATTGACTCTAGTGCAAGTGGGAGACTGAAGGAAACGTTCCCTAAAGGCAATAATAAAGTTATTATTTATTTCCTTATATCATGATAAATGTTTATTATTCATGCTAGAATTGTATTAACCGGAAACATAATACATGTGTGAATACATAGACAAACGGAGTGTCACTAGTATGCCTCTACTTGACTAGCTCGTTAATCAAAGATGGTTATGTTTCCCAACCATGAACAAAGAGTTGTTATTTGATTAACGGGATCACATCATTAGGTGAATGATCTGATTGACATGACCCATTCCATTAGCTTAGCACCCGATCGTTTAGTATGTTGCTATTGCTTTCTTCATAACTTATACATGTTCCTATGACTATGAGATTATGCAACTCCCGTTTGTCGGAGGAACACTTTGTGTGCTACCAAACATCACAACGTAAATGGGAGATTATAAAGGTACTCTACAGGTGTCTCCAAAGGTACATGTTGGGTTGCGTATTTCGAGATTAGGATTTGTCACTCCGATTGTCAGAGAGGTATCTCTGTGCCCTCTCGGTAATGCACATCACATAAGCCTTGCAAGCATTGCAACTAATGAGTTAGTTGCGAGATGATGTATTACGGAACGAGTAAAGAGACTTGCCGGTAACGAGATTGAACTAGGTATTGAGATACCGACGATCGAATCTCGGGCAAGTAACATACCGATGACAAAGGGAACAACGTATGTTGTTATGCGGTCTGGCCGATAAAGATCTTCGTAGAATATGTAGGAGCCAATATGAGCATCCAGGTTCCGCTATTGGTTATTGACCGGAGACGTGTCTCGGTCATGTCTACATTGTTCTCGAACCCGTAGGGTCCGCACGCTTAAGGTTTCAATGACAGTTATATTATGAGTTTATGAGTTTTGATGTACCAAAGTTAGTTCGGAGTCCCAGATGTGATCACGGACATGACGAGGAGTCTCGAAATGGTCGAGACATAAAGATTGATATATTGGACGGCTATATTCGGACACCGGAAGTGTTCCGGGTGATTTCGGAGAAAACCGGAGAGCCGGAGGGTTACCGGAACCCCCCGGGAGAAGTAATGGGCCATATGGGCCTTAGTAGAGAGAGAGAAGGGCAGCCAAAGATGGGCCGCACGCCTCCTCCCCCTGGTCTGAATTGGACTAGGAGAGGGGGGGCGGCGCCCCCCTTTCCTTCTCCCTCCCCACTTCTTTCCCCCTCCTAGTAGGAGTCCTACTCCTACTAGGAGGAGGACTCCTCCTTGGCGCGCCATAGGGAGCCGGCCGGCCTCCTCCCCTTGATCCTTTATATACGGGGGCAGGGGGCACCCCTAGACACACAAGTTGATCCACGTGATCATATTCTCAGCCGTGTGCGGTGCCCCCTTCCACCATAATCCTCGATAATATTGTAGCGGTGCTTAGGCGAAGCCCTGCGACGATAGTACATCAAGATCGTCAGCACGCTGTCGTGCTGACGGAACTCTTCCCCGACACTTTGCTGGATCGGAGTCCGGGGATCGTCATCGAGCTGAACGTGTGCTAAAATTCGGAGGTGCCGTAGTTTCGGTGCTTGATCGGTCGGGCCGTGAAGACGTACGACTACATCAACCGCGTTGTGCTAACGCTTCCGCTGTCGGTCTACAAGGGTACGTAGATCACACTCTCCCCTCTCGTTGCTATGCATCACCATGATCTTGCGTGTGCGTAGGAAATTTTTTGAAATTACTACGTTCCCCAACACCTTTGCTCTAGAAATTGACCCGGCTGGTCTAATTGACGATGAAGCTGAGTTTGTTGCTCTGGATGACTTTGATTGGTCCAAGCCCAGCTTCCAACCAGTGGAGGGAGGTGAACTGGCGAGGGAGGAATCATAACCATCTGAATAATCCGGCCAAGACTTAATGAACCGGCCTTAGCTTGACATCTGCTTAGGAGAGAAAATAGTTTTACCCTTTTGGGCTCTCAATGCCTTGTAATAGGTTAGCTTGAAGATGCATTTTCTGCCTATGCCGTCATGCATATGATACTATGTATGATTGTTTTATTCGTCATATCAATATATGCATTATATCCTTTATCACATCTGTAATGTTTAAATCCGTTCCTGTATGCAAAAAGATGAAAAATTGTCCTGGCGGTTTGTCACGGTGGGCGCCAACTGTCGTGGGTTTGTCACGGCAGATGTCCTCGTGAAAGGACTTAGTCGTGGAGCCATCGCTACAGGTTAGCTTAAAGGGGTTAAACCGGACAAGGGACACGAGGGGTTTTTATACTAGTTCAGACACTTAGATGAAGGTAAAAGCCTACGTCTAGTTGTGTTGGTATTTCTAGGGTTTCGATGACCAGGGAGCGAATCCGCTTTGCCTGGCTCTCGAGTTGTTGTCTGTTGTCCCTAAACTGTTGTCGGGTCGTCCCTTTATATACATAGGTTGACGCCAGCCAGTTTACAGAGTCCCGAGGCTGGATCATAAGCATGTTCGGCTCGGTCTCTATTCCTTCTAACTTACAATACAAGTTACATGAAAGAGTCGGTTTACATCTACAGGCCTTAACCCGCCTTCGGGCCTTGGGCCTTTGTAAAGCGCCACCATCCTCACGGCTTAATGGGCTTCCATCTTCATAGAGTTAACCCGGCTACTCCTGGCCGGTTTACGTCCGGTAGTAATATCCCCAACAGGTCAAAACACCCAATACATAACTATAGAATAATCAGGGGTAGATGTAAAGATAAATAAGGCTGGAAAGCCTTTGATTAAATAAAAAACACTGATAAGTCTGTTTTATGAACGACAATGTCATACATGTGTTCTTTGATTCCAGACTGCCGGCTTATGTGACCCGGACATTAAGGTTGATAACCCAATCTTTCTAGAAGTCAATACCTCCATATGCCTGATGATTCTTATACCTTGGCAATTCATTGTCAAATAACCGAGCCGGTTTAAATTGAAACCATACTTAAAGTTAGATTTGAGACAACAAAAAAACAAAATAATATGTTTCAAACGATGTAAATCAAGCATTAAGAATAATTTGGAGGCTTCTGATTCGAATACGATCAGTAAACCGGACCAAAGGGGTTAAGCTAGGATTCGGATACGATCATGTAGCCCCCGGTGGCTTTGGCGTTGCGCCGATCAAGAGGATACCGACAGTTATGTTCTCTTTGGTTCGAATATGACCTATTTTTTGAACAGGAAGCTCCCACATGACTTTGAGAGGTTTTTAACGATCCTGATTCGAATACGATCCAAGTCGGACCCAAAAGGGGTTAAGCTATGATTCGGATACGATCAAGAAGCCCCCTAATGAGTTTGGCTTTGTGCCGATCAAGAGGGTTACGACAACTATGTTCTCTTTGGTTCGAATACGACCTATGTTTGAACAGGAAGCCCCCTAGTGACCATGAGGTTTAACGGCTAGATTTGAATACGATCATGAGCCAGACCAAAAAGGGTTAAGCTATATTCAAATACGATCAGCCCCCAAATGGTCGTATGAATAATTACAATAACAAAGATATATGATCAAAAAAGGACAGATGTCCTGCTTTATTACTTATCATAATATATACAACGTCAAAGTATGTACATTATGAGAGCTGGTTGCTCAAGTGTAGTAAGGCCGAAGATGAGCAATATTCCACGGCCGGCGGGTCTCCTCCTCCGACTTACGTGAGTCTTGGTGCTCTCGAACATCGATAAGGTAATATGACCCATTGTTTAAGTTCTTGCTGACCACAAAGGGTCCTTCCCAAGGTGGGGATAGCTTGTGTGCATCAGACTGATCCTGGATGAGCCGGAGCACCAGGTCACCTTCTTGAAAGGTTCTGGACTTAACCTGGCGGCTGTGATAACGGCGCGGGTCCTGCTGGTAAATTGCTGATCGGGCTGCTGCCAAGTCTCGCTCCTCATCTAGTAAGTCAAGCGCATCCTGTCGGGCTTGCTCGTTATCAGCTTCAACGTAAGCCGCCACGCGGGGCGAGTCATGATGGACGTTACTGGGCAGAACTGCCTCCACTCCATAAACCATGAAGAAATGTGTATAACCCGTAGACCTGTTAGGAGTAGTATTGATGCTCCATATCATAGAGGGTAATTCTTCCACCCAACAACCCGGCATCCGTTGTAAAGGAACCATAAGTCGGGTTTTTTGACCTTTCAGGATTTCCTGATTGGCTCTTTCAGCTTGACCATTGGATTGGGGGTGAGCTACTAATGAAACATCAAGCCGGATATGCTCCTGCTGACAGAACTCTTCCATATCTCCTTGGTAGGTTGGTGCCATTGTCAGTGATAATGCTATGTGGAAAGCCAAAACGAAAGATCACCTTTTTCATGAATTGAACCGTCGTGGCTGCATCACACTTACTAACCGGCTCTGCCTCAACCCATTTTGTGAATTTGTCAACTGCCACCACAAGATGTGTCTTTTTATCCTTGGATCTTTTGAAAGGTCCAACCATATCTAGCCCCAAGACTGCAAACAACAAAGTAATTGGAATCATCCGTAATTCTTGAGCCAGCATGTACGCTCGTCGTGCAAACTTTTGACACCCATCACACCTACTGACCAGATCCTCCGCATCAGCGTGAGCCGTTAGCCAATAAAAGCCGTGACGGAAAGCTTTGGCCACAAGAGACTTTGAGCCGGCATGGTGGCCACAATCTCCTTCATGTATCTCATGAAGAATTTCTTGACCTTCTTCAGGAGAGACACAACATCGAAACACTCCGGTGACGCTGTGATGATACAACTCACCATTGGAAATCGTCATTGACTTAGACCGCCAAGTTATATGTCTAGCCAAGGTCTCATCCTCTGGCAACTCGCCCCGGGTCATATAAGCCAAATACGGTACTATCCAATCTGGAATGACATGAAGAGCCGCCACCAACTTTGCCTCCGGGTCTGGAACAGCCAAATCTTCCTTTGTAGGCAACTTGACAGAAGGGTTATGTAGAACATCTAAAAAAGTGTTAGGTGGCATCGGCTTACGCTGAGATCCCAACCGGCTTAAAGCATCGGCCACTTCGTTTTTTCTGCGGTTAATGTGCTCCACTTGATAACCCGTGAAGTGTCCAGCAACAGCGTCAACCTCACAGTGATAAGCCGCCACCATAGGGCCCTTGGAGTCCCACTTGCCTGATACCTGCTGAGCCACCAAATCTGAGTCGCCAAGGCACCGTACCCGGCTTAAACTCATTTCTTTAGCCATTCGAAGACCATGGAGTAAGCCTCATACTCTGTTGCGTTGTTAGTACAAGGAAACATCAATCGCAACACATAACAAAACTTGTCACCTCGAGGAGAAGTTAAAACAACTCCAGCCCCCGAGCCTTCCAACTGTCTGGACCCATCAAAATGAATCGTCCAGTATGTGTTGTCTGGCTTCTCTTCAGGTATCTTCAACTCCGTCCAATCGTTAATGAAGTCCACCAGTGCTTGAGACTTAATGGCAGTACGTGGCACATACTTTAAATTATGAGACCCAAGCTCAATGGCCCACTTGGCAACTTGTCCTGTAGCTTCTCTATTTTGAATAATATCTCCTAAAGGAGCAGAGCTAACCACCGTGATAGGATGACCCTGGAAGTAAGGCTTAAGCTTTCGGCTTGCCATGAACACCCCATAAACAAGCTTCTGCCAATGTGGATATCTTTGCTTGGATTCAATGAGCACCTCACTGACATAGTAAACCGGCCGTTGAACCAGATGTTCCTTGCCAGCCTCTTTGCGCTCTACAACAATGGCCACACTGATAGCATGTGTGTTAGTAGCCACATATAACAACAGTGGCTCCATCTCAACAGGAGCAGCAAGAACCGGCGGTTCAGCGAGCTGTCTTTTCAGATCTTCAAAGGCAGAATTAGCAGTGTCACTCCAGACAAAATCATATGTCTTCTTCATCATTTGATACAAAGGCATAGCCTTCTCACCCAATCGGCTTATGAACCGGCTTAAAGCTGCAACACGACCCGCCAGCCGCTGAACGTCATTGATGCACGCCGGCTTAGCCAAAGATGTAATTGCCTTAATTTTCTCTGGGTTAGCCTCAATGCCTTTGTTAGACACCAAAAAAACCCAAAAGCTTGCCAGCTGGGACTCCAAAAACGCACTTGGCCGGGTTGAGCATCATCTTGTAAACCCGGAGGTTATCAAAGGTTTCCTTCAGATCATCTACCAAGGCTTCCTTCTCTCTGGACTTCACCACTATATCGTCCACGTAAGCATGAACATTACGCCCAATCTGATTATGAAGGCAGTTCTGCACACACCATTGATAAATCACCTGGGAACTCTTAAGCCCAAAAGGCATAGACACATAACAGAAGGCTCCAAACGGAGTAATGAAAGCCGTCTTTTCCTGGTCCTTAACTGCCATTTTGATCTGATGATAGCCATAATAAGCATCCAAAAAGCTCAAATTCTCACAACCCGTCGTAGCATCAATGATTTGATCAATACGAGGGAAAGCAAAAGGATCAGCCGGACAAGCTTTGTTTAAATCTCTGTAATCCACACACATACACCAGGTGCCGTTATTTTTGAGCACCAGCACCGGGTTAGCCAACCACTCTGGGTGAAAAACTTCAACAATAAACCCAGCTGCCAAGAGCCAGGCCACCTCTTCTCCAATAGCCTTGCGCCTTTCCTCGTTGAACCGCTGGTGAAACTGCCTGACCGGCTTAAATTTTGGATCAATATTGAGAGTGTGCTCAACGAGTTCCCTCGGTACACCCGACATGTCAGAAGGTTTCCATGCAAAGATGTCCCGGTTCTCACGGATGAACTCGATGAGCGCGCTTTCCTATTTGGGATCCAAGTTTGCACTGATAATGAATTGTTTGGATGAGTCGCCAGGCACAAAGTCAATCATCTTGGTATCGTCAGCTGACCTAAATTTCAACGCCGGCTCATGCTCAGTAGTTGGCTTCTTCAAAGATGGCATATCCGCCGGGTCAACATTATCCTTGTAAAACTTCAATTCCTCTGTTGCACAAACAGATTCGGCGTAAGCAGCATCACCTTCTTCACATTCCAATGCTATCTTCCGGCTCCCATGAATAGTGATGGTGCCCTTATAACCCGGCATTTTAAGCTGCAGATAAACATAACACGGCTGTGCCATGAACTTAGCATAAGCCGGCCGTCCAAACAGAGCGTGATATGGGCTTTTGATTTTGACCACTTCAAAAGTTAACTTCTCAGCCCTAGAATCATGCTCATCTCCAAAGGTGACTTCCAGTTCAATCTTACCAACTGGATATGCCGACTTACCAGGCACTACTCCATGGAAAACAGTGTTGGACGTCCTAAGACTTTTGTCAGTTAACAACATGCGACGCAACATCTCATAATAGAGAATGTTGATGCTAATGCCTCCATCCATGAGTACTTTAGTGAATATCCACCAACCTGAGGCGCCACCACCAACGCCAGATGACCCGGATTATCAACCCGGGGAGTGTGATCTTACCTACTCCACACAATAGGCTGCTCAGACCATCTCAAATAACGTGAAACCGCCGGCTCAATAGCATTCACAGCTCTCATATGAAGTTTCTGGTCCCTTTTGCATAAACTGGTGGTGAACACGTGGTACTGCCCACTGTTTAGCTGCTTTGGGTTACTCTGATACCCGGATTGCTGCTGCTGTTGATTACCTTGGCTAGATTGCTGATTATAGCTGCCTTGATTGCCTTGAGGGCCCTGGCCATGGAAACCTCCACCACTTGAGCCGCCGCCCGGGCCGTGAAAACCGCCACCACTTGAGCCGCCGCCCGGACCATGGAAAATGCCACCGCCTGAGCCACTGCTAGGTCCATGATTACCGTCTAACTTGTTCGAATTCTTGAACGCCTTCATGATCGTACGGTCTTTCCATTAATGGGTGGCCGGCTTCTCCCGGGTGCCGTGTCTCGGACAGGGTTCATTTAGCAATTGTTCGAGGGTGGGACCTGACCCGCCTGACCGAGGAGGTGGCCTCCCCTTACGCTGTTGATTGTTGCCCTGTACGTTGGTGTTAGCCACAAACTCCAGACTACCGTCAGCCTTACATTTATTGTTACATCCTTGATTTGCCAGGTTATGCTGGTGACCCTTGCCGTTGCCGTTCTTCTTTCCCTTCCCTGTCTTCTCTTCGTCAGACGCGGGATCCTTGGTACTATCAAAATTGGCGTATTTGACCAGAGCCGCCATCAGCTGGCCCATGTCATTACAATCACGCTTGAGCCGCCCCAGCTTCTGTTTCAGAGGTTCAAAACGGCAATTTTTCTCCAACATTAAGACCGCGGAGTCAGCATCTATCTTATCAGATGAATGTATTATTTCCTTCACCCGGCACACCCAATGGGTCGTGGATTCACCTTCCTCTTGCTTGCAGTTAGTCAAATCCACAATTGACATAGGCTGTTTGCATGTATCTTTGAAGTTCTGAATGAATCGGGCTTTTAACTCTGCCCATGAGCCGATGTAATTGGGTGGCAACCCCTTTAACCAAGTGTGAGTGTTCCATCTAGCATCATAGTGAAGTACTTGGCCATTCCTGCATCACTGACCTCCAACAACTCCATGGCCATCTCGTAACTTTTAATCCATGCCCCGAGCTGTAAGTCGGCTGTGTAATTAGGCACCTTGCGATGCCCCTTAAAGTCCTTTGGCAAACGCTCATTACGCAGAGCCGGCACCAGACAAGGGACACCTACTATCCTTCTGGCCACACCTGCTTCAACAGAGGCTGCTGGATAAACCGGAAAAGCCTGGTGAGCCGCCTGCTCAGCTGCCTGTTGAACCGCCCGCTCAGCCTCTTGGCGGATCCTCTCCTGGTCTACCAAGTTAAGAGCTCCATCATGCTCCGGTTCATACTTGCGTGGCTGGTTATGGCGCTGAGCATTGCTTGACATGGCCACTGAATCCATATGCCTGTTATAGCTTGGGCTCCGGCTTGGGCGAGGGGTTGAATGAATCCTGTCTCGACTATGAGAGTATGACTCATGCTGTGCCACAGATGTATGAAGAAGATCTCTGACCCTTCGTCTTTCAATCACCATCGGGGAATCGCCTTCCATTAGGAGAGCCGCCATACGTGCCGATGCAGCAATCAGATTCTCCAAAGGGTTAGAAAAATGACCCGGCGGTGTTGGTGTATAACGAGGCGGAGTCATATTCACCCGAGGGAGTCCCATAGCTCGCGGCTAAGCCAGCCCCCCAGCCCCGGGTGTTGTGACCTGGTTTGCCTCCGGCGGGTTGCTGGGACCAGCCTCGGGTGTGTGGAAAAGATGCCTAGATCATAAGTCAGGGACAGGCAAGATTGAGTCTTTTGGTGCCTTGTCCTCATGACCTCGTTTGACGTGTTCAGATTTATCGAAAGCTGAAAAACCTCTGATTGAAGCTGCTAAGCCCGAGCGTCCAAAGACGCCCGTTCTGCAGCCATCCAGACGTCCTCCGCCACCAAGTTTTTCCTTGGCTTGAGCTACCTCCCACATAACTGTTCCACTTCCGCATCATGCTAAGCTTTGTCCGTCGGTTCAACCACGGCGATCAATAGGGTCGTCATCCTATCCATGAGATCCATCAGCACCTGAGCCGGCGGGCGTGCAGGGTCTCCTGACCTGGCCGCTACTGATCTGGTGGTTATCGCTGGTGCAGCCGTAGAGTTTTGAATGGGCTGCGTACCAGCCATGAAGATTCCGGCTCTGTTCGGCGGCTCAAAGGGGTCCGGAATACTGCTGCCATCAGAACAGCCCCCAAGCCCGCCATCCTGTAGTTGATACAATGAATCCGTCTCACCTGTGGATGACTCGACGTCAGAGTGGACAGCCGTCTTGCCGCCATCCACAAATACGTCAGAAAACTCTCCTCCGTGGATGCAACCCACGAAGACACGCCTCACGGCAGGCTGAGTCCGGGCGGGTCTCGCACGCTGAGCCGTCTCGATGAGGTCGGTGCAGATGTCTGGCTCAGGGCCCGGCTTGCCGAGCCGGCCGATGAAGACGTGGATTCCGCCGAAGGGGACCCGGTACCCGTACTCAATTGAGCTGGCGTCGGGGCCCCAGCCTGTGTCGATGTAGAGCTTTCCACGATGACTCTTGGTCATCCAGCCCACAGCGTATCCCTTGAGCCCTTTGAAGCTGCCCTTCAAGAACTAAAATCCACCGTGCGCTGGCCCCACGGTGGGCGCCAACTGTCGTGGAATTGTCACGGCAAATGTACTACTGAAAGGACTTAGTCGCGGAGCCATCGCTACTAGGAAGCTTAAAGGGGTTAACCGGGACAAAGGACACGAGAGGTTTATACTGGTTCGGCCCCTTGCGGTGAAGGTAAAGCCAAGTCCAGTTGTTGTGGTATTGCTAGGTTTCGATGACAAAGGAGCGAAATATGCTAGCTTGGCTCTCGATCTATTGTTTCTTGCCCTAAGCCGCTGTCGGGTCATCCCCTTATATGCACGGGTTGACGCCCTACGGCCTACAGAGTCCCGGCCGGCTCATACAATGTGTCCGGCTCGGTGACGTCTTTTACATGCCTTACTTTACAAGTCTTATCATACATGGCGGTTTATACTCATGGGCCTTAAGCCGCCTCTCGGCTTCGGCCTACTACAAACCTTATCATAAACCGTCACCTTGTGTAGTCTTCGGGCTTCATTTAGTTAACCTGCCATTGCTATTGACCCGTCCCCTCCTGGGCGGGTCATTGCTGGTAGTCATATCCCTAGCACATATTGAAGGTTATTCTTCTGCTTTTTGGTTTTACAAGTGATAATCCATGAGGTAGATGCTTATATAGTATAAGTCATGGATGAATGTAGTTCAGAAACTAGTACACAAAGTCCTGAAATTAAATTCAACTACACCATGTAATTTTTCTTTTTTTTTCTATCTTCAGTGCTTCACCAAATTGAAGAATCATTTGTACCAGAGTCAATGATATATGTGCTGCTTGATTCAAGTTTAGTTTGACTTTTTGTTGAATAAAAGACCTATACCACTGCTTGATACATCTTTATGCATCAATTCTATATCAAATTCAGAAATTAATTTGAGCAACATGTGCATCACAATATGGACCTATACCACTTCACCAAACATCTTTTAATACATCAATTCTATAAACTATACTGGTGCATCAAGATCAGAATCTATGCTAGTACATCAAGTTTAGAAATTAATTTGGTGCATAAAGTTCAGAATTCTATAAATATTTTTCAGATGCTAATCCAATGCATCAGTTTTCAGATGCTAATCTAGTGAAACAATCCACTTCACAGTTTGAAAGAACTAATCAGTTTTCAGATGCATCCGTTTGGAGTCCCTTGTGGCAACCTCCCAATGGGTGGCGCGGGCGGTGGCCTGGAAGAACTAACCGTCCAAGCAAAGGGTTAATTTTGTGTCACACTGAGTAGTCTTGTCAAGCTGTATTTATGATCTGCTTATCCCACTTGCACGTCTCTTGGGTGGTGATGATGGCATTTTGCACTATTTAGGTGACGTATGCTTTGTGATGTTTTTCCGTGTGGATGTTAAGTATTGTTTTTTCACTGAAGTCGTATACACTAGTTTATCTCAGAACATTTTTCAGTGCCATGGGAGTTGTTGCTCAAAACTGGTACTTATTTTATTTTCATCTGTACCAACCTAAGTTAGGCGTTTATAGTTTTGTATTATCATTTTAGTGCACTTATGGTTTAGTGCTTTGTGAACTGAATTGTAATTTCATAGAGCGTACGGTTTTGAAATTTGGTGTTACAGTAGAGTGAGTGGCTGACTGGTCCTACTTTTTTAGTACTGATGTCATATGTATGTTTGAACTGATTTTTTTTGGGAGGGGGAGGGGGGATTGAGATTATTTACGACCAAATCGTTCGTTGAGGTGTGGACAGATTTTATATAAATAGGAAATTTAGCATAATTGACAAAGAAAATCTATTTGAACTTATTGCATTTTAGTAGTTGAACTTGTCAGATTTTATATAAATAAGAAATTTAGCATAATTCACAAACATTGTCTATTTGAACTTGTTGCATTTTCAGTAGTTGAACTTGAAAGTAATATTTAATTTGGTTTTTTAGTTATGTACATTTAACAGATAGGCTATTAAGTTCTCTTCTTTTTAGAGGTTCATTGTTTTTGTATCATATTTTTTCTTTTTTTATCATATGTGGTGCATAGCTAAAATTATTTTTATTTATATTTTTCGTATTTAAAGTTATTGCCTACGAACTAGTATTTGAATTTATATATTTTCAGTTTCGAAGATTTTTCTTGTAGTTTATATTTATTTGCCCCGCCCTCTGGTTTGTTTAACTGGGCTTATTGGTGGGGTGTTTATAGACGATGGAGGCTATTGGGACGTTTTCCGGCCCAGATAGCTCGTCCGCGCTAGTTGAGGGGGCTCTAGACCTATTTATAAGCGCAGCCGAGGCTCGCCGGTCAAACTCCTCTGAATACTTACCTGAGCGCGTATACATGGCACTCGCTCTCTCTCATGACCTGTGGGCCCTTGACGGCAGGCCCTGCGTTGTGCGGATTACTAGGGATTCACCCACGAGCTCGAGTTCAAGTATCTAGCATCGTCAGGGCCTGCGTCGGTCCTTGGGCGGTCAATTTTTTTGTTTGAATCTAGTACTTGACTCCACCAGTATCTTGGACTGATTCTTTTTCTTCTAGTACTTGTGAGTTTTGTGTAAGTGTAATCTTTTTCATTTGAGTTTTTTTCCTTCTTTTTTGTGTTTGTTTTTGTGATTGTTCTCAAGGGTCTTCTGGTGTCATTTTTAGTACTATGGTACTTGCGTGTATACTAAGTTGTACTGATAGTCCATTCATAGTAGCACTTATGTTCTTAGTCTGGCATTTTTTTGGGGTGTTAAGGATTGATGCTTCTTTGTACTTTTTATTGTAGTAAGTGTATTGTCCGATCAAGTGTACTAGTACTGTCATTCTAAATCTGCAAGTGACCAACATAAGTGTGAGTTGATGCTTCTTAACTTTATGTTTTCTATTCAATACTGAATCGAAACTACACATGGAACAACGTTGTGTGATTAGTTGCTTCATAACTAGTACTTTAGAGCACCCACAAAGTTCCATTTAGGAGCTGCTTTGAATTTGAAATGATGGATTAACAACATATGAAGCTACCAAACTTATATAATGAGATAAGCAAAACATTGTACTTGATGACATAAATAAACTTGTTCAACCATGACAAGCACGACATAATCATACTGGTTCAATCCAACAAGAGCAAACTACTAATTTGAAACAACAATATAAAAGGCAAGCACAAGCGGAAGGAAAACAAAGTCAGGCTCTGATGTATCTTCATCCCTAAAATAGGTGAAAGGGGTGGTCGCAGAAGTTGTCAGCCTCCCGCTCTTTTTTAAATTCCCAACCATCTGTGATGTACTCGATCATGTTCCATGACTTGTACGCGGCGTATGCATCTAGTCCTGCGTACTCAATGATCTTGTCTGGCAGCAGGATGGTCCCCAACAGTTTGTGGTCTTCCTGCGTGTCGATATTCTTCTTCATGCCCTTGTAGAATGGGTGGATGACACTGACTGCAACATCAGTCAACGAGTCATACTCTTTGAGGTGTATGGAACTCTCCAGAGGCGCTGAATGTCAATGAACTTGTTGGGGTTAATCTCCAACCCAGACATCTTCAGCTTTTCTTTGTCGCTTTCAATGCTGAAACCGGCAAATGTGAACAACCTCTGATGCTGCAGAATCTCGTTCAGGCGCTTGGGCCTGCAAGGGGAGAGACATTTTGAAAATTAGCATTACTTTGATGTTTGAATAATTTATTTATTTTTCTTTTACAAGCGATAGATCCATGAAGTAGATGCTTATATTGCATAATTAATGCATGAATGTACTTCAGAAACTAGTAAACAAAGTTCTGAAATTAAATTTAAGTACATCATGTTATTTTTCTTTTTGGATTATACGCAGTTTCAATCAATGTTGTATGTGCTGCTTTAGTACTAATTTAGTTTACTTTTGTTGAATAGGATAACACATAACCAGTGCTTCACCAAGTCCTTAGTTTTTTTGCTTATGAAAATAACATTAGATCAAATTCAGAAAATACTTCACTACGTCAAGTTCAGAAACATCTTTTTAATACATCGAGTACATAAACTACGCTATCGGATCAAGTTCAGAAACTACAATAGTCGATCAACTTCAGAAATTAATCTTCCGCAAGGTTTTCCAAATAGTAATCGAGTGCATCAGGTTCAAATATACATTTATAGTGTATCTACTTGAGAAAATGTAGTAGTGCATCCACTTTTCACAAACCACACTAGTACATCTAGTTGGGAAACAAGTCTGACGAAATTTTCATGATAAAGTACTAATAAAACAGATGAACCAAACAGGGCAAATGAGTAGGGCGGGTCACCATTTTGTGGCCACTACGATGTGGTACACCAAGCAGAGCTCATCGACGCACAACTGCAGGACTGCTGCCATCTGGGGAGGTTCATATTCTCTGGTGTAGTGCACACCAACGCCGATGATCTTACGAATCTTGCCGCCAGCCTTCCTCTAGAGCCTGGAGATCATCTCGTCGACCTTGTCTGGTTCGCTGGTGCAAACGATCTCCAGCGTCTCCTTGCCGTGGAGCTCAACCCCTGTGAGGGTTCTCGTGTACTCGCGCTTCTCTCCAGGGACGTGAACATCGACGAGGTTGCTGGTCTTATCCGACGTCTCGCCATGATGTCGCTTGGCGGACGGTTCCTCCGCCATCGCCTTCCAGCATACCAGCCCAGACACAATTAAATCATTGCAAGTACAACTGGTAAGTCACATACAGTACAAACACGTACCACTGCAAATTCATCTTCAGAATCAACTTCGATATCATCTTCTTCAGATACAACATCTTCAGCTTCGACATGAGCGCGCTTCTTCACACCTTTGTTCAGCTTCGCAGGAGCAACTTTACGCTTCTTATTTTCTTTCAACAAAGAGCGCTCAGGAAGAGGAGACGAAGAAGGCTTCTTATTTGTCAAAACTCATGGACTCCGACGAATAGGGGAGCCACTAAGTGTGGTTGGACCAATCTTCACAGCAACACTATCCCCATCAGCTTTGTTATTACCAGGTTGGGAACCAGCTTTCACACGTGGGCTACGCCTCTGTGTGCCATCAGGATTTCGATCTGACATCTTCCTCTTCAAAACAGCTTTCTTCTCCTTAATTGAATCATGAGTAAACACTTGTGTCAAACGAGTTTGCATCAGGTTTGTCTTCACAGGTATGTCACTTCCATGAGATCCAGCATCAACAGTTGAAAAAGCCGCGTCACCACCTTCATCACCTACACCTTTAGGAGCTTCAGCAACATCCCCATCACTTCCTTGCACACAAGCAGCCTTTTGACGCCGTTCCAACTCTTTTCTCCTCTGGAAATCAAACTTCTTCTTTCTTATCATTTCATCCTCGAGCTGTAACTGCATAGGAACATCCTCAGCCTGGGTAACAGGCTCAGTGCCATCAACACTCTGTGACTGAGTAACAGACAACTGCAAGCTGCCATCACCATCACCAACGTTAAGAGAATACATTCCATCATTAATATCCTTGACAACATCAGCAATGTCCTCAGGAGCATGATGACTGTCATTAACTGCATAAACAAATAACATAAGCATGCACATATAAAATTAAAACACAATTAACATTGCAGAGACAAGATAAATAAGGCACATAGCATCAGACATAAAAGAAAAGGAACAACTGATGTAGCTAAGCATATTTATGTATTCAAGGCTGATAAAAAAGAGCAAATATAAGGGAAACACCAGCAACATTCGCAAGTTCTTCTAGAGGATTTGGTGTCTCAAAAATAACATTCACGAGATCTTGAAAGTGTTCTGATTTGTCAGAATCAGGAGGCACCGGCACTCTAACATCTGCAACAACATCATAATTAGCAAAAAAGTACATGATCAAGCAATCAGTTCAACTATATGAACACTACAAGTGCACCCAATAAAACAATATCAACCCACCACTGGCACAACAAACTTCAGAATGACAACTCTTCCAACATCATAATAGTTCTTCACTGACTACTACAACCTATTCAAATGTTAGGACAGCAGTTCAAACTACACATGGTGATCAGTACTACAACCTGTCTATAGGTCACATCAACCGCCAAAACTATACACACCACACATTCCAGGGCAAAATTAACACCTATCAAAATACACACAACTTATAAAGTCGATACGACAACACCTATACAACCTAAAAACCAGATCTGTTAAAGCACCATCCAAATTACAGGAAAAATCACCTGCATTCAACTTGTCAGGACTGGATGATGTACCCATTGAGATCTATAGACCTAAAATCTGCCGAACCAGATCTGCAAGACACATGAACAAAAATTAGGGCTCTGACCTATTTCAGAAACGAAGCAGGCCATACAAAAGCAAAACTCTTACCAACAAAACACAAAATCTGCCACGGAATCCAGTATCACCATCGCCAATCGCTCGTTCAAGACCAAAAGAACCCTAGCGAATCCAGCCTGAGACAGCAAGAGAGCAATAGCTTAGAAATAGAGGGAAAATATGTACATAAGAGGACACAAGGGAAGTCGATGGCAGAGCAAAAGGAGCAAACAAAGCACCCAGATCTCCACCCGTGGGGTTCAACCCGCCGGTCGACGCTCCCGCAGCGAAACAGGAGAAGCAACTTCTCTGCGAGAAGAGAAGAGGAGGGGAACGAAGAAGGAATCGATTTAGGGAGGGGAGCATAGCGGAACAGGGAGAGAGGAGGTTAAAAGGTGAGTGGGAGAAAACCGACATCCAAGGCCCACAACCGTGGAGAAGCCCACTATCTATGGGCAGTTACCAAGGCTAATAGCAAAAATTAAATACAAAAAAAGTATAGAGGGAGAAAACAAACGGCTAAAGTACAAATAATAACTCACAACAGTACAATAAAAATTATCAAAAAAGTACAAATGAAATAGTAATTCATAATGCGCTGGTTTTTCCCCTAAGAAATAAAGATAAGATAACGGGGACAAGTCATGTTACGGACTCGCCTCCGCATGCGACGCCGTGGCACGCCGCGTCGTCGCTTACTACGGCTCATTCCTGGCTCGGCATCGCCGAGACGGGGGAGGGGCCCC
>NC_041390.1:601037053-601052815 GCF_002162155.2 Triticum dicoccoides | reverse complement strand
GCCGGGAAGGAGGAGGGGGGTCCCGACCCCCCTCCTCCCCCGGCTCGGCCTCGCGCCAACACGGTAGTGCGCTCGTTTGACAAGAGCAGTGAAGTTATTCAGTTTCCTCCCACACGCACCCACACTCCCCTAAAGATAGATAATGTGGGCAAGTCCATACAAGGAAGATGTGTCAGTACAACTATGCCCCTCGGTGCGGTGCGGTGTGGGGGCAAGTCATGTTACGGACTCGCCTCCTCATGCGACGCCGCGGCACGCCGCCTCGTCGCCTGCTACGGCTCGTTCCTGGCCCGGCCTCGCCGAATTGGGGGAGGGGGGTCGGGACTCCCCTCCCCCCAGCTCGGCCTCGCGCTAACGCGGCAGTGCGCTCGTTTGACAGGCGCATTGCGGTTATTCTGTTTCCCCCTGGCACGCACCCACGCACCCCTAAAGATAGATAATGGGGGAAGTCCATACAAGAAAGATGTGTCAGTACAACTATGTCGCTCGGTGCGGTGCAGTGCGGTGCGGTGCGGGGGCAAGTCATGTTATGGACTCGCCTCCGCATGCGACGCCGTGGCACGCTGCGTCGTCGCCTGCTACAGCTCGTTCCTGGTTCTGCCTCGCCGGGATGGGGGAGGGGGGTCCCGACCCCCCCTCCTCCTGGCTCGGCCTCGCGCTAACACGGCAGTGCGCTTGTTTGACAGGCGTAGTGCGGTTATTCTTTCCCCCTCCCCCACACGCACCCACACACCCCTAAAGATAGATAATGGGGGCAAGTCCATACAAGGAAGATGTGTCAGTACAACTGTGTCCCTCGGTGCGGTGCGGTGCAGTGCGGTGCGGTGCAGTGCGGCGGCAAGTCATGTTACGGACTCGCCTCCGCATGCGACGCCGCGGCACGCCGCGTTGTCGCCTGCTATGGCTCGTTCCTAGAACAAAACTCACAAGAACTAGAACAAAAAAATCAATCCAAGTTCCTAGAACAAAACTCACAAGAACTAGAACACAAAAATAAATTAGTCCAAATTAGTGGTGGAGTCAAGTACTAGATTCAAAACAAACAAACAAAAAATTGACCGCCCAAGGACCGGCGCAGGCCCTGACGATACTAGATACTTGAACTCGAGCCTGTGGGCGAATCCTAGTAATCCGCACAACGCAGGGCCTACCGTCGAGGGCCCACAGGTCATGAGAGAGAGAGAGCGCCATGTATAAGCGCTCAAGTAAGTATTCGGAGGAGTTCGGTCGGTGAGCCTCGGTTGCGCTTATAAACAGGTCTAGACCCCCTCGACTAGCGAGGTGGGACTAAACCCAGAGCGCACGCGCACGTCCCGTTGCACAGCCGCGCCGACCAGCTATCTGGGCCAAAAACAATGGCTCAGGCGGATGGCCCAACACAGTACTTTGCCGGATTACAAAATTCCAGCCGATCACCAACAAAAATAAAAAAACAAATGCAGATAATTTAAAAAAACTCACAAGAAATCAGTTCAAAAACAAATAATGTAAAAAGTTCAAACACATGTTAATCGTAAGAACTAATAAAAATAAATATATATATATATATATATATATATATTATTTTTGGAAAACTAAACGTAGAAGATTATAATAAAAACTTAGAAACAAATTTACAAAAAGTTCAACTACTACAATTCATAAGGTTCAAGTAATGAAAAAGTACTGTGCAGCAAAGATTAAATTCTTTTAATTTTAAAAAATACTAGAACTATCATTATTCATCTGTAAAAATAAAAAAATGTGCTCGAAAAATTCATGTAAAAAAGTAAGAAAAAATGCTATACAACAAACAAATTTGATTGGTAATTGACAAACTAAATAGTTCAGTACTATCATTAACAGCATGTAAGTTCAGCAAACAACCCAGAAGGGGTCCTACAAACGTCATCAGGGTATACTTCCGTCTGCGAGCTATGTACATGAAAATATCCCAGTCAAAACAAAGGATGCCCATCAGTTCAACTATAAATTGTTCCAGTTCAAATATAACGAATATATAAAAACAGTTATACTTGGGCAGAACAAAAGGAAACCATTACATAAATTGTTTCAAACCATCTGATAATACCATAGAATTCAACCATCTCACATGCAAATGTTTTAAAGGAAAAATACTGCAACACAACCAAACACACACAAATCTCACAACCGGCGTCATTTGCCACATTTAAACCTATAGAGCTTACATTCTGAACGTCAGAGAGTCATCTTCCCTGCAGAACATAACCATAACCACATCACCATCCTCAAATCCAGACTCTGCCACAAACTCCTTCCACCTAGTAGTTAGGTTGATGCAACCATCAAAGTCAATGTGGTAGGCAACTTCCCTCAACTGATACCCTTTTTTGTCTGAAGTCTCCATCGTCAGTATCCCGGAACTAGGAGCAACAATCCTGATCCTGGGTGACATTTTCTGCAAATGGGCCTGGGAGTAGAAAACAAAGTGAACACCTGACATAACTGAATTTTTACACAGATCTAGGGATGGTTGCATAACAAACTGAAAAGAAAAGAATTGAACCAAAACAATAACACCAAAACTAACTAGTCATATGAACTGACTAAACTGAAGAAATATACATATCAATACACCTACAGTAGAAACATCTGACAAAAAACAGATCAAGGATTATACAAAAATGGATAAAATATTGTTAAGTAATGAGAAAATACGCACAGAAATCCCTACTGTTAAATTCTGACAAAACCAAATAAAAATTATAGACAAACTATTGATAAAACCAAACTACAGATTCAGTCCATGGGATTCAAAAAGAGACCTACAAAAAAGTAGAAAACAAAACAAATAGAAACACATATCCATGATTCCTTCAAGTCCCCAACCGTCAGGCGACAAACATATATAGGGTGCACGAAAACCATGGTTGATGTACAGCAGACAAGAAAGTTGCCCACGGCGCTGAGTCTGGGTGAGCTTCAAACCAGATTCGTACACACAGCCTTCAGTTATGCGCGCCATCTTTGCCAGGCATCTGCATGAACAATCCTCCATGGAAAACACAGGAACAGGGAAGAAAACAACAGAGAGAAGAGGGAGGAACCTAGATCTGATTCTGGAAGAAGGAAGAAAAAGGATGGGGAGACTTAGCCAGACACCACACATAGATGGATGGAATTTATAGCCAGGGAGACTCGTAGATTATAAAAATAATAAATAGGTAGGTGGTCAGCCAGCTGATAGAAAATAATCATTATACAAGTCATGCAATATTTGACCGCAAATCAGTTCAACTTAAGATAAAACAGCAGTTCAAAAACTGCACATGACAAACATATGTAGATAAAACAACACATTCAGAGGTAGACAGTTGAATTCATTTATTCATTCAAACATCTGCTCCCTCACAACACAAATCTTAAAAACATAATATTCACTACTTTAGTCATAAGATCAAAGAAACGGCGTCATTTAGCCCTGGTGGATGGATGTGGAGCCGTGACTTCTCTCGCCCTAGCCCAACTCATGATCTGAACATGGTTCCTTCCCCTGCCATCTGGGAAAAGAAGCTCCAGTTCATTGGAGTTGCAAGTATCCATCACCTCACGCGTAAGGCGTCTGTTGAACTCTGCATCCACTTCCTCCTCGGCAGCACGTCGTGCCATCTGCCTGCGCCTGCGCCTCCTCCTCCTCCTCTGCTCCGCTGCTGCAGCCCTCACATCAATGGCTTCCCCCTCCTCCTCTGTGACCTCTCCCAGCTCAGGATCCATCTGGCTTTTCTTTTGGTTGCAGCTGGTGGAACGGAAGTGACAGAGGGCTCGGGCTTTATACTCAAAGTGCAGAGGTATGGGTAGGCAGCCAGTAGAAAATACTTGCTCCGATGTCAACTCACAATAATACAAACTTTGACACGGAGCAGTCCAATTACACATACGGCAACAATTCAAAACAACACTGAAAAACACGCAACTTAATTGCAAAATTTGACCACATTACAAGAAATCGTAGGCTACAGTCAGTCAGCAAACATCACCTCCGCCAACGACCAAATCACATGGGAATCAGGGGTAGAAACAACTCGAGAAGCAAAATTGACAACAAAAATCTAATCAGACAATCCTCAACTATCTCCCTGCAACGCCAATTCAAAAATAAAACATCAGAAAAAGAAGAACACATTTCCATGGCGGCGATGGCCAACGACCAAGAACACCAAAACTTCTAATCGGAAATTACAGTCAAATAATCTCCAAAAAATCTCACCCACCGATCATTCTCACATCCAAAACAACAAACCGGACGTAAAATTGAGGCCTACGAACACCATGGTAAACACCAACGCCCAAAACACGTCCGCCGCCAAATGCCCACGCCGTCACCTCCGGTGACTCCAAATCGCAAAACACGACCAGGTGAGCGCGCGCGCGTGCGGAACCCTTACATGTCTCCTCTGGCAACTAATAGCCTGCACCAGCCCGCTGGAAAACACCCGGAAGCTCCACGTTGCATCCCCTGTTTCCGCCCGTCGTACACGCAGCACGATCAGTTCAAGTAGAAAAGCACGTCAGTCCAACCTGCAAACTACGTATATATATAGGAACAGCCCAGTATATATGAAAATGGTTGTGTACTCCTGTGAGTACGTACTCCCGCTCCTCATATACCACATAGATGAATCTTTTATACCTCTTTATTATTTTTAAAATACTTCACTAGTAATTATTAGATATCCCAAAATGAGTTTCATGAAAAATTCATGTGAGTCTACATATTTTTAAATGTTTACATATATACTGATGTGTTTGTACGTGAAAAGGATATATTACAAAAAGTACGTCGCAGATAATATTTTTTCAGCAAAACTCATATTGGGGTATCTTAGAATATTAAATGAAGTATATTGAGAACAATAAAAGAGGTATAATTAATGTGTATATGAGGTGTATTGAGGATGGGAGTACATACTCCCATGAGTACAGAAGAGGAATAGTTATTTATATATGTTTTTACGTTCATAACTTTAGTGACATAAAATATTTTTTGCGGCGAGTATGTGATTTCTTATGTTCTCTTTTTACGTATAAAATAAGACAAAATTTATGAAACCTAAAAATATGGTGCATTGACGTCAAAATAGAGATGGGGTGAAGAATAATTATTCCTAGGGTCGCCCTATTCGTCATCCTGGGTGAGGAATAGTTATTCTTCACCCTAGGAATAGTTATTCTTCACCCCATCTCTATTTTGATGTCAATGCACGCGCTATTCGTCATCCTGGATGAGGAATAGTTATTCTTCACCCCATCTCTATTTTCACGTCAATGCACCGTATTTTTAGGTTTCATAAATTTTGTCTTATTTCATACGTAAAAAGAGAACGTAAGAAATCACATACTCGCCGCAAAAAATATTTTATGTTACTAAAGTTACGAACGTAAAAACATACATAAAATGTGATATTTCTGGTCTTATAACCTTTTTTTTGTTTTCTTATACCAAATTTTACGTAGTGAATCAATATGAATGTAACTATTTATATTTCAAACGTAATTTATTTATGAAGCGATCGTAATATTACCTCAGATGAAGAATAAATTATTCTGCAACCTGGGTGATGAATAGTATTACTATATATATCGGAGGGTTTAGTCCGTATGGATCATCAGAATTCATATAGGCTAGACATCTAGGGTTTAGCCATTACAATCTCGAGGTAGATCGACTCTTGTAACCTTTATACTTATCAAATACAATCAAGCAGGATGTAGGGTTTTACCTCCATTAAGAGGGCCCGAACCTAGGTAAACATCGTGTTCCCTGTGTCCCTTGTTACCTTTGATCTTTAGACGCACAATTCGGGACCCCTTACCCGAGATCGGCCGGTTTTCACATCGACAGTCGCCTACAAGCCGAAGAGCTTGTGGAAGGCGTTGTATCCGCCAGCGTCGTCGTCGTCCTCCTCCTTCTTCACGCCGACGACGTTCCTACTGCACCCCTACTCGGGGTCACCTTGGTGGACGGGTTTGGCTGGTGGCGGTGCCTCGTTGTCGTTTTCCTCGAGGATGATGACGCCGCCCTCATCGTGGCCGCAACGGCGAGAGGCGATCTCCTTGAGGGCTAGCGCTGGCGCTCTGTCTCCAGTCGGACCCAGTCCTCACGCGCCCACTATATGGTGGCCTCGTCAGCGGCGGCCATGTCCTTGTGCTCACTCTTCACGGCGACAAGGACCGGCTCCGTTGTCGGCTTGACGTGGCGGGAGGAAGTAGTAGAGGAGCCACGGCCGCCCTCGTTGATGACGAGGGCGCCGCCGTGGGTGAGCTGCCCAAGCGGCGTCTCCACGGGCTCGGCCTTGAAGCGGCACTACCATACCTAGTTTCATACTAAATACCTTAGAGGGGCAATTACCCCCTGACTTGCCGCTAGCACCAAAGCGGCACTACAATGCTATTACTGGGTATTTTCTAATAGTTGGTCCTATCCTAGTCTTGAGCGTTACTATCACTCCGGCCTTTGTAGTGCACCCTGAAGGGACTGGTGGTAGTGCCACTCTACGGAGCAGTACTTTCGCTTATTGCAAAAATTGCACAACGTTTGGATTTGGAGGGGGCTATAAAACGAGGGTTTCCCTCCTCCTTTGATCTTACCTATTACCTCTCTCTCTCTCTCTCTCTCTCTCTCTCTCTCTCTATGTCCTTCATTGTTGCCCAAAGCTTGTTATTGCCCGATCACCCTCCCTAGCCACTAAAACTTGTCGATCTTCTAAGATTTGAAGGAGATGACCTAGATCTACACTTCCACCAAAAGAGATTTTATTACCCCCTACTTTCTCTAGTGGATCTTGTTACTCTTGGGTATTTGGGCACCCTAGATGGAAGAGGTCACCTAGTCACCACAATCCATTGTGGTGAAACTTTGTGGTGGTGTTGGGAGCCTCCAACTAAGCTGTGGAGTTTGCCACAACTTTAGTTATCAAGGTTCCGGTTGCCACCTCCAAGGGCACTTCATAGTGGAACCATCGCACCTTGCATTGTGCGAGTGCATGAGGAGAAAATTGTGAGCCATTGTTGCGCTTGTTGAACATCATGCCACCACACCCTCCAACGGGGACATATCTCCCCAAAGGAGGCAACTTCAGGAACTTCATCGTCTCCACTTGTGGTTCATTCTTTCATTCACTTACTTTGTGCAAGCTTGTATTCATGTGTTTCTTTACTAGCTTGTCATTATCTATTTGAGCTTGTAATATAGGTTGTTCACCTAGTGGCATATCTAGACAGCCTATATTCTTGTTGTATCCCTAAAACTGAAAAGAGGTTAAAAGTTATTAGTCTCCTATTCACCTACCCCTCTCTAGTACCATATCGATCCTTTGAGAATCCTTGAGGAGGAACTGGTGTAGGCATATGTTCATCCCTTGTGATTGGCAGAACTGGTAAAGAAGACAACTTATGTTGTAGCATAGTTGGATCGAGGCTGCCTTCTACTCTTCGATAGGCATATGTCCCTTCGGTGGCATGGGTGTGTACTCGACGTCTATGCCGACAGACCTTTGTCCATGGCCTTGCAGATATGCCTCAGCCTCTGGTATCCAAGACTAGATGCATATGTTGTCGTTGGTGTAGAGGGTGTCGATGGTGTGGTCGTTATGGAGTTGCACGTGCCGTTCCTCCCTGAACCGAGGTATTAAACTTCGCAGCTCCATCTTTTTGCCTATATGGTTGCCGATAGAGCAAGGGCAATGCATGGTTCTAGCGATAGTTAGCGAGAGAAATTGAGTGGGAGAGAGTCGAATGGGGAAGACGATACTTTTGTACTATTGGAGAGGGAATTTGGCAACTGCTTGAATCATGGAGGCAGACGAGAAGGCCGCTAAAATAGTTGGAACAACGAGGCACACGCAGCGTGCGTCATGCAGCTACAATATAATGGCGCACGTTGTTTCGAGGTAGATGAAGTTGTGGTTGTACATTGTGTTCATCTTTTGTTATACATTTAGAGAAAAATGGGGCCCACCCTTTTGTCAAGGCGCGGGCCCACTTTCCCTATTGGTGGCGCACACAGTCCAAGCGCACGTTGCTAGGTCCTTTCCGGGGGCGTGGACAGAACATGCACTACAATCAAACTGAGGAGAAAAACAGTGGAGACACTGGTCCTGTTATTTGGCGACACAACTATGCTTTCCATGGGGGAGTAGTACCTGTAGGTAACATAGGAGAAGAACTCGCTCAAGTTAGTCAGAATATGGAGAAAAATAGTGGTCCGGATAATATCTTAGGCAAGAGAGCAGCTGAGGATAGTACAGCTGCTGCTACCCCAGAGGTGACTACTGAGAATGACGTTCACAACAATATGGCCATGGTTCCGTTTGCTGGAAATAAAGCAGATAATAATCCCGAGACAGTTACAAATGCTGAGAAAATAAATCTATTTGAGGGAGAGGTAGATGGGGAGGACAAGAACCCACACTTACAGGCACCCCTCAGAAGAACGCAAATAGGAAGAAGTTAAGAGGAAGAGATGGTCAGGCAGTGGACAGTAATAAAAGTTCTGCAAATGATTTAGGATCGGCGACACCCCTAGAGGGTGATCGCCGGGAGCAATGAAACTCTTGTCATGGAACTGTCGGGGTCTCGGGAATGAACCAGCAGTTCGAGCTTTGCTGGACGTCCAGCGAAGTACCCATCCCGATGTGATGTTCTTGTCGGAGACTCACCTCGATAGCTATCCGGCTGAATGTCTGAGACGTCGTTTGAAGATGGATCAAAAACTGGTTTGCACTAGTAATGGGAGAAGTGGTGGTTTATTGTTACTATGGAAAATAATATTGCAGTTCATAGATTGGGGTTAGACCCCAAGTTTATTGATGTACAGATCACAAGCGATGGAGGTGAACCATGGCGATTGACTGGCATGTATGGAGAATTCCGATGGGAAAATAAGTACTTGAGTTGGGACCGTATGCGCCAGCTATCTCAAACAAGTACACTACCATGGTTACTTATTGGTGATCTGAATGAGATTCAATTTCTGCATGAGAAAGAGGGGGGAATCCACATCCCCAACAGTATATGGTGGCTTTCCAACAAGCGATTGATGATTGTAACCTGCATGATATGGGCTTCGTTGGAGATATATTTACATGGCGCAGAGGAAGGATTCGAGGAAGGTTGGACAGAGGTCTCGTGAACGATGGATGGTCTAGTTTATTTCCCAATGCAAATCTGGAACATTGTAACTTTAACCATTCTGACCATAGACCATTGTTGGTTGATACTGATTTTTATCAAGGAACAACGCCGATCCAAGAGGGGCCCAAGAGGTTCGAAGCTAGGTGGCTAAGAGAGGCAAATTTTTCTAACTTGGTTCAAGAAACGTGGGATAAGGCAGGAGCTGACCCGAATGTTTCAAGCATTTTTCAGAAGCTCTCCCGTATGCATTCAGAATTTCATGACTGGGATCAACGGGTGTTAAAAAATCGAAGAAGCGTCTTCGGAAAGCACAACGAGATTTAGAGCAAGTTATGACTGGACCCATGACGGATGAAAATGAAATAAAAAGAAAGGAGCTGGCTGAACTGATAGAGTATCTGTTAGAACTTGAGGAGATCCAAAGTATGCAGTGATCTCGCGTGGATTGGCTCAGATATGGGGATCGTAATACAGCCTTTTTTCAAGCTTTTGCGGCGGCCCGGCGGAAAAGGAACTATATCAAGAAATTGAAAGATAATAATGGCGACATTATGGAAGGTATGGCTGATTTAAATCCTCATATACAAGGTTATTTTGCTAGCCTGTTCACGTTTGCAGTTCAGCATACCGATCCTGCATTACTTCAGAAGGTGCATCGGAAGGTAACAGAACAAATGAACACCATATCGATGGCACCTTTTTCTGCTGATGATGTTCGCAAGGCAGTTTTTAGCATTGGCGATCTAAAGGCTCCGGGCCCAGACGGGCTACATGCAATATTCTTTAAAAAATATTGGCATATCATTGGTGATGAAATTATTTTTGCAGTGTTACATGCGATCAACACCAGGCATATTCCAACAGAATGGAATGACACATCCATTGTCTTGATCCCAAAAGTGGATTCCCCGGAGTTAATAACACAGTTCCGACCCATTAGCTTATGCAATGTTCTTTATAAAATTATCTCCAAGATGCTTGCATTTCGTCTAAAGAGTATTCTGCCTGATATCATTTCTCCTACACAAAGTGCTTTTGTCCCTGGCAGGATGACCACTGACAATATTCTGGTGGCATATGAATGCATTCACAAAATTAAGAACACCAAGAACAGTCAGGCTGGGTTATGTGCAGTAAAACTAGACATGCATAAAGCTTATGACAGGGTCGAATGGATCTTCTTAAGGAACATGATGCATAGATTGGGGTTTGATAACAGATGGATTGAGCTTATGATGGCTTGTGTGAGCTCAGTTAGATACAAAGTTCGTTTTAATTCCCAAGAGACAGATATGTTTACACCTTCGAGGGGGCTCCGGCAGGGGGATCCTTTATCTCCTTATTTATTCCTGATTTGTGCAGAAGGCCTATCCAGCATGTTGCAGTATGAAGAAGAAGTTGGTGGCATTGATGGGATTAGAGTGTGCAGGAATGCACCGTCAGTTTCATACCTCTTATTTGCTGACGATTCTCTAATTCTCATGAGAGCAGATATGTTAAATGCAACTTCCTTACAGCATGTGTTGGACACCTATTGTGAAAACTTGGGACAACTGGTAAGTTTGAATAAATCCAGTGTTTTCTTTAGCCCAAATACTAATATGCAAACAAGAGATGAAATCTGTGATGAACTTCATATCACAACACAAGCATTGTCAGATAAATATTTGGGTTTGCCTGCTATGGTTGGCGCTGATAGAAGTGACTACTTTAAGCATTTCTGTGAGAAAATCAAGAAACTTTTGAAGGGTTGGATGGAGAAACAGTTATCTACAGGAGGGAAGGAAATTCTATTGAAAGCTGTTGCACAAGCCATTCCAGTTTTTGCTATGTCTGTATTCTGCATTCTGAAGGGAGTGTGTAAAGATATTACAGATGTGATTGCACAATTTTGGTGGGGAGATGATGAAGAAAATAAAAAGATGCACTGGTTTTCTTGGTGGAAATTATGCATTCCAAAATGTGATGGTGGTATGGGATTCAGGGATCTACACTCCTTTAATTTGGCTTTATTAGCTAAGCAATGTTGGAGACTGATTACAAATCCAAAATCTATTTGTTCCCAAATCTTGAAGGCCAAATACTTCCCATCCACTGATTTACTCTCTGCAGGCCCCAAAAAAGGATCTTCTTTTACATGGCAGAGTATCATTGCGGGTCTTGCCACTTTTAAGCGTGGCTATATTTGGCGAATTGGTTCCGGAGAGAAGGTGAATATATGGAATGATCCATGGGTTCTTGCAAGTCCGGACAGGAAGATTTTAACTCCTCGAGGACACACCGTGATATCTAAGGTGGTGGAGCTAATTGATCCAGTTACAAGACAGTGGGATGACGACTTGATCAGAGACATCTTTAACCCTGTGGATGTAACAAGGATTCTGCAGATTCCGATAAACTTTCAAGCCTTTGATGATTTTGTTGCTTGGCATCTTACAAGTTCAGGGATTTTTTTCAGTGAGGACTGCTTACCACGAACAATGGTCACATAAATACAGAGGCAAAGTAGGAGATAATCTCACGTCCAGTAGTAACAGGCAATCAGCAATATGGAATCACCTTTGGGAGTTGCAAGTTCCACGAAGAGTACAGATTTTTTGTTGGAGAGCCCTCCGAGGAATTATCCCTCTGAAATCAATATTATCAAATAAACACTTGCCTATGAGTGGTGTATGTCCGGTTTGCAAGAATGGCCCTGAAGATGTGAGACACCTACTCTTTCAATGCGTACTTGCCAAGAGATTGTGGACTGATCTGGGCCTTATTGATAAGGTAAACAGTGCTTTACACATTGATTGTTTGGGATCGGTAATTTTGGAACATCTACTCGTTGAGTCAGACGTTCCCTTGTCTGTTATGCCAAGTCTGAATTGTAAAGAAGTTTTCGCCACCGGATGCTGGTATTTATGGTGGCTGCGTAGGCAACATACACATCATGATTCTTGCCCTCCTCCATTCCGGTGGCCTGGTTCGATCTTGGCTATTATCGGGAACTATATGAAGTCAATTCAAAAGCCAGAGACGAGTGAACATAAGTGGACGAGACCAGAACCCAACTTCGTTAAACTTAATTTTGATGCCTCATTCCATGTAGATGATGGCATGGGTGCAACAGCGGCAATTTTGCGTGATGCAAGAGGAATATTCATAGCAGCTCAATGTAGACTCATCCAAAACGCAGCTGATGCAATGACTGTTGAAGCAATGGCAATGCGCGATGGACTATACCTGGCAAATTCTTTGGGTTTTAACAGAGTTGAAGCAGAATCCGATTCTTTGAATGTGGTGAATTATTGTCAAGGGCAGGCTCAATGGTGGGATGCGGCAGCGGCAATCTTTGCGGAATGCGTTGATATAGCTACGTCAATAGGGAAGGTCATCTTTAAGCATTGTTTTCGTGATGCAAATTATGTTGCTCATGAGCTAGCTAAGTTCAGTTTTTGTAATAAGTGTGATAATAGTTGGGCTAATGAACCACCGGGGTTTTTACTTAGCCAACTAGTAAACGATGTAATTGTTCTTTAGTCCAATAAAGCTAGCCATGATGGCCTTTCCCCAAAAAAGGAGTGTGCGTCCCACCCAAACGCCATTTGTTCTAGCTGGAGGGCTGCCTGGATCTGGAAATCTAGCAGTGCGCAAATTTCTCACACACATCGCAAGTATGAGATCAGCGGCAATGTTCGCTAATTTTTTGGATGTTTCCCGTATCTAGCCTATGAACTTGAGGCATTGTTCAGGTAATGAACGCTGCTAGTACAAAAATTCTATAAGGGGTTCTTGCACTAGTGTTTGCATTTGAGAGCGATGTTGAGCGGCTCTGTGCGGGAGAAGTTGAGCGCTCTAATGGAGAAGGCAGGGGGCTCAGGTGGATCACACACATACGCGCAGAGAGAGAGAGAGAGAGAGAGAGAGAGAGAGAGAGAGTCTATGGTGTTGGGCCCTGCCAGGTTGGGACAAGGTGGAGAGGGCTTTATAAGGGTGAGATTTTTGTTTGTTATGCTCATTATCTGGGTAGGACATCGCCACTGAGTTCGCCACTTTGGCCTGTTAGTGGTGCGTATTGTACCAATGATGGGTTGTAACTTTGCCTCGTTAGTGAAGTAATGCCACGGGCGGGTGGAGCTCCCTGACATGTCTCTCTCATAGTCACTCAGCATTGTAGCTCACCTTGTTGTCGCCATCTTAAGGCATGAGAATCTAGTACGGAAAGGATGCAGGGGGCGGATTTATTTGTGGGTGGCCACATGAAACATAGTTGGTTACCGACGGCAGCAACCACTAGATCTAGTCTTGGGAGGTTCCGCTACAAGCTGTTGCAACTCGAGTCATAGCGGTTGCATCTTGCCGCAGTTGCATGCTGCCACGGCTGCTTCTGCCGCAAGCTGTTGACACTTGAGATGGTAGTCCCACCGCTCGCCGCACCAAGCTCGCCATGGGTATAGGGATGGAGAAGGATAGGAACAATCAGTGCTCAAGGGGTAGGCACCATCCGCCACCTCGATTCGAGACATAGGTCACTACCGGTGAGAGAGGGAGAGTGGCTCCGGTGGGGAAGAGGCTGAGATGGCTCATGTACAACGAGGCATCGGAGGCTCTGGTGGTGGTATCAAGAGAGTGAGTGAGGGCACGAGGGCGCCATATCGGAAGAGGGGAGAGGATGGGAGGGGTGGAGAGGGAAGAGAGATTCTTTTGTACACAATATATAGTTGGGTTGGGTCGGGACTGGACTTTAGTATTGTGAGGTCGGGCAAAAGTAACAAATGAGGGTCACCACTTTGTCCCATAGTATTGTACCAATGACGGGTCCACTAGTGCAATTGACACACTAGAGATAAAGGTATGATTACTAGTGAATCCTTTGTTTGGCCCGTTGATGGTGAAAAATATTTAATTGGGTGCCTGTTACAAACAACGTTGGTGGCTTTTCGGGTCGCCCGTTTATAGCGAGTACTTGGTGCTGACAGCAACAATGACGTTGTTTGAAGACGATCATTGAGGCATGGTTCCCTCGACGGCACTCCGGCGCCACCGAAATAGAGGGCGAGAGAGTCTCCCCCTTGGGCTTCCTCCTTCATGGCCTCCCCATAGATGGGGAGAGGTTCGTCCCTCTAGCCCTTGGCCTCCATGGCGCCCGGGGGGGGGGGGCGAGAGTCCTTCTAAGATTGGATCTCTCTCTGTGTTTTCTTCTCTAGTTCGTGTCTATTTTATGGCCCCGTTTCTTATACTCCCAGAGATCCGTAATTATGATTGGGCTGAAAATTTAAGGGGATTTTTATTTGGAAATTATCTTTGTTGCGGTGAAAGAAGAAGCAACCGACCTACGAGGCGCCCATAAGCCTACCCGGCACGCCCTAGGGTAGGGGGCGTGCCGTGTGAGCTTGTGGGGCTCTGGGCCACCCCTTGTGTTGATTGTTGCACCAAAAAAATCCCATATTTTCCATAAAAAAATTGCCATAAATTTTTATCGGGTTAGGACTTCGTTTGATATGAATTTTCTGCGAAATACAAAAACCTGTAAAAAAACAGTAAGTGGCACCAGGCACTAGGTTAATATGTTAGTCCATGAAAATAGTGTAAAAGTGTACCAAAACCCATATAGAACTCATGTAAATATAGCACGAATACTTCATAAATTATAGATACTTTGGAGATGTATCAAGCTCCCTGACATGTCTCTCTCATAGTCGCTCAGCGTTGCAGCTCACCTTGCTGCCACCATCAAGGCACGGGAATCTAGTACGAAAAGGATGCAGGAGGTGGGTTTATTGGTGGGTGGCCACATGCAGCATAGTCGGTTACCGATGGCACTAACCGCTAGATCTAGTCTTGGGAGGTTCCGCTACACGCTGCTGCAAGTCGAGTCATAGCAGTTGTATGTTGCTGCAATTGCTTCTGCCGAAAGCTGTTGGCACCTGAGATGGTACTCCCACCACTGGGCCGCAACAAACACCGAGCTCGCCATGGGTAGAGGAATGGAGAAGGAGAGGAACGGTCAGTTCTCAAGGGGTAAGCACCGTCCGCCACCTCGATTCGAGACCTAGGATCACTGCTGGTGAGAGAGTGAGAGTGGATCCAGTAGGGGAGAGGCTGAGATGGCTCATGTACAACGAGGCATAGGAGGCTCCGGTGGTGGTATCAATAGAATGAGTGAGCGCACGATGGCACCATATCAAAGAAGGGAGAGGATGGGAGGGGTGGAGAGGGAAGAGAGATTCTTTTGTACGGAGTACATAGTTGCGTTGGATCAGGACTGGACTTTAGGATTGTGAGGTCAGGCAAAAGTAACCACTCGGGGGGTCACCACTTTGTCCCATAAGCGGTGTGTATTGTACCAATGATGGGTCCACTAGTGCAATTGGCACGCTAGCGATAAAGGTATGGTTATTCTACGGTAAAAAAAGGGGGCGTGGCACCTTACATCTTGTGGAACGAGGGTTTCCACCTCCCCACCTCGCGCTGCCGCCGGCCGCCGGCCCCGCGCTCCACCTCCGCCCCCTTCTTCCCTCCCCTCTCCCCCGTCCAGACCCGCCTCGCCGCCTCCCCGGGAGGTGGCCGGGGCGGAGCTCGCGCCCCTCCTCCGCGGGCCTCCCGCTCCCCCTCTGTCCGCTC
>NC_041390.1:600957260-601036579 GCF_002162155.2 Triticum dicoccoides | reverse complement strand
GGTGCAGCTCGGCGTGGCTGCGGTCCGGCTGCCCTGCGGCGGCGGCAGGCGGCTGGCGTGGTGTCGGCGCCGCTCCTTGGCGGCGGGGCGGCGGGGTGGTGCTGGGCGGCCGTCGTCGCGACCCCGGCCCAGATCTGGGCCCGGCGGGCCCCATCTGGGTCCTAGCGGGCCGGCTCCCCGGCATGGCTTCGTCGTCGTCTGTGTGGTGAGGTGGAGGAGCGGCTTGGATGGGGGGCGGCGATGCCGATGGCATGCCGGCTGCAGCGCGATGGCGGGAGCTGTCCGGGAATGGAGTTCCTGGCCGGGCCTGTGGGCACACGGGCCTGGTAAGCTCTTGCTTGTGTGTCCGGTCGGCTACCGTTGTTGACGGTGGAGGTTGTGCCCTCCCGCGTGCCGTCGGTGCCGCGGCCCCTAGTCTCGGCTCCTATCCCTTGTCGTGCAGACCTCACCTCGTGGTGCCGTGGTGAGACGGCGTGGAGGTTTCTTGACCATGGTGGCGCAAGTTGGTGGTCGGTTTGGTGGCAGGCTCTGGAGCACCCGAGGTGAAGGTTGGGATCGGGGGAAACCTCTGTTGGCCTGTCCGACACCGACGCGGCGACGCCGGTGGGTGTCGCCGGACCTTCCTGGAGGGCGTCGGGGGTGACCCTTCCTCTCGCCTCGTCGGGTACCGGGGGAAACCCTTGGCAGCAGCGTCGTCTTCGTCGCGGTCCCTCTTGAGGTGCTGATTGGTACCGGTGCTTCGGAGCCTTGGAGCTTGGTGGGAGACCCTCGGTGGGCGCAGTGGCCGTGAAGCTTCTTCGTTTCCGTCGATCCGCCGTTGTCGGCTTTCTTTTCTTTTGTTGTTTCTCTTTCGTTTCTTTTGGGTGTGATTGTGCTGCTTCCGCCCCAGCACCTATCCTTGGATGTTCGGTTGGTTGCTTTGGAATACAAAACGGGGGGAAACCCTTTTTCGTCATAAAGGTATGGTTACCGGCGAACTCTATTTTTCGCATGTTGATGGTGAAAATTTGTTTCATTGGGTGTCTGTTACAAACAACGTTGATGGCTTTTCGGGTCGCCCGTTTATAGTGAGTACTTAGTGCTGACAGCAACAGCAACGATATTCAACCCTGGATATGTGAAACCACATTCAATTCACATACAGGAAAATTTGGCCAAACTTTACTCACACAATGTGCATAACCAATCGCTGTAATTGCGTGCTATATAACTTTGTAAATTATTCATTTCAATTCACCACCCCCTTCCTGGATAATATGCGTACGCTCTTTATTGATATATTTTAGCATGCTTACGAATGAGCAAATGGCCGATAGCTAGTACGATGTATTGAATAATCATCCAATTTTAGAACAAATTAACTGGAAAATTAAGTTGGCAATTATATAGCTAAAACAAGCACATTGTGTTAATAAAGATGGATGGCCCTTTTGAGAGAAACCTTTCATTGCTTCTTTTTCTTGTCGGTTTATCTCCCTCGATGGGCAAGCATTCTTGTGTTAATGAGAAAAAAAAATCTGTGGTGTGATGATGCATTCATCAAGCTAGCTAGCTAGGCAGTAAAAATTTGTAAATGGACGCCAAAGTTACAGACAGGCACAATGAAGGCCGGGTTGGAGATGTGCTAGCTAGCTATTCGATCACGTTAACGAGCACTAAATCATGCGATCTCCTCCATATGTCAGACTGTCACACTAATCTCCTACCATATCATGAAATTAAGAGCATCCCGATCCTCCACTATAAATCCACCCCTCCACCTCGCCCAAATCATCAACTTTCCTTCCCTTCGCTTGCCTTATCCCTTGCCAGCAATGGCTCGCAAGAAGGTGACCCTCCAGTACATCGCCAACGACTCCACCCGGCGCGGCACCTTCAAGAAGCGCCTCAGGGGCCTGATGAAGAAGGCGGGCGAGCTGGCCATCCTCTGCGACGTCAAGACCTGCGTGCTCGTCTACGGCGAGGGCGAGCCGGCGCCGGAGGTCTTCCCCTCCCACGCCAAGGCGGCGGCCATCCTGACCCGGTTCCGGAGCATGCCGGAGCTGGGCCAGTGCAAGAACAAGATGAACCAGGCGGGCTTCCTCACCCAGCGCATCGACAAGCTCCGCGACCAGGTCGACAAGTCCCGCCGCGAGTGCCGCGACCGCGAGATCAAGGTCCTCCTGCACAGGGCCATGCTCGGCGCCCTCCCGGGCCTCGCCGGCCTCACCATCGAGGAGCTCACCAGCGTCGGATGGAAGGTGGACGTGCTCCTCAGGAGCATCGGCGAACGCATCGACAAAATCCATTCCCTTTCCATGCAGGCGCCGCCGCCAGCCGCATACCAGCTCACCACCGGCAGCAGCAGCATGGAGGATCACATGGGGTCTCCGCCGTCTCTGTACCAGGTCCAGGCACCACCGCAGCAACAACAGCAGGAGGGCTGGCTTGACATGGTGCCCCGGCCCGGAGAAGATCTCGGCACCCAGCTGCTCTACGGTGGCTATACCACCGGTGGCCACGACGGCGCCAGCTTCTCCTCCTCCAGCGGCGATATGAATATGATGATGATGCAGCCCTTCGATCTGGGCTTCGGTTTGAGCCATTTCCCTCCCATGTAAGCTACCTACCTAGGATGGTGGTGAGGATCCTCTCGTCTCCGGCCGCCCTGCATGGCATGGCCAGCAGCTTCCGTCGATCTCGGTCACGTTCTTATTTAGTTTTGGTATTGCCGTATTGGTCAAGATGCACAGGGGCATCGTTAAGATGAGACATTCAATTCATATCCTGAAATTGTTATATGAGGTCGGTCGTCTATGTATATTTTATTCAACAGGTTCTTTGAGCCAAGACATTTATAATTGTACTTTAGCTATTGGAATTGTTTTTTTTTTTGCGGGTGAGCCATTGAAATTGTTATTCAGATGATCTCTTCCATAGGCTCTTCGTTTGATCTATGTTGTTCAGTTGAACGTAAATCGTAAGCTGCACCTCTTTTTTGGTGTCACAATGTTTTGTCACATATATATACTCTCTTTTTTGAGGTAGTCAGGCTTATATACTTGCATAGTTTGTGCGTGTATTACGGCAGTCAACTAGCACAGCTACGTGCCTGATGGTTACTTGGGTGCCTTGAATTTCCTGCTGTTTGTTTTTGGTGTCCAGAATTTTACCTTTTTTGGATGAGTATTAACTAGTTGAAGATGTACTCCTGGAGCAATCTTTGCCTGGATAATTAATGATTTGTGACTTAATTACATGGAGAAAGCTGTTCTAGTTAACTGCTTTTTTCTTAAGAAATACCAAGCTTTATTACTCAAAGTTTACCACAAGCCGGATACAAATAGGATCATGGGGTTGACTTAACCAAACATGGCACCCCTGATTTAAAGACCGAGAAGACTTGGCAAGTAAATGGGCTTCGGTATGCTAATTGACTGTTGTAATACAAATTATACTACTAGTAGAATCCATAGTTGTCTCAAGAAAAAAAGTACTAGAATAGAATCTATAATAAGACGATCAACGCAAGGACAGCTTTACGAGCATGCACTAGAGACACTTTCATCACTTACATACCCGTCAAAAGGACCTGGCGCTAACCAGGCTCAAAGTTGCGGGTGATTAATTTCTCGAGGATGTTGGACCGAGATACAGCCCAATACGCTGGGGCGCGCACGGCTCCCATCATGTACGCTCTCTGATCTAAAAAAGGGAAAATCCTATTCGCCGCTGTCTGCAGCGAATTGTCGAGGGATCGCACACAGGAGCGACGCGAGCGACCGACATGGGCCAGCCCACTTATACATAGTGCGTCCAACCGGTTTTCGGAACCTTCTAGAAGGTTCCCTGAACCAGGTTTTTTTCTGTGTCGTTTTTTTCTGGTTCTTTTTGGCTTTCTATGTTTTTTACTTTGTTTTTTTATTTTCTGTTTCTTTTCTTTTTTTAGTTTCTGTTTCTTTTCTTTATGTTTTTTTCAAAATTTCACAACTTTGCAAAATTTGTTCGCAAATTTAAGAAAAATGTTCGATTTTCAATTTTTGTTCATGAGTTTCAATATATATTCCTATTTTTCAAAATTGTTCATGTTTTAAAATTTTGTTTGCATTCAAAAAATGTCTAGGAATTTCAAAAAGTGTTCCAGCTTTCCGAATTTGTTCACAAATTTATAAAATGTTCATGTTTTCAAATTTTGTTCACAAATTGAAAATTGTTTGTAAATTCCATAAATTTGCTTGGGAGTTTGAAAAAAAATGTTCCTGTTCCAAAATTTGTTCTTTTTTCTTATTTACAAATTTTGTTCGGAGTTTCGAAAATTGTTCCGTTTCCAACATTGTTTGCAAATTTTTAAAAATGTTCGTTTTTTCAAATTTTGTTCTGGGGTTTCAGAAAATGTTCGCCTGCAAAAGTTGTTCGTGTTTCCAAATTTTGTTTCGAAATTTGAAAAATTGTTCCTGTTCTGTTTTTTGGGTAGTTTAAAAAATGTTTCCGATCTAAAAAATATGTTCGCGTCTCCAAAATTCGCTTGTGTGTCGAAAAATATTTGAGTATTCTCAAAATTTATGAAAAAAAATAATGTTCGCGTTTGATAAAACATTCACGTTTTGTTTTTGAAAAAAAAATGTTTTGGGTTCGAATTTTTGAAAAATGTTCGGATCGGCGTTTGAGTTTTCTTAAGGTGTTGCAATGTTATGTGATCAAGAAATCTAGCTAGCACAACTGGTTTGAATCGTTGCTCGGAAGCAGCTGGTCTAGTGTGTTCGATCCTGGAAACGCATCTTTTTTTTATTCCAGCGTGAGCTACTGTTCATGAGTGAGATCGGCCGGCCCAGTCTCTCGATCCCCTATGCGATCGCTCGACTGCTTGACGCAGAGAGCGTCGCATAGTAGCTCTCCTAAAAAAGAGCTCCATGTAGGCTCTCAAGTCCCGGTTCTGCTGTAGTTGAGTAAGCAGACGGATGATAGTGTAAAAACTAATTTAAAATAGAGGGGCACGCCATAAGGAGAAAAATAGTAAGAAAATAAAAATAAGAAATGTTTTGCAGCAGAAGATGGCTTGGAAACGCATCTTTTTTTATTCCAGCGTGAGCTACTGTTCGTGAGAGAGATGGGCCGACCCAGTCTCTCGATCCCCTATGCGATCCTGGAAACGCATCTTTTTTTATTCCAGCGTGAGCTACTGTTTGTGAGAGAGATGGGCCAGCCCAGTCTCTCGATCCCCTATGCGCTCGCTCGACTGCTTGACGCAGAGAGCGTCACATAGTAGCTCTCCTAAAAAAAGAGCTCCATGTAGGCTCTCAAGTCCTGGTTCTGCTGTAGTTGAGTAAGCAGAGGGATGATAGTGTAAAAACTAATTTAAAAGAGAGGGGCACGCCATAAGGAGAAAAATAGTAAGAAAATAAAAATAAGAAATGTTTTGCAGCAGAAGATGGCTTGGATTTAATATGTAACTCTGAAATAGATTAGTGAAGATGACTCTCCCCCGCGGGTTGCTGCGGTAACTTTGTTAAAAATGCATAAGTAGTTGACAAAACTAACTAAATCTAATGAAAAGAAAGTATAAGCTTAAAAATCAATAAAAGAAAGTGTCTAAAAATAGAATAAAAACTTTTGAATTATAGTTAAAAATGTCATTTCAAACAAAAATGTGAAGTATGACTACAATGAATATATGATGTGCCAGTATTACATGCATAGACTAATGCAAAAATAATTATAATTTGTAAGTTCAATGCATGACTCGCTTATGTGGCAGATTTTATATGGCTTAGTGGGAGAGAAGACTTAAATGCATTGCTTAGTGGGATATTGAGGTGGTCACTTTGCATGTTGAGAGAATTGGAACCAACTTCTTAAGAATATGTTTATAAATTTGATTGGTGAGAAGGTTATCACTGGGTGGCAGGGCCGGTTAGCAATCACAACTCTTGATATTGATATATGAAATCACACTTCATAGTCATCTAGGATGACCAACGACACGCTGTGAGTAATTTTATTTTACTTTTTGCTTCCCATGAAACCAATTTTGTGAAAATCAAGAAAGATAGGACGTGTGAAGAATCACTTTTAAAAGTAGTTTTTTCCTTCGCATGAAATCAGATTTGTGAAGAAACACTTTTAAAGAAAAGGCGGGATGTGTGAAGAAAGACTTCAAAACAAATACATGACAACACCACCGTGGGTTGCTTTTTTATTCGATTGAAATCAAATTTGTGAAGCCACTGTGGGTTGCTTTTTTCTTCGACTGAAATCAAATTTGACAAGACTCAATTTTTAAAAAGATAGGGCAAGATGGGATACAATCATCTTGTATGCGTTCATAATCACCTAAATTTTTGTTAGGGGCAATTCTTCTTGGCACATTCATTAATTAAGGGAGTTTACAAATTAACAAGCCCGAAGGTGGAAATATAAAAATTCAAATCTACCAACATAATATTACTTAAAATTGGCACCTACTGTGACCCAAATTCTAGACTCGATATGGAAGCATACTTTTTTTCTGTGATAGAAATCAGACTTGTGAAGAAACGTTTAGAGAAAATAGGAATACACTGATGTGACAAGATGTGAGTGTCATCTTTTATACGGTCAACATCGCCTAAATTTTTTTTTTGAAAAGGCAAATATATGGGACATGAATAAGCAACGAGTCAGTGTGGTTCAAACAGAGCATACAACTGAGACAATGGCAGAGCATGAAGGAGTTAAGTGGTTTATAATTGCATAGAATTAATTAAAGAGCAAGAGGTAACTACATTTTATAATTGCATCACTCAACTACAGACGATGCATCCGCAAAACTGCACCGTCCGACCCCTCATCCAACTTCGCCATGATCTCACCACCCTTATTGCGTCTTCCCAAGGCCGGTCCAAACATATTTTGGGACCCAGGGCGAAATCAAAAATACATATATTTTTATACTAAACTTTCATATTTGTCAAAACATAATATTTCATTAGACTACAACGTAGACGAGTATGATGTTCTGCAGTTAGTTGGCATAGGTAATCACACAACAACATTGCTAAATATTAAGTATTGTATTCTTTGATATACGTTTGTAACATACATCAACAAAAAAATGTGCCAAGTTTAAGTTATTTATCTTAACAAAAAACTTATTCATATTTTGACGATTTGCATAAATTATATAGTGTGTGTGTATATACATCTATATATTTACATATGTGTGGGTGTGTGTGCCCATGTTTATTGTATTATCGTTAAATATCATGATAAGGCTTCGTAAAGCATATTGTCTAAAAAAACTTAAAAGTGGTTTCTACTGTATTATTAGGTAAGTATATCTATAGAAATTTATAGAGTATAAATTGAGTAATTGGCAACTGAATCTTGCAAATTAAGTTCGGTAATATATAAATTTACAATATTTGTGTGCTCTTTACTTGATTCTTGGTAGTGAAGTAGCATCGCTTATAGTAATCACTTGTGCAAAGATAAAAATGACGTCAGTTTAATATCTGTGTACTGGTTTGATTATTTGATATGCACTTATGTAATGTGTTTGGATTTATCTAGTGTGTATCTATTAGTCTTTCAAATCAAAAGTTGTGCATGAAATTGCACATGTAAATCTACTTAAGATAGTGTTCATTACAAAGAGCCTAACTAAACTTAATGTCACTAGTGGTCTGTTTATACGTGGTACATGCTATTGGTTTGCAGTGTGGACTTTGCTCTTCCAAAATGAGAATTTTGTTTTCCCCAACATATTCTATGATATTTTGACCTAATGGGTGATATTATGGTGGGTAGTAGTCTAACTTAGTGTTTGGGGCCCTCATCCTCTTAGGGTCCGGGGAGGTCACCCTGTTTCCCGGCCTACAGGGCGTCCTGCTTCTTTTCTCAACCCTCCACCACATGAACTCGTCACCCTTGTCGCTGGCGACCGAGACATGGTGCATGATCATCACCTCGGCTGCATGGATCGCCTCTGATGCCCTAGTGATGATCACCTCCCTGTGTACCATGTTGGGGATCGTAACAGAAATTTAAAATTTTCTACGCATCACCAAGATCAATCTATGGAGTAATCTAGCAACGAGGGGAAGGAGAGTGCATCTACATACCCTTGTAGATCGCTAAGCGGAAGCGTTCAAGTGAACGGGGTTGATGGAGTCGTACTCATCGTGATCCAAATCACCGATGATCCTAGCGCCGAACGGACGGCACCTCCGCGTTAACACACGTACGGAACGGAGACGTCTCCCACGCCTTGATCCAGTAAGGAGGAGGGAGAGGTTGAGGAAGAGAGTCCAACAGCAGCACGACGGCGTGGTGATGATGGAGCTCGTGGTTCTCCAGCAGGACTTCGCCAAGCACTATGGAGGAGGAGGAGGTGTAGGAGGAGGGAGAGGGCTGCGCCAGGGGAAGGGTGCGGCTGCCCTCTCTCTCCCTCACTATATATAGGGGGAAGGGAGGGGGGAGGCGCCCTAGGGTTCCCTAGGGGAGGGGCGACGGCCACAGGGGAAACCCTAGATGGGTTTGGGCGCCCCCACCCCCTAGGAAACTTGCCCCCCAAGCCGGGAGGGGCGGCTGCCCTAGGGGTGGCGCCCCACCTCTCCTGGTTACGTGAGATGGGGTGGGAGGGGCGCTCAGCCCCTTAGTGGGCTGATGTGCCCTCTCCCCTTGTCCCATAAGGCCCCCCAACGCTTGTAGGGGCCTCCGAAACCCCTTTCGGACACGCTGGTCATCACCTGGTACCCCCGGAACAATTCCGGACTCCAATACCCTTCGTCCAATATACCGATCTTCACCTCCGGACCATTCCAGAGCTCCTCGTCATGTCCGGGGTCTCATTCGGGACTCCGAACAACCTTCGGTAACCACATACTATTTCCCATAACAACTCTAGCGTCACCGAACCTTAAGTGTGTAGACCCTACGGGTTCGGGAACCATGCAGACATGACCGAGACAACTCTCCGGCCAATAACCAACAGCGGGATCTGGATACCCATGTTGGCTCCCACATGTTCCAAGATGATCTCATCGGATGAACCACGATGTCGAGGATTCAATCAATCCCGTATACAATTTCCTTTGTCCAGCGGTATTGTACTTGCCCGAGATTCGATCGTCGGTATCCGATACCTTGTTCAATCTCGTTACCGGCAAGTCTCTTTACTCGTTCCGTAACACATCATCCCGTGATCAACTCCTTGGTCACATTGTGCACATTATGATGATGTCCTACCGAGTGGGCCAAGAGATACCTCTCCGTTTACACGGAGTGACAAATCCCAGTCTCGATTCGTGCCAACCCAACAGACACTTTCGGAGATACCTGTAGTGTACCTTTATAGCCACCCAGTTATGTTGTGACGTTTGGCACACCCAAAGCACTCCTACGGTATCCAGGAGTTGCACAATCTCATGGTCTAAGGAAATGATACTTGACATTAGAAAAGCTTTAGCAAACGAACTACACGATCTTGTGCTGCGCTTAGGATTGGGTCTTGTCCATCACATCATTCTCCTAATGATGTGATCCCGTTATCAACGACATCCAATGTCCATGGTCAGGAAACTGTAACCATCTATTGATCAACGAGCTAGTCAACTAGAGGCTTACTAGGGATATGGTGTTGTCTATGTATCCACACATGTATCTGAGTTTCCTATCAATACAATTCTAGCATGGATAATAAACGATTATCATGAACAAGGAAATATAATAATAACCAATTTATTATTGCCTCTAGGGCATATTTCCAACAGTCTCCCACTTGCACTAGAGTCAATAATCTAGTTCACATCGCCATGTGATTAACACTCACAGGTCACATCGCCATGTGACCAACATCCAAAGAGTTTACTAGACTCAATAATCTAGTTCAAATCACTATGTGATTAACACTCAATGAGTTCTGGGTTTGATCATGTTATGCTTGTGAGAGAGGTTGTAGTCAACGGGTCTTGCCATATTCAGATCCCTATGTATTTCGCAAAACTTTATGTCATGTCGTAGATGATGCTACCACGTTCCACTTGGAGCTATTCCAAATTGTTGCTCCATTATATGTATCCGGTATCTCTACCCAGAGCTATCTGGATAGGTGTTAAGGTTGCATCGACGCAACTCTTTTGTGTCGAACTCTTTATCACCTCCATAACCGGGAAACATTTCCTTATTCCTCTAAGGATAATTTTGACCGCTATTTGGTGATCCTATCCTAGATCACCTTTGTACCCTCTTGCCAGACATGTGGCAAGGCACACATCTGGTGTGGTACTCAGCATGGCATACCGTATAGAGCCTATGACAAAAGCATAGGGGACGACCTTCGTCCTTCCTCTTTCTTCTGTCGTGGTCAACCTTTGAGTCTTACTCAACTTCACACCTTACAACTCAGGTAAGAACCCCTTCTTTGACAGATCTATTTTGAACTCCTTCAAAAACATGTCAAGGTGTGCGTTCTTTGAAAGTATCATCAGGCGTCTTGTTCTATCTCTATAGATCTTGATGCCCAATATGTAAGCAGCTTTATCCAGGTCTTCCTTTGAAAAACACTCTTTAAACAACCGTTTATGCTTTCCAGAAATTCTACATCATTTCAAATCAACAATATGTCATCCACATATACTTATCAGAAATGTTGTAGTGCTCCCACTCACTTTCTTGTAAATACAAGTTTCTAGCAAACATTGTATAAACCTAAAAGCTTTGATCACTCCATCAAAACATATATTTCGATTCCGAGATGCTTGCTCTAGTCCATAGAAGGATCGCTGGAGCCAGTATACCTTTTAGCATCCTAGGATCGACAAAACCTTTTATTGTATCACATACAACTTTTCTTATGAAAACTTGGTAAGAAAACTTGTTTTGACATCCATCTGTAAGATTTCATAATCGAAAAATACAGCTAATGCTAACATGATTTCGACGGACTTAAGCATCGCTACGGGTGAGAAATTCTCATCGTAGTCAACTCCTTGAACTTGTGAAAAGACTCTTTCCCACAAGTCAAGCTTCATAGACGGTCACATTACCGCCCACGTCCGTCTTCTTCTTAAAGATCCATTTATCTCAATGGCTTGCCGATCAACGGGCAAGTCCACCAAAGTCCATACTTTGTTCTGATACATGGATCCTATCTCGGATTTCATGGTTTCTAACCATTTGTCAGAATACGGGCCCACCATCGCTTCTCCATAGCTCGTAGGTTCATTGTTGTCTAACAACATGATATCCAAGACAGGATTACTGTACCACTCAGGAGTAGTACATATCCTTATCTACCTACGGGGTTCGATAGCAACTTGATCCGAAGCTTCATGATCACTATCATTAACTTCCTATTCAACAGACGTAGGCTCCACAGAAAACATCTTTCTATGTTGCATCACTCTCTGGTTGAAGTAAAGGTTCGACAACCTCATCAAGTTCTATCTTCCTCCCACTCATTTCTTTCAAGAGAAACTCCTTCTCGAGAAAGGACCCGTTCTTAGCGACAAACAATTTGCCCTCGGATCTGAGATAGAAGGTATACCCAACTGTCACCTTTGGGTATCCTATGAATATGTGTTTGTCCGCTTTGGGTTCGAGCTTCTCCGGCTGAAGCCTTAAGCATCGCAGCCCCAAACATTAGGAAACGACAACTTTGGTTTCTTGCCAAACCAATGTTCACACGGCGTCGTCTCAACGGACTTATATGGTGTCCTATCTAAAGTGAATGCAGCTATCTCTAACGCATAACCTCGAAATGAAAACGGTAGATTGGTAAGAGACATCATAGATCGCACCATATCTCATAGGGTTCGATTACGACGTCCGGACACACCATTACCTTGTGGTGTTCTAGGTGGCTTCAACTGTGAAACAATTCCACAATGTCTTAAGTGATTGCCAAACTCATAACTCAGAAATTCTCATCGATCAGATCGTAGGAACATGATCTTATTGTTATGATGATTCTTAACTTCACTCTGAAATCGCTTGAACTTTTCAAACGTTTCAGACTTGTGCTTCATTAAGTAGATACACCTATATCTACCCAAATCGTCAGTGAAGATGAGAAAATAGCAATATCCACCGCACACTTCAATTCTCATTGGATCACACGTATCAGCATGCATGATTTCCAACAAGTCACTTGCCCGTTTCATTTTACCTGAAAATGGGGTCTTAGTCATCCTGCCCATGAGGCATGGCTCGCATGTGTCAAGTGATTCAAAATCAAGTGACTCCAAACATCCATCGACATGGAGTTTCTTCATGCATCTTACGCCAATATGACCTAAGCGGCAGTGCCACAAGAAAGTGGTACTATCATTATTAACTCTACATCTTTTGGCGTGAACATGTGTATTACCACGACCGAGATTCAATGAACCATTCACATAGGGTGCTTGACCATGAAAGGTATCAGTCATGTAAATAGAATAACCATTATTCTCTAACTTAAATGAATGACCGTATTGCAATGAACATGATCTAATCATATTCATGCTCAACGTAGACACCTGATAACATTTATCTAGGTTCAATACTAATCCCGAAGGCAGATGGAGCGTGCGATGGTGATCTCATCAACTTTGGAAACACTTCCAACACACATCGTCACCTCGCCCTTAGCCAGTCTCCGTTTAGTCCGTAGCTTTTGCTTCAAGTCACCAGTAATAGCAACTGAACCGCTATCCAATACCCAGGTGCTACCAGGAGTACTAGTGAGGTACACATTAATAACACGTATATACTTTGTTGAAGTTGCCAGCCTTCTTATCTACCATGCATTTGGGGTAATTCCGCTACAAGTGACCGTTCCCCTTACAATAGAAGCACTTAGTCTTGGGTTTGGGTTCAACCTTGGGTTCCTTCATTGGAGCGGCAACTGGTTTTCCATCCATGAAGTTTCCCTTCTAGCCCTTGCCCTTCTTGAAACCAGTGGTCTTGTTAAACCATGAACACTTGATGCTCCTTCTTTGATTTCTACCTTTTGCGGTCTTAAGCACCGCGAACAGCTCCGGGATCAACTCCATCCCTTGCATGTCATAGTTCATCACAAAGATCTAGTAGCTTAGTGATAGTGGCTAGAGAACTCTATTAATCACTATCTTATCTAGAAGTTTAACTCCCACTTGATTTAAGTGATTGTAGCACCCAGACATTCTGAGCACATGCTCACTTCTCCTCCATCTTGTTGGCAAAAGAACTTGTCAGAGGTCCCATACCTCTCAACACGGGCATGAGCCTGAAATCCCAATTTCAGCTCTTGGAACATCTCATATGTTCTATGGCGTTCAAAATGTCATTGGAATCCCGATTCTAAGCCGTAAAGTATGGTGCACTAAACTATCAAGTAGTCATCAGGATGTGTCTGTCAGGTATTCACAACATCCACAGACGACGTTGTAGGGGTTTGCACATCGAGCGGTGCATCAAAGACGTAAGCCTTCTATGTAGCAGTGAGGACACTCCTTGGACTACGGACCTAGTCCGCATCATTGCTTACAATATCTTTCAACTTAATCTTTCTCTAGGAACGTATTGAAATAGGGAGCTACAACGTGAGCTATTTATCTACAACATATTTGCAAAGACAATTTAGACTATGTTCATGATAATTGGGTTCATCTAATCAAATTATTTAATGAACTCCCACTCAGATAGACATCCCTCTAGTCATCTAAGTGAAACATGACCCGAATCGACTAGGCCGTGTCCGATCATCACGTGAGACGGACTAGTCATCAACGGTGAACATCTCATGTTGATCGTATCTTCTATACGACTCATGTTCGACCTTTCGGTCTTCCGTGTTCCGAGGCCATGTCTGTACATGCTAGGCTCATCAAGTCAACCTAAGTGTTTCGCATGTGTAAATCTGGCTTACACCCGTTGTATTCGGACGTTAGAATCTATCACACCCGATCATCACGTGGTGCTTCGAAACGACGAACCTTCGCAACGGTGCACAGTTAGGGGGAACACTTTCTTGAAATTATTGCGAGGGATCATCTTATTTAAGCTACCGTCGTTCTAAGAAAATAAGATGTAAAACATGATAAACATCACATGCAATCAAATAGTGACATGATATGGCCAATATCATTTTGCTCCTTTTGATCTCCATCTTCGGGGCTCCATGATCATCATTGTCACCGGCATGACACCATGATCTCCATCATCATGATCTCCATCATCGTGTCTTCTTGAAGTTGTCTCGTCATCTATTACTTCTACTACTATGGCTAACGCTTTAGCAATAAAGTAAAGTAATTACATGACGTTTATGTTGACATGCGGGTCATAAATAAATTAAGACAACTCCTATGGCTCCTGCCAGTTGTCATACTCATCGACATGCAAGTCGTGATTCCTATTACAAGAACATGATCAATCTCATACATCACATATATCATTCATCACATCCTTTTGGCCATATCACATCACAAGGCATATGCTGCAAAAACAAGTTAGGCGTCCTCTAATTGTTGTTGCAAGTTTTTACGTGGCTGCTATAGGTTTCTAGCAAGAATGTTTCTTACCTACGCGAAAACCACAACGTGATATGCCAATTTTTATTTACCCTTCATAAGGACCCTTTTCATCGAATCCGATCCGACTAAAGTGGGAGAGACAGACACCCGCTAGCCACCTTATGCAACTAGTGCATGTCAGTCGGTGGAACCAGTCTCACGTAAGAGTACGTGTAAGGTCGGTCCGGGCCGCTTCATCCCACGATGCCGCCGAATCAAGATAAGACTAGTAACGGCAAGTAAATTGACAAAATCGACGCCCACAACTACTTTGTGTTCTACTCGTGCATAGAAACTACGCATAGACCTAGCTCTGATACCACTGTTGGGGATCGTAGCAGAAATTTAAAATTTTCTATGCATCACCAAGATCAATCTATGGAGTAATCTAGCAACGAGGGGAAGGAGAGTGCATCTACATACCCTTGTAGATCGCTAAGCGGAAGCGTTCAAGTGAACGGGGTTGATGGAGACGTACTCGTCGTGATCCAAATCACTGATGATCCTAGCGCCGAACGGACGGCACCTCCGCGTTCAACACACGTACGAAACGGAGACGTCTCCCACGCCTTGATCCAGCAAGGAGGAGGGAGAGGTTGAGGAAGAGAGTCCAATAGCAGCACGACGGCGTGGTGGTGATGGAGCTCGTGGTTCTCCAGCAGGGCTTCGCCAAGCACTATGGAGGAGGAGGAGGTGTAGGAGGAGGGAGAGGGTTGCGCCAGGGGAAGGGTGCGGCTGCCCTCTCTCTCCCTCACTATATATAGGGGGAAGGGAGGAGGGGGAGGCGCCCTAGGGTTCCCTAGGGGAGGGGCGGCGGCCACAGGGGAAACCCTAGATGGGCTTGGGCGCCCCCACCCCCTAGGAAACTTGCCCCCCAAGCCGGGAGGGGCGGCTGCCCTAGGGGTGGCGCCCCCACCTCTCCTGGTTACGTGAGATGGGGTGGGAGGGGCGCTCAGCCCCTTAGTGGGCTGATGTGCCCTCTCCCCTTGGCCCATAAGGCCCCCCAACACCTGTCGGGGCCTCCGAAACCCCTTTCGGACACGCTGGTCATCACCTGGTACCCCCGGAACAATTCCGGACTCCAATACCCTTCGTCCAATATACCGATCTTCACCTCCGGACCATTCCGGAGCTCCTCGTCATGTCTGGGATCTCATTCGGGACTCCGAACAACCTTCGGTAACCACATACTATTTCCCATAACAACTCTAGCGTCACCGAACCTTAAGTGTGTAGACCCTACGGGTTCGGGAACCATGCAGACATGACCGAGACAACTCTCCGGCCAATAACCAACAGCGGGATCTGGATACCCATGTTGGCTCCCACATGTTCCACGATGATCTCATCGGATGAACCATGATGTCGAGGATTCAATCAATCCCGTATACAATTCCCTTTGTCCAGCGGTATTGTACTTGCCCGAGATTCGATCGTCGGTATCCGATACCTTGTTCAATCTCGTTACCGGCAAGTATCTTTACTCGTTCCGTAACACATCATCCCGTGATCAACTCCTTGGTCACATTGTGCACATTATGATGATGTCCTACCGAGTGGGCCTAGAGATACCTCTCCGTTTACACGGAGTGACAAATCCCAGTCTCGATTCGTGCCAACCCAACAGACACTTTCGGAGATACCTGTAGTGTACCTTTATAGCCACCCAGTTACATTGTGACGTTTGGCACACCCAAAGCACTCCTACGGTATCCGGGAGTTGCACAATCTCATGGTCTAAGGAAATGATACTTGACATTAGAAAAGCTTTAGCAAACGAACTACACGATCTTGTGCTGCGCTTAGGATTGGGTCTTGTCCATCACATCATTCTCCTAATGATGTGATCCAGTTATCAACGACATCCAATGTCCATGGTCAGGAAACTGTAACCATCTATTGATCAACGAGCTAGTCAACTAGAGCCTTACTAGGGACATGGTGTTGTCTATGTATCCACACATGTATCTGAGTTTCCTATCAATACAATTCTAGCATGGATAATAAACGATTATCATGAACAAGGAAATATAATAATAACCAATTTATTATTGCCTCTAGGGCATATTTCCAACATACCATGCATCACATACAGTTCTATTACAAACATTAGTATGTGTGCATTGGTTCACAAACTGAAATCACGCATACATCCTTTCCCACACACGCAAAGAAGAGGAGCTAAGAAACAGCAAAACGCCACCTATCGCTAGTCCCGGGTATGAATTCTCCCTTCGCTAAAATCGTGATCCAGGAGCCGCTAACCTGAACTCCAAAAATCTTGCCATAATCAGACAAAATATCCAATGTCATACATACATATGCTTAAGTTTGAGAAGAAGAGGAAAGCCAAAAGAAGGCCTCAACGGCAATTAAACTATCTAGGACCCAGATTAATTAATGGTAGTGACTCAACAAGAATTGGTTGCCTCGCTATAATGGCAAGGATAAGGCTCTAATCTCTATAGGTGCTGCTGGACTCTTATGGACTATCTGGAAAACAAGAAACATATCTTGCTTTCAAAGTGTACTTCTTAATGACCCCACTCATGTTCTATTCTCTTATGTTCTCTGCTGGATTCATGGACTTCTCCACAGAAAAGAGGGATGCAAAAAATGTTGCTCATGGTGTCTAGAGTACTTGCTCAAGTGACGAGTGAAATCTTCAAGAGATAGCATGGTTGGGGGCCTACGGTCAAAAGGATATGTGACTACCAGTGAAGTAATTTTGGGTTTTGCTACATGGTTTCGCTGTTTTCTCTTTACATGCTCTGTAATACTCCCCCGTTCGGGATTACTTGTCGCATAAATGGACAAAAAAAATTGCACAAGTGAGGATCGGGGTTAGGCTCTTTGTAATGAACGTTATGTTAAGTAGATTTATGTGTGCAATTTCATGCTCAACCTTTGATTTGAAAGACCGGTTGCTTATACTAGATAAATCCAAAAACATTACATAAGTGCATATCAAATAATCAAAACAGTACACAGAAATTGAACTGGCGTCATTTTTATCTTTGCACAAGTCATTACTATAAGTGATGCTACTTCACTATCAAGAATCAAGTAAGAGCACACGTATTGTCAACTTATTACTAAACTTAATTTGCAATTTCAGTTGTCAACTACTCAATTTATAATCTATAAATTTCCACAAATATACTTACCTAATAATACACGTGTTAGACAATAAGCTTTACGAAGCTCGATCATGATATTTAACGATATGAAAATAAACATGTACGCACACACCCACACATATATAAATATACATATGTATATATATACACACTATATAATTTGTGCAAATCAATAAAATGTGAATGAAAATAAACTTTTGCTAAGATAAGTAACTTAAATTTAGCATAATTGTTTTGTTGATGTACATTACAGCCGTATTACAAACAATAATTAATATTTAACAATGTTGTTGTGTGATTAACTATGCTAACTAAGTGCGGAAATCATACTCGTTTAGCTTGTATTATGATGAAATAATATGTTTAGACGAATATAAAAGTTTAGTATAAAAATATATGTATTTTTTATTTTGCCTTAGAGCCCATAATATTTTTGGACCAACCATATCCTTTCCTTTTTTCTTTAACTTTTTATTAAACTAGATGACCCCATTGCGCCGATGCGCAAAGGATGAGAGCAAGCATATATCACTAAGACGATCTGCGCAAAGGGCTCTCTAGTTGTATAGTTGTATCACTAAGACGATCAACAACATATCTTATTTGTGACAGAATATGAATCAGATTGTTGTCTTTGGATGTTGATTGATCCTGATGTGAAGTTTGTATCTATTATACGGTAAAGTTCCTTTGCTGCCATGCAAACTCCACTAAGCCTAATGCACCAGTTATTGCTAAAATAGTCTTATCATTCCGTCTTTTTCATGCTCCGGAGACTTATATTTTTTATGAACCAGCAGTAGTTTGTCGTAGTTGAGGTCATGCAGAACCTTGATGAGCCTTCCATGCACTTGAGAGCTTCAGTTGCCAGACGATCTTTAGCTTATTCAAGTTTACCGTACACATGGATGGATATTGATTTCCTTGTAAGCCTGTTGTCTAGTTGGTTCTTGCATCCATAGAAGTGAATGGTTGCATGAAGATCATTCGGCCTTCTCTTTTGTGTTGAGTACACTGCGTTTAGAAGGCCAAGCTGATGCATCATAGTTTCTAGAAGTACTTTTGTTGGGATCCTTAGTTTCTCCATCGCGGCTGGTCGATGACAAAGAAGAAGATACTATGAGTAAGTGCAGTCTATAATTCTATATGTGTATTAATCTGTAGCAAGACATACAATGATCATAGTAACCAATTGATGTATGTTGTGTAGCTATTTATAAAGAGAATAGCAAAGCTTTAACCTGCTTGTTGTGCTTATTATGTGGTGTTAGCAGAAAACAAATTTGGTTCTCTTGTTCTTGATGCTATAGTATTTACCATATCTGGTTATGCAAGTAAATCTAAGTTAAAATCGTTCTTTCCTCTGATTCTGATCGAATAATACCACCTACCTATCATTTCTTTTGTGTATGTATTGTGTAAGGCAAGTTAAAATTGTCAGGATGAATCAAACAGTATATTGATGTGCTTTTGTTTAAGAAGTAAAATGTTGTTATCTTAGTTCTTACCTCTAGAAAGGACATTGTCACAGAGTGGAAATAGTACTAGTTGCGCCCATGACACAAAAAGCGAGAGCGAGCCAAGCATTCAAACAAGCAAGTGAGTGATTTGGAACCAATTTAATAGATACTTAGGTACACAACGAATAGTTGCTTGCTTGGTGCGATGTAGGAAATATACAGTTGTAGTTATTGTGTGCTGATGTCGCTTGAACTACGTCGGTATTTCCCCAAAGAGAAAGGGATGATAAGGCACAGCTACGGTATGTATTTCCCTCATTTATGAAACCAAGGTATTAATCCAGTGGGAGAACCAAGCAACACAACGTAAATGGTACCTGCACACAAAGAACAAGTATTTGCAACCCGACGAGTAAGAGGGGTTGTCAATCCCTTCATGGTAAAAAGTAGATAAATTGATGGTAGATTAGATAAATAGCTCTCGATAAAACACGGAATAAAATAAATAAATAAAAAGTGCAGCAAGGTAGTTTTGGGTTTTTGAAAATATAGATCTGAAAACAAAAGCAAATAAAAATAGATCTCAAAGCAAATATGATAAAGAATAATCTGGGGGCCGTAAATTTCACTAGTTGCTTCTCTCAAGAAAATAGCATGCAGTGGGTAAACAAATTACTGTTGGGCAATTGATAGAAGATCGAATAATTATGACGATATCCAAGACATTGATTATTATATATGCATCACGTCTAAGATTAGTAGACCGACTCCTGCCTGCATCTACTACTATTACTCCACACATCGACCGCTATCCAACATGTATCTAGTGTATTAAGTTCATGGAGAAACGGAGTAATGCATAAGAACGATGACATGATGTAGACAAGATCTATTCATGTAGGAATAGCCCCCGTCTTGTTATCCTTAATAGCAACGATACATGCATGTCTTGTTGCCCCTTCTGTCACTGGGAAAGAACACCGCATGATCAAACTCATCACAAAGCACCTCTTCTCATGGCAAGAAAAATCGATCTAGTTGGCCTAACTAAACCAAAGATTCAAAGAAGAAATACGAGGCTATAAGTAATCATGCACATAAGAGATCAAAGAAGACTCAAATAATATTCATGGATATAGATCTGATCATAAACTCAAAGTTCATCGGATCCCAACAAACACAACGCAAAAAGAGTTACATCAAATAGATCCCCAAGAGACCACTGTATTAAGAATCAAAAAGAGAGAAGAAGCCATCTAGCTACTGCCTACAGACCCGTTGGTCTATGATGAACTACTCACGCATCATCGGAGAGGCGCCAATGAGGATGATGAACCCCTCTGTGATGGTGTCTAGATTGGATCTCGTGGTTCCGGAACTTGCAGCGGTTGGAATTGTGTTTCATCAACTCCCCTAGGGTTTTTGGAATATTTGGGTATTTATATGTCGAAGAGGCGACGCGGGAGGCCACCAAGGTGGGAACAACCCACCAGGGCATGCCTGGGCCCCCAGACACGCCCAGGTGGGTTGTGCCTGGGGCACCCCTCTGGTACTTCTTTGGCCCATGTTGTTTCTTCTGGTCCATAAGAATTCTCCAAAAAGTTTTGCTGCGTTTGGACTCCGTTTGGTACTGATATTCTGCAAAGCAAAAAAAACAAGCAAAAAAACAGCAACTAGCACTGGGCACTATGTCAATAGGTTAGTCCCAAAAAATGATATGAAGTTGCTCTAAAATGATTGCAAAACATCCAATAATGATAATATAACAGCGTGGAACAAGAAAAAATTATAGATACGTTGGAGACGTATCATGTGTATAGAATATGATTGTAAAAACAGCGAGAAATGGATGAACGGGTTACCTTATGATAGGTTATGGAAGAGAAGGTATGACACATCTATCCACCTATTACTCCAAGCTACCAAGATATGGGTACCATGTGAAAAAGCAACATCCTTGCACAAAAATATGTGAAATAGTTTCTTGCAACAATTCATAACATGCATTGCAGTTTCACCTACACAAATAAAAGAACTATGTGAGCTTCAAAAAAACACATAGATATATGTGGTCAAAAAGCTCTATGATATTTGATGCGAGATAAAAAATTGGCAGCAAATAATGAACTTTACAAGAAGAAACTAAAGTAATGGATTAAAACAGGTTAATGTTTTAATCAAACACTATGGTGGCATTTGGACTGTATTATTCCTTATTTTAAGTATACAGAAGAACTAATAGCGGACGGATCACTTGCTCATAAAAAGTCATAAAGATTGATGTAATATTGTTCAGTTAACAGAAAATACCAATCCAACTTAGTAGATAATTACGGGAAGTGGCTGGAAAGTGGAACTTAAATCCTTATATTCTAATAATACGTCCTGCAACAAATGTAGAAATCAACTCTTGTAAACGTTATTACAATTTACAAACTTGAGTTAATGCCAAGAGTGTAACCCAAGGTAGTCAGAAGGAAGTGATTACCATCCAATCATTCTATTTAGACTATATACCATTTGAAGACCAAAATTGTGCTTCATGTACCTTTGTGCTCCTGTTGGATATTTCTCCAGCAAGAATGCAAAATAGCTAGTGGGCCTCAAGGATCAACCCTTCCATGAAAATGACCAAATAAGCCACTAGAGACAAAATATTGCTGAAGAACTCTTCCAGCTAGCCACTTGCTTCAATGAAACACGTAAGGAAAAGGATGATAAGATGCTGCTTCCACAAGTTAACTACACCTAGAGGCACCAATAGAACTGATACATGTAGTTTAGTCACTGATTTAAGCATATATGAGACACCAGCTATCGAAAGAACAACCCTATATGCAGGCAGACCAACAAAATAGTAAAGAAGTTCTTCGTCGGTGAACCACTCGTCACTCAACTTGGTAACATTCCTCACCAAAATTGAGACACATAGTAACCCTTTTGTAATGTAAGAGTATTCCGGCCAAGCAACAATCAAAAATAGAACCTTATATGAATGCAACATAGTTTACATTATGATTTGTTGTACAAATTATGTGGATCAAATCATGTAAATCTTAAATATGTGTTTAGCATGGAAAATATTGGAAAATCCTTGGTCATGACGTTGACAGGAAAGGCATGCCTCTCAAAATTGTATTTATCTCTAATTTAAGCTTCGAGCTCTGGCACCTCTACAAATCTCTACTTTCCTCTGTGAAGGGCCTATCTATTTACTTTTATGTTATTTACTTTTATTGCTGAGTCATCACCTTCTTAATTAAAGCACCAGTCCTGAGAGCACTATTGTTATTCTTATGTATTGAGTACAGTTAATATTGTGTGCATCATGACTAGATCCCTTCTACCATGAATTACAATGTTTACTCGCTGCTTGAACTTTGAAGGTGTTCTGCATTTATGTTTTGCAGTCTCAGAAAGGACTAGCGAGATACCGTGTTATCATATTATATCATGGTTGTTTTGACAAATTGTTGGCATTTGAGATTTGTTATTATTGCTCACTAGTTGATTATATCATTGATATGAGTAAATGTGATTTCTAAGTGTTATAATTTGCATGGTTAGTTCATGATCTTTGCTGAAAACTTGGGTGCTATTTAAGCTTATATACAGATACAAGAACAAAAGAGTTCGTAAAAGTTTTTCTTTATCAATTTTAGTTTGTCAACTGAATTGCTTGAGGACAAGCAATGAGTTAAGCTTGGGGGACTTGGTACGTCTTCATCGTATCTACTTTTTCAAACACTTTTACTCTTGTGTTGCACTCAAATTTTCATGATTTGAATGAAACTAATCTGGACTAACGTTGTTTTCAGCATAACTACCATGGTGTTGTTTTTTGTGTAAAAAAAGTTCTCGGAATTGTATGGAACTTTCTGAAGATTTTCTTATGGGATATAAAAAAATACTGGAGCCAAGACCCACCAGAGGGGGGCCACCTGTTGCCCACAAGGCAACAAGGCGTGGCCACCCACCTCCCAGGTGCGCCCAATTGCCTTGTAGGGCCCACATGGCTCCGCTGACCCTAATCTCAAGCCTATAAATTCCTTTTCCCCGAGAAAAAAATAAGAGAAGAAGTTTCATCGTGTTTTACGATACATAGCCGCCACCACCTCCTGTTCTTCATCGGGAGGCCAGATCTGGAGTCCGTTTGGGGCTCTGGAGAGAGGGGTTCATCGCCATCATCATCACCAACCCTTCTTCATCAGCAATTTCATGATGCTCACCACCGGTAGTGAGTAATTCCTTCATAGGCTTGCTGGACAGTGATAGGGTTGGATGAGATTTATCATGTAACAGAGTCAATTTGTTAGGGCTTGATCCCTAGTATCCACTATGTTCTGATATTGATGTTGGCATGACTTTGCTATGCTTAATCTTGTCACTAGAGCCTAAGTGTCATGATTTCAGATCTGAACCCTCTATGTTTTCATGAATATATTTAAGTTCTAGATCCTATCTGCTAGTCATTTGCACTTGTTATTGTTATGATTCGTACACCCCCATAGTGACAATTGTTTGGGATACTCTTCGGGGATGACTATACTTCGAGGAGTTCATGTATTCACCATGTGCTAATGCTTTGTTCCGGTTCTCTATTAAAAGGAGGCCTTTATATTCCTTAGTTTCCTTATGGACCCCGCTGCCACAGGAGGGTAGGACAAAAGATGCCATGCAAGTTCTTACTATAAGCATGTATGACTATATACGGAATACATGCCTACATTGCATTGATAAATTAGAGCTATTGTGTATCGCTCTAGGTTGTGATTGTTATATGATGAATGTCATCCAACACAAATATCCATCATTGATCCAATGCCTACGCTTTTGATATATTGATCTTTTCTAAGTTACTTTCGCTGCTGATGTTGTTACAATCACTAGAAAAACTGTTATTGTTACTGTTACTGTTGATATTGCTACTATTACTACTGCTATCAAACTATCATAATACTGTGCTACTGATCACCTTGTTGTAGATATTTAGTTCTCCAGGTGTGGTTGAATTGACAACTCAACTAATAATACTTAAAAATATTTTTTGGCTCCCCTTGTGTTGAATCAATAAATTTGGGTGAAATATTACCCTTGAACTATTGCGATCCCCTATAGTTGTGGGTTATCAGCCGCGTAGTCTTGTGAAGCAGCATGTCACCACGTTCCAAGGGATCAGGCGTAGCCCTCGGCATGCGCGATAAAGAAGTTAGCCTTGACGGAGATGTTGTGGGACGCGTCCTCACCGAAGGCAATCTCGACGGCGAACAAAGTCATCTCCTGCACCTTGTGAGGAACCACCATGGCCAGTCCTGCTGGGGAGACCGGCGCGAAAACCGAGACGGCTCGAGTAGGGGCGCTCGAGGTGGTGGATTCCTCCCGTGAGGCCGATTGGGTCTGTTCAATCCCATTCACGGGAGTGGCCACTCCTAGAAGAACTGGCTCAATGCGACGAAAACGGTGGGCCCATGGGAGGGTGCCGGCCTCCTGGGACCGAACGCACTTACGCGCCTGCGGTAGAGATCTGCCACGGTCATCACCGCCCGTGCCACGAGCTCCACGCGGACTCCAAGGTTGTTGACGTCCTCAAAGAACGCTGCAATGACGACAACCTCTGTAATGCCTCCTGTTTACGTGTGAAGCTGGGGGAAGCGAGCGACGTAGCTCCTAGGCTGCTCTCCAGCCCTCTATCGAAGATGTAGGAGAGAAGTCTGCGTGGGCCTTAACGACCCGTGGTTCCTTGGGCACGAGACTCCCACCACAAAGCCTCTACGATCGCGCGCCACCCAGGTGGGCAGCGCATTGCTACGACACAGCAGGAAGGGATCCTGCCTAGGTCGATGCACCTGGGCACGTGCCACCGGACGATGGACCCTGTCTCACACCATCTTCAGCAAAGCGTCTGCCGAATTAGGTGCCCAAGGGAACGAGGGAAGTGCACCAAGAGCGCTAGAAACGCCTCAGCCCCTACCCAGCGCCAAATGTCAGTTTCTAAGAATCTGGATATGAGTTGTGAGCAACAACTCTTTGAGAGTTTGGCCAAGGACTGAACACTTCCAGCAATCCTACTTCATGGATGAACTATAGATGAACACAATGAACTACCTAGGTTCGGGCCACCTTCTTGGTGTAATACCCTACTCATGCTTTGTTTTGTATTGCAATGGTAGAGAGCTACAATATGTCAGTTACAAGGTGAAAAGATTGACATGTGTCTCTTCTCAGGCCAAAAGACCGACCCCTGTGAGGCTTTGGTCTCCCCTATTTATAGTGTTCAGGGAGGCCTTGCCGGATGTTCCGATTGGTTGAATATACATTGGATTAGGGTAGTGTAGCCTGTACCACGGTGGCATGGTCGTCCATGCCATGCTTGTACAGTGATGATGAGGTCCTTCCGGAGCAGCGTGTTACCCTCCGAAGGCTAAATTTCGTGTTTTGACCCTTTTCTGAAACCTATTCGAGATTTGACCCTAGTTTGAAAAGATTTAGAGATCTGACCCTTTTGCTACCGCCAGGGACCATGGCGGTAGGGTATAACAGCCTACCGCCAAGGTCCCTGGTGGTAGGGTTGCATGCCCTACCGCCAAAAACCTCCTAAGTATTGAACACAATGCGTGCTTGTGCCTACCGCCAAGCACCTTGGTGGTAGGGTTATGCAGGCTACCGCTAGCCCGGTTGGCGGTAGCGATGTTTCCTACTACCAAAGTCCCTGGCGGTAGGTTGTTAGACCCTACCGCCATGGACTCTGGCGGTAGCAAAAGGGTCAGATCTCGAATTTTTTTCAAACTAGGGTCAAATTTCGAATAGGTTTCAGAAAAGGGTCAAAACACGAAAATTTGCCCCCTCCGGATACTTACCTACTTCCTTTGGTATTTGTCGGGCGATGGCGAGGTACTGCTACTATAGCGGTGTAAGCGGTAGGTGAATCTTACTATAGTCGCCGTGGATAGCTTGGGAAGCACAGGTCCTGCCGGAGACCACGCGGAAGGATTAGTCATTCAGCCTCCATCTCCTTCCTGATGCAGGTAGCAACGTTCAACTCTAACACCCTCCCTTAATCTAAACTATCCTATATTGAGATTTCTCTTGAACTCTTCAAAAGACTTGGTCGGCAAGGCTTTGGTAAATCCATCAGCTACTTGATCTTTGGATGGAATGAACCTTATGTCCAACTTCTTCTCTGCAACCCTTTCTCGCACAAAATGAAAATCAATCTCAATGTGTTTGGTTCTACCATGGAACACTGGATTAGCAAAAAGATAGGTTGCTCCCAAGTTGTCACACCATAGACAAGATATACGAAGTTGCTTGATTCCTAACTCATGAAGCAAAGATTCCACCCAAATAATTTCAGCAGTTGCATTTGCTAGTGATTTGTATTCAGCTTATGTACTTGATCTTGACACAGTAGCTTGTTTTCTAGCACTCCAAGAAATAAGGTTTGAACCAAAAAATACTGCAAATCCTCCAGTTGACTTTCTGTCATCAACACATCCTGCCCAGTCAGCATCAGAGAAAGCACTGACAAGTGTAGAGCTAGAACGCCTGAACTGAAGTCCTAAACTCACAGTATGCTTAATGTACCGTACAATCCTCTTGACAGATGTCCAATGAATGGAGGTAGGAGCATGTAAATATTGACAAACCTTGTTTACAGGAAATGATATGTCTGGTCGTGTCAAAGTCAAGTATTGTAGGACTCCAACAACACTTCTATATTTTGTGCTCTCCTCTTCATTAAGAGGTTCTCCTTGATATGCTGAAAGTTGTTCTGGAGAAGACAATGGTGTAGGTGAAGGTTTGCAATCCTTCATTCCCATACGAGTTAGTAGTTCAGTGGCATATTTCTCTTGGTTCAACACTATGCCATCTTGAGTCTTCTTAACTTCAATGCCTAAGAAGAAATGTAAATCACCAAGATCCTTCAAGGCAAACTCTGAACTCAAATCACGCAAGAGAGCGTTAGTGGCATCTTTTGAAGAGCTTGCAACTATAATATCATCCACATATATGAGCACAAAAATCATTGTGTTTGCCTTATTATAAATGAAGAGAGATGTATCTGCCTTGGATGGAACAAAACCAAGATGTTTCAACTGTGAACTTAACCTTGAGAACCATGCGCTAGGTGACTGTTTCAGACCATAAAGAGCTTTGTCAAGCTTGCAAACATAATGAGGTGTTTGTTTGTTTTCATATCCTGGTGGTTGCCTCCTATAGACCTCCTCTTCCAGAACACCGTGCAGAAACGCGTTTTGAACATCTAGCTGTCGAAGACTCCATCCCCTAGAAACAGCAATGGCTAGCACAAGTCTTATAGTAGCAGCTTTAACAACTGGACTAAAAGTATCCTCATAATCAATACCATATCGTTGCTTAAATCCTTTTGCAACTAGACGTGCTTTATACCTATCAATAGAGCCATCTGCTTTTCTTTTAATTCTATAGACCCATTTGCAGTAAATAATATTTTTACCTCTCTGACTTGGCACCAAGTGCCATGTTTTATTCTTCATGAGTGCATCATACTCTTCATCCATAGCCTTTCTCAATTTAGGATCTCCAAGTGCATCACTCAACCTTGCTGGTTCACCTGAAACACATAGCATGCCATATGGTATAGTGCCATCTCTTCTTACTTTGGGATTTCTAATACCTTTTTGTAGCCGGGTCATGACCCTTGAGGTAGTAGCAGGCTGTTCTTGTTGTTGCATAGAAGATTGCATAGACTGGCTGGTGGCAAAAGATCCAGGCGACCCATCCATGTGTGCAGACTAGACTGATGTATCGGATCCAATGGACCCTGGTGTGGCTCGACCCGTACTAGCGATGACCGGGTCCACAGAATTAGCTGGAGCAGAGGATCCTGAGCCCGGTGTTCCTGTCTCCTGCATGCGCGCGCTGGACGAAGAGAATCCCGTGTCCTCTCCTGTCCCCTGCATGTGGGCTGATGTGGCGGATGCGGAGCGGGCCGGGGACGCCTGATTTCCCTGTCGGTTAACAGGCGCGTGATCCCGCACGGATCTCCGCCCGTGATCCAAGGCGGATCGGCGCACAGGCGTGGCAGGCGCCGCCACATCCTCCTCGTGCTCCACGCCTGCTGCTTCTTCCTCATACACATCAAATATAGCATCAATTTGTACCGATTTTGATCATCTTGACCGTTTTGAACGTCGTTTTCTTCATGTACTTGCACAGGCATAGTACCAGGAGCAGAACTAGAAGGAATATTAGCACATTGGTTAGTACAATTGTTATCACCCCCTTTATCAAACTCCGGAAGTAGAAAGATTTCTTTTCGAAGAAGGGCACCGGCATTTGGATGAAGTGACTTGAAAGGAAAAACAGTTCATCAAGACAACATCCCTAGATATGTAGACTCTACCAGTAGAGACATCAAGACATTTGACCCCTTTTTGTATAGGACTATAACCCAAGAAAACACATTGTTTGGAACGGAACGCAAGTGTATGGTCGAAGATTCGGCCAACATGCACAACCAAATATGCGGAGGGATGTATAATCAGGAGTAATACCAAAAAGACGAATGATAGGATTCTCAAATTTTATGACTTTACTGGGACGAATATTGATAAGGTATGTTGCGGCAAGAAAGACCTCATCCCAGAATTTGAGAGGCATAGATGCATGAGCTAGCAATGCTAGTCCTACTTCAACAATGTGGCGATGCTTTCGTTCAGCAGAACCGTTCTGTTGGTGAGCATGGGGACAAGATACACGGTGAGAAATTCCAATCTTTTGAAAAAAGGAATTAAGTTTCTCATACTCACCTTCCCAGTCCGTTTGCATGGCAAGAATTTTAGAGTTCAGTTGACGTTCAACAAGACTTTGGAAGTTGCTAAAAACTTGAAAGACATCGGATCACTTCTTTAGCAAATAAATCCAAGTAAACTTTCTATAGTCATCAATAAAGCTTACATAATAAGAAAATCTACCAACTGAAGTGGGGGCTGGTCCCCAAACATCTGAAAAGATAAGTTGCAATGGAGCAGTAGATACACTAGTAGAGATGGGATATGGTAATTGATGACTTTTTGCTTGTTGACACGCATCACAAATTGACTCGATACTAGACCCAAAAGGAAGTTTATTTTTGCTAATGACATGTTGAACTATAACTGAAGACGGATGACCCAAGCGTTGATGCCACTTCTCTGAAGATGATTTGGTGACACTCCAAGCTTGTTTATTTGACTCTGACGAAGAAGAAGATGATGTGATTGGATAGAGACCTCCCTCGCATCTTCCTCTAAGGATGACTCTCCTCGTTGCCAAATCCTTAATCACAAAAGAATAAGGGTAGAATATGATGAGAACATTATTGTCAAGTGTAAAAAGACAAGATTTTTGGATGCATGAAGGATATGTAAGACATTGTTTAGACGAAAAAATTTCTGAGGGGTTTTAACAATTGAATTGCCAATGTGAGTAATATCCATACCAGCTCCACTTGCCGTGTGTACTTGGTCACCTCCATGATATTTCTCCCGCATCGTCAACTTATCAAGCTCTCCTATGATATGCTCGGTAGCACCGAGTTTGCATACCAATTAGTGTTGATGCCATACGAGTTGGTGACGAGGTTAACCTTCTTCTTTTCCTGATAATCTTCCTTGTACCGATCCCAGCAGTCCCTGGCGCCACCGGCATGGTACTTATAACAGATCTGGCACTCGGGGTAATCACCCTCATGCTGTTGCTGATGCTGATGCGGTGGTGGCTGGCGTTGACGCTGCTGGTAGCCGCCACGAACAGGAGAAGAAGGAGCACGGTCGAATCGACCACGCCCTCTTCGTCCGCGGCCTCCTCTGCCCCGGGGCTGGCCGCGCCCCCTGTACATAGCATTGGCTGACGAACGGAAACCTGGTCCGTCGCCTAGCATCTCCATCCTCTGATCGAAAGCGGAAATCTGCGAGAAAAGATCATCAACAGAGATGGAATTCTTGATGGCGCCAACTGCTGCAACGACGGGATCGTAATCCCGATCGAGTCCGGCGAGGATGTAGTCCACCATCTCTCCATCTGTCACCGGACGACCTGCTGCCGCAAGCTCGTCTCTGAGGCTCTTCATCTTGGCAATGAAGGCATTGCTGGACATGTTGCCGTTCTTGGTGTTAGAGATGGCGATCCTCAAGTTTGTTATTCGCGATTGCGACTGCGCAGCAAAGATCGTGGTAAGGGCGGTCCATAGATCGAGGGTACCTTCCTTACCGATAACTTGCGCGAGGATTTCTGGGGTGAGCGAATTCAGCAGATAACTTAGGACCTGCTGATCTTTGGCAATCCATGGACCATACAGTGGATTCGGCTCGATGGCCGTGGTCTTGTCCGCCTTGGCGACCTCCACTGTTTTCGGCGGCGCTGCATCGCTGCCGTCGAGAAGACCGGTCACCTGCGCGCCTCGCAGAGCCAGCAGAACTTGCGCCTTCCATAGGAGGTAATTCCCCCTCGCGAGCTTCTCTGTTGGTGGAGCGCCGAGGTTGAGGCCGACGGCGCTGGAGCTCATGATGATGGCGATGGAAGGGCGCTAGGGTTCTGTTTTTTTTTTGTCGCTAGATGATAGGGAAGAGGCTAGCTCTGTATACCATGTAAGATTTGGTATAAGCGTTCCTACTCTCCCGTGGGAGAGCCGCGTGATGCTATTTATTGAGGGCAAATATGCCTTTGCCTTGGCTTACAAGAGAAATAAGAGAGAGCCCTGTCCTGGTTCGGTACAGAGGCAGAAACAGATACGAGAGGGAGAGAGATAGAGGTAGTTTAAGATTACATGAGGAAAACTACTCAAACTCTAACACGTGGTACAGGTCATTGCGTGGTCTTCAGAGTCAAGGCCCATTCCTCCCTAATGGGCAGGCGATGTGTCCACACGTCCTCCCGGAAAGACCCCACGAAGACCTTCCCGGAGAAGGCCTGTACTTATCTCTTGAACTGTCACTTGACGACCCAGGCCATAGTCCAGCGGGTCCATCAGGGTCTCCCAATGTACTCCCCGGACGGAGAAATATCATTGCCTTCATCGTCAAGGCTCCTCTTAGCAGGCTAGTAATACCCCAGTTTTACTAATGCCGATTTTGGCTAGAGATAATAATTTGAAAAAGAAAGAAAAAAAGTGGACTGGACTCCTGCAATAACATTGAAACTGCTGAACACTTGTTCTTCTCCTGTAGCATTGCAAAGTCAGTTTGGGGGTGCAATTCCAATATTCTGGCCTTCTGGGGGCTGCCTGTTGTCCTAGAAATTGGAAATGCTCGGCAGAGTAACTTGGATGTATGCTTTCCTGCCTGGGAGTGAGAAGTTTTATATGATGAAATTGCTGCGGTTATTTGGGGGGTTTGGAATGTTCGTAACAAGATTACCTTCGAAAAACATGTGGTGAGGTCTCCTATTGAGGTTATTTTTACGACATGCAGGTTTTTGCTGTATTGGTCAGGGCTGCTGAAAGGTGCTCAGCATGTGGAACCAGGCGACGGCGAGGAGCCCATGGCGGCGACGCGCGTCGGCTGCATGCTCTCCCCGCCGCTGCCATCTTCCTGCTCCGTGGCAGGCGTGCCGGGTGAAGGCTAACGAGCTGGAAACAATCGAAGAGAACGTAACTCGGAATGAGGAACCGAGACGCGGATGCCGGTCGCCGAACCCCACCCCTGATGCTGCTCAACGCGGACGAGGTCTGGATGGCGAAGGGTGGGTAGTAGGAATACCTTGGCTGCGTGATTGAAGTTTATCTATGAACAGACAGCTAATTCATGGAGGCCTCACGAGCCATTCAGATTCAAATCCAAATCCATTCCTGCATGCATCAGGTTTTGGATGGATGCATTTCACCAGCCACATTTCGATTCAAATTCCACCTGGCCTATGCATGACATACAAATTCCAGGTCGAAGCCCATCATAGATTACTCACCTGTATAAAGCTTACAATCAAACCACCAGCGTCTCTAGCTGCTCAGGTTAGCAATCAACCCGTCATCCTACTTGTTTCTCCAACAGCTGCTACTGCTACTAGTACTACAATACATACACATACAGCCCAAGCACTAGGCCTACTAAAGATGAGCAACACTAGCTACACTACACGGCATACCATACACAAAAGGTCGGGGGAACATGCGTATACACAGGATGCAGAGTGACGTGGATACACGGGCGGCGGCCTCTCGTCATATGCAAGCCCCGAGCGAGTAGAAGTCGCACCCCAGATCGTCGCCGCCGAAGGCAGCGTCGTCCTTCTCCTGTGTATGCATAAGCAAAACCATCATTAGATCAATCAAGTTCGGGTGGCGCTGAGGATATATGCATCGCTCTACTAGGCTGATTATGATGAATATAAAAGATTATGATGTATCGCTGTACTAGGCTGAAGCTACTCGTTATGTTCCTTACGGCGAACGATACATTAAAAGTATGCAAGAGGTTAAAAAGGTCGCCTTACCACTTTGATCATGGAATTGAGAAGACCGTCGAAGCTGCAGGTGCTGGAGCTGAGCTCGCTCTGCAGCCTTTGAGCGCCTGATTCAGACGCATTCCTTGCCATCGATGTGTCTCCTGAGAAGAGGATGTCAAACTTAGTTTGTGGAGCAGCTGTCGAGGCGCTCGCGCTTGTCTGTCCAAACATTCTGCCACCATGGCTGCTGTCAATGCTGCAATTATTCGACCTTTGGCTCATGGAATGATAATGAGCACCAATATTGCTTGGCAGCTGAGAGGAACTCCATACAAGCTTCGGATCAAGTAGACTATCTGAACTTCCAAAGCTCACGTACTTCTGCTCGGTATCTGGAGACAAATGTATCGTGCCACCAAAGGAGCCAGCTCCCACTTTGGTACCTCTTGCGACCGTGAGGTCATTTGTTGGACGAAAACTTGCTGAGAATGCATCACCCAATCTGGTTGCACCATTGCTGCTGAATGAAGCACCATTATTGCTGAATGAACCATGCACAGGCAACATGTTTGCAGAAAATCCAGATGAAGGAAGAGCGCTCTGCTGGGATACACGAGACTCCAATGGCCCAGAAGAGGCTCCAATGGCACCTTCGAGAAGTTCTACACTTGCAGAGGGAGCTCGAACTGATGGCTGGATGGCTACTTTGGCCTGTGTGCACTCCACAAGATCTGGAGGCAGTAATGGACTGCTTGTGACACTTGGGAGCATGCGAGGCATGCCATTAGCCCGGCTATTCCCAGAAAGGATGGTGGACAGATCACCGCTGCCCTCATTCATCCACTTCTGTTGTAATTGGGCTTGCCCAAGAGATGTCGCCAAACCTTGTCCCAAGTTCCCATGCTGGTTTCCTGGTAGGCTAAGATGATACTTAGCTGCATCACCAATCAAAGGATTTGTTGTGCAACTGCTACTTCCAGTCGGAATTGACCTGGAAGTGGCCACCCCCTGAATCACAACCGCTGTCTGGTTGTTTCTAGGACTATTTAGCAATCCATGTGCACTGAAAGTCGATAGCGCTGCGGGAGAGGTGAAAGCTTGATAACCCTGGAGTCCTTCGAATGCATCCATGCGCAGAAAGGGGTCTCTGCCTCCCAAGGCAGCAACGATGCCAGCTTGTTGTGATGCCACAGCACTTAACCGTCGGAGATAAAGCCTATATTTCTGCATGTACACCAAAGCAATCGGTTAAACTTGTGAAGCAGGTTATAACAAGTATTTACCTATTTGTGCACATCTAGCATTTAGTTCGTTTCAAAATGATATATAGGATCATTATAGAGCTAAGTTTCTGGTTTAGCATATACTACATGCTTGCTGAATCTTGTTAAAAGGTGTAGAGAAGTGCTACAGACAAGTGCCCCCTTTTATACAGTTCTTACCAGATTACTCATTTACTTGTTTCAGGATTTGTTCATGAAACTGCAGTGTTTAATAGTGAAGAAATAATTTATTTTTTTCAAAACTCCAGCCTTACTATGGAGAATGAAAATATATTTGTTCCAGGTTAGTCAGGGAGCAGTGCTTTCTTTCAGATCAACTTTAATACTCCTAACCAGTCAGCATATTTGCATATATTATATGCTAGTAACCTGTATCATTTGCATTGAAGAACTTAATAAAAGTTGCAGGATATACAATGCCTAGAACCACATACAGCAAAAGTTATCTCCGAATGCCTAGCTGCTGGCTGCAGTACAGATAATGCTCGGCAAGTATGGAACACACATGGTACTAATCTGCTGATAACTACAAGAAAGTAAATTAAGTGGCTTGCCTGTAGGTGACTTGCAACATTTTCCCTAGTGAGTTTCTCAACATTCATAAGCTCGAGTATCCTTTTTGGCACAGCTTCTGCATAAACATGAAAGAAACATGAGTGACTCCAGAAATAAGTAGCAACAGAGAAGGGAGTTACTGTTAAGTTCTTACTGTCAATTCCAAGATGGTTGAGTGCAGCAACAAATTTTCTATGCAGTTCAACTGACCAAACAACTCTTGGCCTCTTTGGGGCCGAAGGGTCATCATTGTCTTGGCCACTGCTATCCTCGTCTTCATCTTCCTCCTCACTATGGTATTCCTTCCTCTTCTTGCTGGGCCTCCCACTTTGGTCGGGTGACCCACATGTAACTTGGCCGAACACATAGTCAGAGTCCGCACTTGGTGGCTTATTGCACTCTTCATAGGTATCAAGATTAACAGAGTCACGAGTACTGAATTTCCTCCTAACAACATGCTGCCAGATGTTCCTAAGCTCTTCAATGCGAACAGGTTTTAGGAGATAGTCGCAGGCACCATGGGTTATCCCCTTCATTACAGTTTTTGTCTCTCCATTCACAGATAACACTGCATGGAAAATAATTGGTTAGTACTGACACTTTCCCCTCCTCAATCAGAAGTACAAATCATAAGATTAACTGTGCTGAATTGATATTTTTGCATATAAAAGAACATACATCCAACAACTTAAAATAAGTACTACCTCCTATGTTCCTATTACCAAGACCCGTAAGAAAATTGGGCAGCTGTGAGATGGATAAAATTTGGAACTTACTGATAACAGGGAGGTCCATTTCAAGCCCCACAAGCTCAAGAAGCTTAAAGCCATCCATGTCTGGCATGTGCACATCACTGATAACCAGATCAAACATGTCCCTGTTTTCCCGCAGCATCCTCAGCGCGATAACAGCCTGATTCGTCGCCGTCACTGGAAACACAACAACAGGTTACTCTTCCTTTTTTACAATTCTTGTTGCTAGCTTACCAAACAGACCGCTTGGTAACAGGTTACTCTTCCATAGTGGGTAACAATACAAGAAAAGGGAAATGGTCCTGTGCATTTTTCATGACAAAAACCAGATGCCTCGTGCCATGTGTACTATAAAAAGGGAATCATAAATTCAGGTCACGCAATCTAATGAATCTATCCATCGAGAGGTACTCAATCTTTGGCTGCAGGCAGGGGCGATTATACCGTCCGGGCACCCCGGGCACGTGCCCGGGCTCAAGCGCTGCTAATTTTCCAAGCGCCAGAGTCACAATCTGTGAATACGTACAATATATGCTAAAAAATACATCTGGTTCACAAATTGGGCTACTTTGGTCGTTATTTTTGCCTCTTGGGCTTACCCACGTCAAAGGCCCATCCATTAATTTCCCTACATGGGCCATAATAATAGGTAATCAGATCGTGTCATCGATCAGGAGGCCGGTGGCCTCATCGCTCGCCTCGCCTGGGCGGCTACCTCGCACGCCTATTCGTCTGTGCGCCACGCCGCACGACGTGCCCTAGCAACTCTGGCGGTTGAAGGCGGCGACCGGCGAGGTGGACTGACGGAGCACTGGCGGTCAGCAAGACCGCAAGAGATGATTCACGCCTGGGCCTAATCAGGCTAAGCGCGAAAGTCAAAGCGGCAGCCCCTTGTGTAAATTCCACTTCGGCTCCGGCAGATGGTGCTTGTATTAGTCACGATCGGCACTTCAATTCAATGAAAATTCTATAATCTGGTAATGTGTTGTATCTTGTAGATTCTCTTTTTTTTGCACTTCAATTCAATGGAAATTTAATTATTTGATAATGAGTTGTATCTTGTAGATTCTCATCTGTGCACAAGGATGAACATCGGAGATTGGAATTTTATTTGGTAAATTGTATCTCATGTTTTAATTTATTGATATGATGTATGAAATATTAGTGTGCATATTACACATGATGTTTACCTAAATATATGATACTTCTGGTGTTGATAGACCAAAGTAAATTTTAGTTTGCGTCGTGCCCAGGCTTCGACAATTTGCTAGCTCCGCCACTGGCTGCAGGCAGCATTTATATATGATGTTCAGTACACCAAATCTAGTTGTGAGCCGTGACAACTACCAACAGCAATTTTTATAGTGGTTGTCCTGGACACTGAGGAACAGGCAGATTTTCTGAAACAGAGCAACTAAAATTGACTGCGCCTGACGGAGTAGCCGGCTCCTAAACAAAATTACAACCCTGAACTGTAAAACAGCAAAACAAAGTTCTCACCGTGATACTGGCAGCGCCGCAGGAGGGTCTCGAGCACCTTGAGGCACACCGGGTCGTCGTCCACGGCGAGGACCCGCATGCCGACGGGGAACTGGTCCCTCCCCGTCGCCGCCGCGCCCCTCCTCACGTCCGTCCTCATGAGGACAACACCCTCCAGAGAAAATCCCCTCCCTCACTCGAAGGAAACCAATTCGCCGGAAGCAAACCAAGAACTCGACCCAGCAGAGGCAGCTCGCTACTGACAGGCTCGGAGCACGAACACGAATTTCACACGGGACGCGCAGGTTGGTGGTGGCGCTGGCCCTAGACTCCAACCAAGAGGCCAAGAAAACCGCCCAAATCGAGCCAATTGCAGAGGGAGGGAGGCGGGCGCGGGGATGTGGACGGGGGAGGTGGCTTCGACTCAAGGCCTCCCAATCCCCAGCAAGGAAAGGAAAAGAGAGCCTGCCGTCCGTCCAACCTTAGCTGAAAAGAGAAGCGGGGAGGGAGGGAGGGGGAGAAAGGAGCAGCTGGTGGATTGGGACCTGGGGATGGATGGGGCTTCAGGACCAAACCCACCACCGCCACCGCCCCATCATCATTGAAGCAGGGGTGTGGGAAAGCAAGAGGCGAGGCGGGGCCGGGCCGGGAGTTGGACGCCAAAAGAGATGGGTGGAAAAGGGCGCCGATGGCGACCGCCGGAGGTGACCGCGCAACCAATCCCGCACTGCACCCCCCCTCTCTCGGCTCGCACGCGCCGCGGCTGATCTCTAGGCTCGCGGCGGGGAGGGAGAGGGCGGAGGGTATGCGGGTTTAGTTGGAGGGAGCGGAGGTGTGGTGGTTCTTGGCTTTGGTGTTGGGGAGGAAGAGGGGGATGGGAAGTGAATGTGTGAGAGGGGAGGACGGGGCACGGGCGGCCATGGATATAGAGGAGGGAGCAAGGGTCAAAAGAGTGACGTGTCATCAGGCCAGGATACAACAGAAGGCGGGGCCCCGTCCATCCACGAGCCTCCTCCAAACTGATCATTACTACTACTGCTGCAGGAATATGATTCTCTGTGGCTCAACACCAAAGAAGTGATTCTTGTGATTTGTTTGAGGAGACTTTGGTCCTTGACTTTGGGTGCATATTTTTTGACCGTGATATCTGTGGAACGTTTCTTGAAGCATCTTCCTCAGCGAACATCAAACTTACCATGCTGAACCAAGTAAAGTTGTCGTGGCAACTTTTGTAGGATTCGGCATGATCGAAGGCGAAAGTTGTCATGTAGGGCCAACACACGCATAAAAAATTTGCCATGTTTTGCAGAAAAATTACCGCTCGTTCGATCGTGATCAGACGTCTTTGAGAGCGTCGGCTAGGAGGCCCAGTCTAACGTTCGCCGGATGTCATTTTCCTAATTTATTTCATAAAAAAGGGCTCACGCTAGGGTTTACTATGAAGCCCTTAGGTTTACCGAATACGACATGAGGTCTGATGTTTGTCCATAAAATGCCAGATGTGCTCAAAAGCGAGTAAATAGCTATGTCAAGATGGAGATCAGCAACTAAAACCTCGCTAATGAAGATCGAACACTAACACTGCCTGAGTCACCATGAAGCGGCACGGAAGAGTGGCCGCATGGGGGCGTAGACTTGAGATGAGGTCGTTGACACATAGTGATTCTTGGCACCTTCTCAAAGGTCTCCAAAACTATAAAACATGTGTCATCTTGTAAAAGTCATTAGCGAGTTTGCTTAATAAAGGTGCCCCTCAATAAGAGCTTTGTTTGTAAGGTTCCATAGTTTCCAAATAAGGCGAAGCCAAGCTATGATACATCATGAATGGGACCGACCATTCCTTACATTGAAGCTCTCAAATGACGACCGGCCCACACGCACCCAAAAACATCTCTAATGCAACTCCACATGAACTAGGATAAAATACATCTAAAGAAGATGTGATCCATGTTCTCATCATCCCCACACACTTAGCATTTTCCGTCCCACGGGGCATGGAACTTGGAGACTTGAGCTCCACTAGGCAACATACCTCTAACAAGTTGCCACAAAAGGATTTTAATTTTACCTGGAAACCTCACCCCTTGAGAATTGTTGTGTAGAAGGAACTTGTGAAAAACTAACTATACGACTCAAGGACCAGCACAAAGGAGTCTTCCTTGATAGTTGGGTGGGCATCTTGAAGCAAAGTGATAAGGTTAGTCCATTGAGACCGATCATCCGGCAAGGGAGAGTATGTAAACCGAAGGGTCATATGAGATTTATCCAAATGTCACAAATCCTACAATTTGGATTTGTCTAAAACGTTGAAGAGACTCGGGAAGGAAGCAAATTGGGGGGCTCCATGTCTAGGAATCTAACCAAAGCCAAAGCATGTGGCGCGAATATTGCTCGTCGCGTGTTTTTCTCTAGGGATTGCCACAAGCTTGAAGATCACATTGATCAAGGCGACCAGGCTATATTGGAGGATAAATATCCTCACTAACCTTGAAGATCACATTGATCAAGGCAACCGGGCTATATTGGAGGATAAATATCCTTACTAACCTTGGAGGGAGTCAGCACTCCATAGTTTAGACTCTTGATATCGAGGAGACCCTTAGAGAAGTCATCCACCAACTTGAAGATTTGAGCCCCCATTAGGGCACATCGCTTCTTATAAAAGAGCAATGGGAACCCATCTGGTCCGATGCGGTATGAGGATGTGTGGCTTTCAAAGCCTCCTCTACTTCCTCAAGGGGAAAAGGTGTGGTGATCACCCATCCTTAGAGCATCTTCCATAGAAGATGCAAATTTGAAGGTGTAAATCAGGATATGTGAAAATTTACATCTCCAAAAAATGCATTTTACATCTCAAGAAAAGAGGCAACTCCAACAGATGATGTATATTGGAGATGCAAAAGAGTAACTCCAACATATGATGTATTTCAATATGTAAAACTACTACTCCAAGGGATCGAGCACCGGAGGCCGAGCTTCGAGAGGAGCGCTGGCGGACGACCGATGAGGATCAGCGCGGCGCCCGAGCGTCTTGCCGGTGGTGGGAGCTCGAATGGCCGACGACGATAACTCAAATCGGGCGGGGCATCGCAGAGGGGACTCGAATCAGGTGGCGGTGTCATGGCGCGGCGGCGGGGTCGCCGGAGTCGGCCATGGCCTGGGCGGCGGGCGGCGCACAAGAGGCGGGCGGGCGAAAACGAAATGAAGGCGGTTGACGCGCAGTTGCCGTTTTTACATCTCTTGTAGGTGGAGATGTATATTTACATCGCGAGGTATTGTATTCTACATCTCTAGAAGGCGGAAATGAAGGCGGAGATGTAATTTATTTTGCATCTACATCATCTATGTCGCCCCCGAAGCAAGATTTTTATTAGCTTGTGGGACATGAAGCACATCTTTAAGAATAGGATCACGTATAGAAGTAGGGGAATTAATGAAAGCTTGATCAATATGATATATGTCCATACCTCCACCGTTTGCAGCAGTGTTCACTTGATCATTGCCATAGTAGCGTTCACGAGTTGCGAGTTTCTCAAGCTCACCAGTAATATGACCAGTTGCTCCAGAATCAGCATACCACACGGTGTCTCCTTCTCCTCCTTGCTCTCTCAAAGCGGCAAGAACATGACGCTCTTCAGGCATGTAGTTCTCGTCATACCTATGCCAACAATCAAGTACCTCATGACCGGGTTTCTTGCAGAGCTGGCATCGAGTTCGGGGGCGACCATCGTTGTTGCCGGAGGGGCGTGGGCCATTGTTGTTGGCGCGCCCACGCCCATTGTTGTTGTTGTTGCCGCGGCCACGCCCTTGCTGGCATTGGTGACCACGACCTCGGCCACCATAGCCACAGCCACGAGTCAAGGCGTTTACCGAAGATTGACGCAGGTTTCCTTGTTGCAGCAGATTGATGCGGGCTTCAAAACTAAGAAGCTGGTTGTAGAGCTCGGTGACGGTGACAGGCTCGACGCGGGCAGAGAGGGCTGAGACCACCGAGTTATACTCCATGTCCAGACCCTTCAGAACGAAGGAGACGATCTCCCCATCGCCGAGCGGAGACCCGGTGCAGGCGATCTCGTCCGTCAAGGCTTTGATCTTGGCGAGGTACTCTGGCATCCCCATGTTGCCATTCTGAAGATTTGCAAGGGCGATGCGAGTGTTGACGAGCTGCGATTGTGTTTGCGCAGTGAAGAAGGCGTGGATGGCGCTCCACACCTCGGCCGGCGTCTGGAGAGTAACGACTTGCGCAAGAACCTCACATGATAGAGATCCCATAAGGTAACCTTGTACCTGCTGCTGCTGGGCGTACCAGATCGTCCTGGCGTAGTTGAAGACCTGCTCTTCCTTCCCATCCTTGGTGATGGTGATGGTGGCAGGGGGCGCCATGTTTGCGGCGTCCAGAAAGTGCTCCATCTGTGCCCCCTTGATCTGGGGTAGCACGATGGCCTTCCAGAGAAGGAAATTCGTCCTCGTCAGCTTCTCTGACGGAGGCGACCCGAGGGAGCTAGCGCCGTTGCTGGAGGTGGAAGAAGAAGCGTAGGAGGAACCGGCAGACTGGGTAGTCATGGCGCTCATGGTGGATGTGGTGAGGGTGGAGATGGTAGCGGCGGCGGTGGATGCATCGGCTCCTGCCATGGCGTTGATCTACAGCGAATACAGCGGCTAGGTTGTTTTTCCTCTCGGGCTGAAGGCTTTCTCGTAGGTTGCTAGATGCGATGAGGATAGGCTCTGATGACCATGTAAAGATTGAAGGAAGCGTTGAACCCTTTGATCTCGGACCGCTGTATATATTGAGAAGTTATCGTTGCTTACTAGCATTGGGAGATCGCTAGGATTCACCCGAAGTTCATACAGGAGAAGGAAAGAAGATTTACAGCGAGAGGGAGAGTCCAACAGAAGAAGAGATAGATGAGTTTGCAACATACACGCATAACTCTATCAATTTATCTAACAATCACAGCTGCAGATCAACACGCATAGCACTTTGGGAGCTACACAGGCGTCTGAGAAGTTGTTCTCCGATGTGGCTGCTCGTCTACGACGGCATCCATCCATCCGTCACCCACGGGCAGTAGCGTGCAGCATGCACGTAGTATCTTTTATTTTTCTCGAATACGCACGAATGTGTGTGCTTTATATTAAAAAAGAAAAGGGGTGAAGAAGCCCATCTACGCTTTTGTTACAAAAATATTTACATATATACAGATCCACGTCCACACCACTCGAACTAGTGCTAACTCTTCATGTCATCACCCGCCGTGAGCGCCGATAGAAAATTATCTATGTCCATCTTGAGGATACCCGACATCTTCCAAGACCTGCATTCCTCTTCTAGTTTTCTGATAATGTGTTGCAAGGAGGGAGTAGCGTCATCGAAAACAATCGCGTTTCAATGCTTCCATAACTCCCACATGGCGAGAAGTGTCATGGTCATGTTGTCTTTGTCGTTGGCTTCGCTTCCAGTCATGTTTGCACACTAGTTCAGAAGTTTCGTGTCCCTCGTTGGCATCCAATCCCGTCTATTCATCGCGCTGCAGACCCTAGTCCACACCTCTCTAGTTAGGACGCACTGGATGATGATATGATCTATGCTCTCTTCCTCCTGGTCGCAGAACGGGCAGGCTTTCTGATGATCCAGTCCACGGCGAGCTAGTCTATCCGAAGTCCAGCACCTGTTCCGGAGTGCTAACCACACAAAGAACCTACATCTCGTGAGTGCTTTTGATTTTCATGTGAACTGGCCTGTCGGTACTATCTCTCGTCCCCGGAACCTTGCGTTGTATGCCGATTTGATAGAGAATTCACCATTTGTCTCCCAAGCCCGAGTTACTGAGTTTCGGCTTTCATTGAGCTGTATACCTGCCCGTCTCTCCCACAGTCGCAAGTACTCGTGAAGCGGCGATAGGTCTGGGCCGATATCTGCGGCCCACGCCCCGCCCAACAGTCCATGCACGTAGTACGATTTCCTGGACGTGACGGAGCACGGAGCGACGGAGCTAGCTGCTCGATCTGCTTCGATCCGGTACACGTCCACCCGTCCAGCGCTCGTATCGTCGTATGCATGTGAGCATGTCTCCGGGCGGGTCTTACCTGATTTATACGAGACCTGGTCTCATATAATTTTTTTCCCGCGCGTACAGGTACGCGGTACGCGGATCCGAAATGAACGCATGCAGCTGGCATGCATGGAATTCAAGCCGACCGACGCCGTCCGGCTGTACAAACACGGTACTCGTAGACGTAGTGACCCGAGAGTAGCCACATGCTCTCCATCGCTGTACGTGCGTTGGTGGGTGGCCGGCCGCCGGCCGGGGATCGGCGAGGTCGGGGGCGGGCTCGCGTACGTACGTACGTGGCTGTTTCAGCGCGCGGGGGGGCGCGTTTCCCGCGCGCGCCGATGGTGGCCGGGTGGGTCATCGACGTCGTGGCGGGCGTCGGCGCCGTACGATACACTGTGCAGACGCGCGACGGCGCGGCGTGTTCCTTGTGCTGCTGCATGGCACGGACGGACGCGCGGGCCGGGCTTCCCATGCCGTCCCCACCGGCGTGGCTGGCTCGGGTTGGCGGCACCCTGCACGCCGACGCGCCTCTGCCTTTGACTCTTTGCGAGCGCGTGCGTACGCTCGCTCGCTCGCTCCTGTAGAGCTCCACACACGCCATGCACGACGCCAGCCGTTGACACAGCCATGAGCCGACGATCGATACGAATCGACCGACCTCCGACGTCCTGCTTGGAAAAGTCAACTAACATCACGGGCGTGCACGATGGAAAGAGTCAACTATCATCCATGCATGGGCCACCTATTTATAAGAGGTCTTAAAAAACAGTTTTGCTCAGTGGACTTCATTATGTCTCAATGATGTTATATTTCTCTTATTTTGCATTGAGATTCGTATAAAAATTTATTTTCATGATTTTCCTCCATATATTATATCACTTGACTGAGACTTGGTTAAGTCTCAGTCGACTGAGACCTAAACACATTCCTGAAAAAAAGCTAGCCGGTTTTATGGGCAGCACGATTTTAACGACGGCCCCTCATCGTCTTCAACCTTGAGACTGTTTCACCACGTGACACATGTAAGCAATTCAAACAACTCAAAAAAATAAAAAATAAAACCTTCAGACTGTTTCTCTTGTCCATCTTTAACCCATCCACGATCGCAGATAGCACGATTTTCTGGGCAGCACGATTTTGACGACGGCGGCATCCATCCATCCATCCATCCACGCATAGGCAGCGCCATGCACCATTGCATGTACAGTTAATTCCTCGACGTGATGGACCAGGAAAAGACGGACGGCCACGGGAGGGAGCTGCTTGGTCGGCTCACAGTACACGTCCACTCGCCGGCCCGCCGCTCGTATGGTCGTATGCATCAATGCATGCCTCCTCCCGTACGTACAGGCGCACGAATGTACACATGTACGCGGATCCGGAATGAAGCACGCAGCTGGCCCCGGTTCGAATTACGCCAGCACCAATTTGCAAAACAAGGAAGGAAACAAGAATTCACGCCGACACGGCGTCGCTCGGCAGTACAAATACGACGGAGTACGTACAGGCTCGGAAGACTCGACGTCGAGCGAGCTGAGCCAGTGATCGAGAGCATCGGTCGGTCGGTCGCCCGCGGGTACGGCCGCCGTCGTCGACGCGCCAGCTGGGCGGACCTGCTGGCGGGCTTCGATCGCCATCGCCATTGATTGACCGGTCGCTAGCTGCGGCGCGCTTTCGCGGCGGTACGGGGAGGGGTGCAGTGGCCACCGGCGACTGGCGGCGCGGCGGGGCCGGACCTGCATGTCCGGTTACTGTTCGAGCAATAGGGGAAACGTGTTTCCCGCGCGAGGCCGATGGTCTGGGATCCATCGACGTGGGCACCGCACCGACTGCTCTGGGTTGGCGGCCACGCGGGGTAGTACACGTACGTGCGCGGGGTCCCGGGGAGAGAGCGGCAATGGCTTCCCATCCCGGCCGTCCTCCCCACGTACGTCGTACGGGCGCTGATTGGCTGGCTCTGGGTGGGCGCACGCCACTGACGCCCGCTTTTGACTCCTTGCGAGCCCGCCGCGCCGGCGCCAACCCACGCCGGCTCGCTCCTGCAGCACAAGCTACAGCTGCAGCAGGGCTGCGCGCACACTGACGGCATCTCCGACGTCGGTGCACTGGTTAGCTTTCACCAGTGCGCGCGGCAGTGCCATGAGTTGAGTTCCAAACGTACGTACGCGGAATGGTTTGCACGTAGGAAAACCTCCGAGCGGTTCGTCCATGGGCAAAAAATTAACATGGTGGGGTCTGGAGAGCTTTATGGCTGCATGGTACACTACGTGCCATGCAATGCAAGGTACCACTACAGGATTACTTTAATCGGATTTTCAATGCCCGCCGCGAGGGGCGGGGGCAGGGCCAGGGTGGGGCAGGTCGGGGGAGAGAAAGATGAAGAAGATGGACTTTTACGGGGAGAGAAAACGGTTGGAGGAGAAACAAGGTAATCTAGACACTCATTATTTATCCAGCGGCCGTGAGCTGCAGTACTGCTGCACACACACACTGATCTATTTCCGGACGTACCTCACATTTAGACGCTCCCAATATATATATACTCTTTCTGTTTCAAAATACTTGTCGTGGTTTTAGTTCAAACCATGACAAATATTTTGGAACAGAGGGAGTAGTATGGAAATATTTGTCATGATGGAGTAATGAAGCTAATTTGATATTGTAGATGTTGATATAGTTTTCATATAAATTTGGTTAAACGTTAAAAAAATTTGATTCAGGACAAAGCTAAAACTTTAGCAGAGTGGGTAAAAGATTACTTTATGGTCATGCAGTGAAGGTAAATCATGTCGTAAAAGTTGCATGCGCTCTGTGGCGGAACTAGACCGGCAATGCTAGAGGGGCGGAAGATTTCTGAGGAGGCGAAAGTCTATACATTACTAATTAAGCACCTCCAAAAAAATATCCTTCAAACATTTTCTCAAAGTTGAGGGGGATGGGCCCTGAAGAAGTACATGTCGCTCTCCCGTTGCATGCACTGCCCGCGAGCTCAAATCTTCCCTTATAAACAACAAAACAGATCAAAAAACAGATCAAAATTGTAAATAAAAAACAGATACCTTTTACAACGAACATTGACCAATTGTTAGCATATGTATAAATTTTTATGAAGAGCATTGAGGAATGTTTTTTCTTCATGAAAATTTGCGCGCATGTAGACAACTCTAATGTTCATTGCTAAATAATTAAGATTGTTTTGAATTTTTACTATTTTTTTATTTAAGTTAACAGTTTACCACACGTGCATTTGAGCTCACGAGCAAAAGAACAGCTTCTCATGCGTGCCTACCTACGTAGCTAGACTGCTAGAGCAAATGAGTAACCGTCTTAAAATACATGCCTCCATGGATGGACGATGATGCGTGCCCACATAGTATCATTAACTTGCACTGGTACTACGTGTCCCACTAATTACTGCCACGCACTACGTACGTATGTCCTTGTGACCGATCGCAAGATAAATTTGAGTCGATGGGGTGACGGCGACGTGCATTTGCTCGTCCATCTCTTGCGCGCTCGTACGTGCTTGTCGTGTCTCGTTATGAGGGATCCATGTTTAAGCCTAGTAGCAATACTGATATTACTCTACGTCCCATCTTGCTCCCTGCTTGTTTTCTTCTATGCCTACGTACGTACGTACGGGCCTCACAAATCTGAGATGCAAAATAACCAGTGGCCGCCGGGTGTACATGACCGAAAAGTAGGGATGAGCAAATTAATGCCTTGTTTGTCGCCAGCACGTACTACTCCATCATAAATCATAGTCGAGTGGCTCATGTGACTCGTGAGTACACAGTGTAGTTTTTTTTTTTGGTGGGTATATAGTGTAGATGTTAAAAACGGTTACTGCCTAGTAATGTAGGAGTATGTACTACATCATTTTCCGTAAGTATAGATCGGTTAAAATTGAGTTCTGTACTCTTGTAGCTATTGTGCTTTACCGTAGCAGTTCATGTGCAGTCCTGCTTGCCAATAACTCGTGCCATACTGAATGAAGCAACGAGTTTGAGTACGATTACTCGTACATGTTACTTAATCAATTAAATACACCCCGCAAAAAAAAATCAATTGGTCAAGTACAGCATGGAACACATCAATCTCAGCCGCCATGTACGTATAATGTTCCGACGCTCGTACTATACTTACTAAAGTGAGGTGTTCAATTAAGTACTCTTATCTCACTTACTTTGGCTCCATGCTGCATGTGATGATGTGACCTTATTACAAAAGAAATACGGCTGCTTTTAAGTAAAGCCAATTCGGATGATTGGCACGCCCATAGTTAATTGCATGCATCGGTCACTGCTGAGCAAACATTGCGTCATCGTCCACTGTTCATGCAACCATGGATCACATATGTGCATGACACGTCGTACGTACCCTTACTCACTCTTGCACGCAACAACATATAAGACAGAATCAAAGGGCGTATATATGCGTCGTATGATTCACCAGGAACATATAATTAATTCCCCCAGTCTTTGCATCTCCAATCATCGTATTTTGTCCTCTGTTGTCGTTTGGGGATTGAATATTGTATCTAGGGTACGTACTACGTAGGATCACGTTGCTTCCACGAGACTGCAGGAACAACTAGCAATATATTATCGCGCTGCGGATTATTCAATCAGTGTTTGCTTAATCACCTTTAGATCGAGCGCAATGCGAAATGCATGGCCCCGGCAGCGGCAGGGTATAATACGTGTATATACGCACGTTACATACATATGCCAGGTCAAAAGTACGTAGATACTTGCCCGCAAAAAAAACACCTAGATATTTTTTTAGTCGAAAACACGTAGATACTGTACTGGTTCTCATGCGTGTGCGTATGCATGACTACTGTAGGCGGCACGCTGGCTGCTGCTACCGTGCTACGTGCCCCGCCAGACCCCGGCTATACGTGAACGGTTCACATGGTCGAATTTATACCACTTCAGGGTACCCTTGCTATACGTACGTACGTACTTGTAAACTAGTACTACTACTTCATTCGCATCGAAATATAAGACGTTTTAACTTTTTACAGTTAAATTTGAACTCCAAATTTTTTCTTATGTTTTGATACGTTTTAGGTCACTAGACTAGATACGACGTAGGGTGTTGTACATGGCGAAGCCGTGCGTGTGTGTCGCATGTCAATTAATGTCAAGCGTCAACTACATGAGAGTACTAAGTTGATTACTGCGCCATTGGCTAGCCTGCTACCCAGCTGACTGCTTAAGCATGCATACGTGTAGCTCCCCGTTTTTTCAAACATGTCGTCCGCTATGCTGCCTTGCCTCCATTCGAATTTATATAAGGCCCGCATGTACGTATTTCCTCCGTTAGGGTTTATAAAGCATGTAGGCATTCTGAGACCAATTTTGACTATCAGTTTGATTAATAAAATATTAATAATAATCAATATAATTTATATCATTGAATTCTTATTATCGGAAATTTTCCATAGAGCATAGCACATGACTTAATTACATATTGTTAGTCTTTTTATTTACGAAAAAGGTTCTCTAGATTTATATTATAAAGTATAGGACATTACAACCAAGTCCTCTCAGAGAGCTAGGAAAACTCAATCTCCAGCACGAGCCGAAGGCGCGCCGGTGCTGCTTCTCCATCGCCAAAGCCAGCCTGATCATAAATCATGCGGTCCGAAAATCGTTGTGGTAAGGTCCAGCTGGACTGGCGCGCCGGAGAAGAAACCGCTAACATGGAAGTCTTGTGTAGATCAGAAATCCTATAGCCGAACCACTTCCTAAATAAAAACTTCCGCCAACGGAAACGATGATGGAGTAATTGCCATTGTGATAGAGAGGGAGCACGAACCACCAGAGAGCTATCTGTCACGCCAAGGAGACACCCAAGGGAAGAAAAGGTCGTAGCCTCGTCGCTGCCTCAAAAACGCCGGGGGAACATCACTCAACCCTTAGGGTCGGCCTTCCATCGCCAGACCACTGGCTGCCCACAACATAACCACTGCAAAGAGCAGGAAGAAGACCAATACATTGACGCCAACAAGAAAACATATGAAGCACAAACCCAGACCTGAAGGACCCGAGCAGGCATATACACTGCCTTCTTCGGGGAGACTCATGGAAATATTTATTTGGTGTCGTCATCACCTCCACCAGAGTCGGAAGCCATGGACAACCAAAAACCTAACTAAAACACTAGAGTGCTCGGCATGAGTGGACACAAAGTTTCATGGGTTAATTCCTTCCCTCCATAGCCATCGCTGAAGCAATTGGTGGAGGTGAAGGAACCCAGTGATGCACGGTCAGGGGCGCCGGTTCTTCCAGTGGTGGCTAAGTCACGGCCTCGAGGAAAACAATTGGCAAAACATATTATTAGTCTAACCAATAGTCATAGTAAATCTCAAAAATACATGTTGCATTATGAGTCCGAATGGTTTGAGTATGCTAGGTGTGTACAATGTTCAATTAGGGCGTCTCGAACGATGATCCCCAAAACAGACACACTATTTGTTTGGGGACTAATCCGAGCCAGTGCCCATACATGGATGCGGGAGCCGATCATCCAACCGCATCCCCTAAACATCTGCCCATATCCTACTAATTTGAATTTCAAATGCATAGCAATAGCAAGTTAAAGTGTGGCGTTCATCGAGCACCCAATCACGACCAAAAAGATGCTGATGTTCATCGTGTTTTACATGTCCGATCATAAAATTATCTCAGTCTGGCAGTCCGTGCAAAAAATGATTTTTTTTGCCATGTCAGACCATATATCCCAGCGTAGACGCTCACACTGTCACTGACTCCTCCTCACCATCGCATCCTTCTCCACCATCTCTAGCTCGGCCACCAAGTGCTTCCACATCCTAACACGGACAAACTTACACGATCATCCAACTCTTCCGTCTTCAATGTCAACATCTTCGAGTCCTCCAAAGCGACCATGATCTCAACCTTACTCTCTTCGTGTTTGTTCATCTTCTCTTCGAGCTTGAGCCTCTTATCGGTCGTCATCATCAAGATGTTGGGGACTTCCTGCTGAGCAGTTGGGCGGCGTAGAAGTAGGGAATCATGTATTGTCCCGAGCAGGACGGCGTGTGCATGGACGGCGGCGCTCCGCATCTCAGGCCCGCCTGCCCTTTGCACCCCGCCCATCCACCCCGGGCACCCTGGCCGCCCTTCTTTTTGCCGCCCTTCCCCTTTGCCTTCTGTTGAGGCGGCGGGCTAAGCTTGTTGTGTCACTGAGTTGATATTTCAGGCGGCTGCCTTCGCCGAATCCACCACCTGCATAGTCTCCGGTAGCTTTTCCTAAAGGTCCTCACGGCGGCGGGGGCGAAACGGCGGGAGCGAAAAAATGCGGTAATTGGGGAGGAAACATCAGGATGGTAGCGGAGAGGGTGGAGAAGGGGGAGTGCCGCAGAAACAGTACGTCCGGCTCATAATTCGCATGCTCTGCCTCAGTTTTGTATGGGCCAGTGTTCTCAGAGTCCTACGTGACGGGTGTCCGGACTCCCACAAATCCCCTCTGATTTGCTTACAGTTTGCGGGAGAACGGATACCCGAACTGGTCCGCGGACAAATGCGGAACACCGTTGGATGGTTTGCGGTGTCCGGACAGCTTCATCCGGACGCTTGCAGGAGGTTTATGGGTCCGCTTTGGAGATGCCCCTAAATCTTATTCTCAAACTTTCTTGTGCTCCATTTGATCTTTTTCTTGCCAATATATGACCGCATTTTTACTAAAAGCTGTAATGATGAGAAGTTGCATAGGTCACCGATGACCAAGCATTGCGTCATATCAAGTGTTCATGCGTCCATGCATGGAGCACGGGGGAGATAGCAGGTCACACCCTTTGCCCTCCCACGCGGGGAAAGTAAGAAAAATTCAAAAGAACATCTATGCCACCATCTAGTCAAAGGAGCTAGGCTGCTTGCTTCCACGAGACTCCACGAACAAACAAACCGAACAACTAAACCAATATTTCGTCGCGCTGCCGACTAGCTTATCGATGTGTTGATCCTTGTTAAGCGCAGCTTTGCTCGAACTGCATGGGCCTGAGACTGGGAGTGGGAGGGCATACGTACGTACGTTTACGTATGCGAGGCAAGAGTACTGCACGTACGCATGATCCGGTTACTATTTCGCTCTCATCTCTCTCTTTCTCTCTCTCTCTGGATTAGACCTGGCCATCCTCCGGGCCGAGCCGGGCTTTGGGTCAGGCCTGATCAAGCCCGAGGTAGAAAACTCAGGCCCGAGCCTAGCCCGGCCCGGCCGTCGGGCCTAGTTTTCAGGCCCGAGCCCGGCCCATCACAACAAAAAACACATCAGGCCTCGGGCCTCTTCAGTAAATGGCATAAACAGTGGGCCCAAGCCCGGCCCGAACTATTCTTCGGGCTCAAAACCTAGGCCCAGGCCCGGCCCGGAAGCAGCATCGGGCCGGGCTTTTTCGGGCCGGTTCGGGCCGGGCGGCCCATGGCCAGGACTACTCTGGATTAAGTAATCTGCCCGTAAGAAGTGTCAGAGAAATTTAACGAGAAAGCGAGCAGCCAAACATTAAACAGTACCATAGGCGGCTGATGAGAGATCCGCGTCGTGATGAATTAACTGCGTGGATACGCACGTACATACGCCGATACGCGCGCATGCATGCCGACTGCGGAGCTACAGCCCAACACCAAGTACGTACGTCCGTTATGTCGTGATGGCCGTTATGTATGCACATCATTAAAGTTACGGTAATGCTAGACGCACGGACGGGTCGATTACAGGTTTTACGGGATAGCATATGTGGGCGATCGGGATTGGAGAAGAGGGAGCATGGGCCTCACCCCGCTGAAAATCAGGGGGGGAGAGAGATTTGTTTAGAAGTAAATCACGTAAAAGCACGTAATAGGCCCGTGAGTCTAGGATTATTGTTAAAGTTACAATCATATGGCCAAATCCGGCACATTAACTCCTTCCTGTGATGCGCAAGATTCGAGGAATTTTTGTAGCCGTGAGAATCGCACGGGCTGTGTGGATTTGCTCGGGTCAGGGTGCTGTTTCTGCACTATGTAAGGCCGACTGCCTTCTGATTGGGTAAACATGAAATGCTCTCTGGATTTATATTAGAAGTATAGGACATTACAACCAAGTCCTGTCAAAGAGCTAGGAAAACTCAATCTTCAGCAGGAGCCAAAGGCGCGCCGGTGCTGCCGCTCCATCGCCGAAGCCAGCCTGATCATAAATCATGCGGTCCGAAACTCATCGTGAGCAGGACCAACACGCCGGAGAAAAGCCGCCGACATGGAAGTCTTGTGTAGATCAGAAATCCTATAGTCGAACCATCTCCTAAATAAAACTCCTGCCAACGAAAGAGTGATTGCCATTGTGATAGAGAGGGAGCATGAACTACCAAAGAGCTATCTGTCATGGAGGAAGACACTCAAAGGGAGAAAAGAAGGTCGCTGCCACAAAAACTGTTGGGAGAACATCACCCGATCCCCTAGGGTCGGCCTTCCGTCGTCGGACCACTAGATGCCCACAACATCACCACTGTAATAGAGCAGGACGAAGACAATTACCTCGACGCCAACAAGAAGACATATGATGCACCAACCCAAATCTGAAGGACCTGAGGAGGCGTAGACACTGCCTTCTTCAGGGAAAGATCTGGAAAATATTTATTTGGTGCCGCCATCACCTCCACCGGAGTCAAAGTCATGGACAACCCAAAACCTAACTAAGACACTAGAGTGCTGGACACGAGTGGACACAAAGTTCCAAGGGTTTCCTTCCCTCCATAGCCACCGCTGTCGGATTCAGGGCTCCACAGATCCAAGAAAGGTTCGAACTCTGGGGCGTGTGCGAAGAACTCAAACTCTCCAGCCAACCAGCTCGTCACCCCCACGGCCTAGCTCGATGAACAAGGAAGAAGATGAACACGGCAGTTCACCCAGGTTCAGGACACCTTGCGGTGTAAGACCCTACTCCTGCTTTGTGGTGGATTTGCCTCACGAGGGGATGAGGATGAACTGGTACAAGGCAAAGAGTTCGATGTTCGGTCTCCTTGCTATGGTGGTGGCTAACCTATACTTATAATGGCCTCGTTCCTCTTCCTCCAAAACGTAGGCGGGAAGGGATCCCAAAGTGGCCAATTTGAAAGGGGACAAGTAATACATTTTATCTTGAAGAAAGATGGTCTTCGCCTGCAAAGTCTCTGGTTCTGACGCTGAGGTGGGCTCGGTGATGACATCCGTCCTGTCGTCCTAGCGGTTTTGGTCTTGTTGCACTGAAATGAAAACCTCTGCCTGATTCTTCGGGAACCCACGCCTGTCCTTGCCTCCTTAGCACCAAAGAGGAAACTGGCTCGTCTGCACCCGCTGGCGCCAGCCTGGCCTTGGTCGTCATGGCTTGCATCATCGCAACCTCATGAGGTTGAACACCTGCATAGAAATCTCCGCTCCTCAGGAGGCAGCTTGGGGAGGCCGCTCCCTCCAGAGGTCTTGCGTCGTCTCCCTCGCGAGGCTTGGCCCCTCGCGAGGGTCTTGTCTTGGTAGTCTTTGTAGATGGGTCGTACCAAGCCGTTGATGGAGCCACCCCGTGGGACGCAGGCAGGCAAGTCTGGGTACCCTGGTTTCCAAAATGCCGACAACCGTCGAAGAAATCAGTGGAGGTGAAGGAACCTAGTGATGAACAGCCAGTGGCGCCGGTTCTTCCAATGATGGCCAGGTTACGGTCCCAAGGAAAACAATTGGAAAAACATATTATTAGTCTAACCAATAGTCATAGTAAATCGAAAAATACATGTAGCGTTATGAGCCCGAATGGTCTGAGTACGCTAGGATTGTAAAGTGTTAGATTAGGATATCCGGTACGATGACCTCCAAAACAGACACAATATTTGATGCAGACTTATCCGTACTAATCCTAGACATAGATGCGAGAGCCGACCATTCAACCGCATCCCCTAAACATCTGCCCATGTCCTGCCAATTTGAATTTCAAATGCATGGTAATAGCAAGTTAAAGTGCGGTGTTCACGGAGCACTCAATCACAACCAAAAAGATGACGATGTTCATAGTTTTTTACATGCATGTCTCGATCACAAAAGTATCTCAAGCCGGCAGCCCATGGAAAAAAAAAAGAATTTTCGCCCTGCCCGGCCATATATATATCCGAGCGTCCACGCTCACACTGTCGCCAACTCCTCCTCACCATCCACCTCCTTCCCTGTATCTATGCCACCATATAGTCAAAGTAGCTAGGTTGCTCGCTTCCACGAGACTCCAGGAACAAACAAACCGAACAACTAAACCAATATTTCGTCGCGCTACCGACTAGCTAACCAATGTGTTGATCCGTAGACCGTAGTTGTTAAGCGCAGCTTTGCTCGACTGATGCGAAATGCATGGCCCTGGTAGGGCATACGTACGTACTCGTGCGAGGCCAAGAGTGCTGTACGTACGCATGATCCGGATACTATTTCGCTCTCATCTCTCTCTCTCTCGTCTCTCTGGATTAAGTAATCTGCCCGTAAGAAGTGTCAGAAAAAAGTGGCGTACCGATAAATTTAGCGAGAAAGCGAGCAGCCAAACAGTAAACGCTACCATAGGCGGCTGATGAGAGATCGCGTCCTGATGAATTGATTGCGTGGATACACACGTACATACGCGCGCATGCTTGCCGACTGCCGAGCTACAGCTCAACACCAGGTACGTACGTCCCTGCTCTGCTCGATCCACGTCTTAATACAGCTGTTTGTTTCGTCGTGATGGCCGTTATGTACGCACATCATTAAAGTCACAATCATATGGCCAAATCTGGCTTATTAACTCCTTCCTGTGATGCGTAAGATTCGGCGAATTTTTGTACCCGTGAGAATCGCACGGGCTGTGTGTATTCGCTCGGGTCAGGGTGCTGTTTCTTCACTATGTAAGGCCGACTGCCCTCTGATTTGAGTTGAGTAATAAAACACCTGGTGGCTAGGTCACAACCCCGAGGAAAACAATTGGCAAAACATATTATTAGTCTAACCAACAGTCATAGTAAATCTCAAAAATACATGTAACGTTATGAATCCGAATGATCTGAGTACGCTAGGTGTGTGTAAAGTGTTCAATTAGGGCATCTCAAACAACAACCCCAAAACAGATACACTATTTGTTTGCGGACTGATCCGAAACCAATCGCCCGACATGGATGCGGGAGCCGACAATCCAACCGCATTCCCTAAACATACGCAAACGTCCTGCCAATTTGAATTGTAGATGCATAGCATTAGCAAGTTAAAGTGCGGCGTTCAGGAAGCATCCAATCACCACCAAAAAGATGTCGACGTTCATTGTTTTTTACATGTTTGATCACAAAGGTATCTCATTCTGGCTATCCGTGTAAAAGAAAATTGGATTTTTTTTGCCTTGCCGGACCGTATATCCAAATGTCCACGCTCACACTGTCACCAACTCATCCTCACCATCGGCCTCCTTCTCCGCCATCTCTAGCTCGGCCACCAAGCGCTTCCACAACCTAACACGGATGGCTTGCATGATCATCCAACTCTTTCATCTTCAAGGTCAACATCTTCGAATCCTCCAAAGCAGTCGCGATCTCAACCTTTTTCTCTTCATATTTGGTCTTCTTCTTTTCGAGTTTGAACTTCTTGTCAGTCTTAGATGCCAAGGATTTCTTGTCGAGCAGTTGGGCGACATAGAAGTAGGGAGTCATGTATTGTTTCGGCCAGGACGGCGTGTTCATGGACGGCGGCGCCGCGCATCCCAGGCCCACCCACTCTCTGCACCCCGCTCATCCACCCTAGGCACCCCGACCGCCCTTCTTTTTGCCGCCCTCCCCCTTTGCCTCATGTCGAGGTGGCGGGCTATGCTTGTTGTGTCGCTGAGTTGATATTTCGGGCGGCCGCCTTCACCGAATCCTCCACCCGCGCCGACTCTGGCAGCTTTTCCTATAGGGTCCATGCGGCGGCGACAGCGAAAAGATGCGGTAATTGGAGAGGAAACAACATGATGGTAGCGGAGAGGTTCGAGAAAAGGGAGGGGGAAGGGGGTGCCACAGAAACAGTGCGGCCGGCTCCAAATGCACATGCTCCACCTCAGTTTTGTGTGGGCCAGGGGTTGACAGAGTCGTACGTGGCGGATGTCCGGAATCCCGCAAAGCCCCATTGATTTGCCTCCATTTTGCTGGAAAACAAATACCCAGACTAATCTGCGTACAAATACGGGGCACCATTGGATGGTTTGCGGCGTCCTAACAGTTTCATCCGGACACTCGCGGGAGGTTTGAGGGTCCACGTTGAAGAAGCCCCTAAATCTTTTTCTCAAACTTACTTCTGCTCCATTTGATCTTTTCCTTGCCAGAATATGACCAAGAGTACGTACGTGTGCAAGGCCAAGTGTACTGTACGTACGCATGATCCGGTTACTACTCCCTCCGGTCCTTTTTACTCTGCATATTAGAATTTTTTGAAGTCAAACTTCATAAAGTTTGACCATATTTATATAAAAAAATATCGACATCTGTCGTACTAAAGTTACATAATATGAAACTTTAAGTCATGACACACCTAGAGATATTGATTTCAGATTGTAAATATTGGCACTTTTTTCTATAAAGTAGGTTAAATTTTACGATGCTTGACTTCAGTCAAATCTTATATACAAACTAAAAAGGACCGGAGGGAGTATGTCGCTCTCCTCTCTCTCTCCCTGGATTAAGTGGTCTACCCGTAAGAAGTGTCAGAGAAAAGTGGCGTACCGCTAAATTTAACGAGAAAGCGAGCAGCCAAACAGTAAACACTAGTACCATAGGCGGCTGATGAGAGATCGCGTCCTGATGAATTGATTACGTGGATACGCACGTACATACGCCGATACGCGCGCATGCATGCCGACTGCGGAGCTACAGCTCAACACCAGGTACGTGTACGTCCGTCCTCTGCTCGACCTACGTCTTAATTCTGCTGTTTGTTTCGTCGTGATGGCTATTGTATATGCACGATCATGGCCAGATCCGGCTTATTAACTCCTCCGTGTGATGCGTAAGATTCGGCGAATTTTTGTAGCCGTGAGGATCGCACGGGCTGTGTGGATTCGCTCGGGTCAGGGTGCTGTTTCTGCACGATGTAAGGCCGACTGCCCTCTGATTGGGTAATAAAACACCTGTTCCAAAAAACGGTCTCCTCTCATGGGTAAGATTTGGCACTGACAGCGTACGAACACGGTAATTAACGGCTAGTCATGAGGAAGATCACCCATGCGTATCCTCATCTTCGAAGCTGTGTGATGAACTGTGTAGAGGCTGTGGCTGTCTGTGCAGGGAAGCATCGGCATGTACGGCGCAGACTTGCCGGTAGCATATCTATCCTCTCCTGAAATCTAAAAAGCGGCCGGCCACTAAATAGACAGAACGAGCGGCCGAACGAGAGCCGCTCGATCTCGTCCCGATCGACGCCGCGCGGTGTCCAGGTGTCCCCTGGTCGGGAGGTGGGGCCGCGCCGCTCAGACCCGCGTGTGGACCAGTCGCCTGGTCCGATTTGCGTCGTGCCCGCGAGATAAATCGTCCGTGGGACCCACATGTCATCGAGGATTAGGCAGTTCTCCAGCGTTTTAGCCGTCGTGCGTAGTGGGCGGCGGTTTCGAATTTCGTGCCACCCCGTCCACCCCCACCTCTCGCCGCCCATTCCTCCACTTTCCCCCTTTGCTTTCGCCGTTGGTTGGTGCTCGGAGGCGGTTCCAAATCCGCTGGGTTGTGGTCGACGGCGGGGCGCGCCGCGAGGGTCGTCGTCCGTGGCGGCTCTGGTACTGCTCCTACGCGCGCTCCTCGTCTTCGTCCCTACTTGTTTCTCCACTCGCCCGTCCTCCTTTTTCCGATGAGGTCGCTCGTTTTCCGGTGAGGTCGCGGTCGTTGTCAGGGAGGTCGAGGTAGAGGTCGAGGTCGCGGTCGGGGTTAGGGAGGTCGAACTCATTTTCCGGCGAGGTTGAGGTCACCCCAGCGGACTACTTCGTTTGGGAAACCGCCGGATTGGCAGGGATGGGTTAGGGTTGTGCTCATCCTGTCGTTTTTGAGTTGCAGTAGGGGGTGAGCTCGTGCATATGGTTCAGGGAGGATGAGTGGTTCGCGGCGATAGTGCCTCTTCTGTGGATTGAAGCCTCGCGGTGGATCTGGTGTTTTTGATGAGTGTTTTCCCCCGCGGTGTGCAACTCTGTCGCCCCTTGCGTGCAAATTAGGAGCAGCAGTAGACAATTTTTGAGATAATATAGCCAATCTGCCAGCCTTCTGGTGGTTCTCGTGGGTCATGTGTTTTTCTCCTCTTGTTTGTAATTAGGGACCATTACATGTGCAAATTAGTACCTGTGCAAATTAGGGACCATTACCTGTGCTAACCAACTAAGAGGGTGAAACTTGTATCACGGCCACTTTTTAGTTGGTAGACACTTGTGTTCCAGTTGCACAAAATTCTATCCAGTTGGCTTCATTCATATAGTAGTTGGCTGTCCCTATGTTCTGTAGTTGCACCAATTTTTTGCTATAGTTGGGTTTCTACATACTGTTCAGTTGCACAAGTTGCCTGCTCAGTTGGCTACATCACTTTTACTAGTTGGCTGTCCATATGTTCTACACCTGCACATGATTCTTTAGTTATTCTGTAAGTTGTATTAGATGTGCGCAATGTTGTGTGCAATGCATTGGCTGATTTCGTAGTTGGTGTTCAGAGATTTAAGTGGTTAGTTGCAAAAAATTCTCCTCAGTTGGCTGTGTCCATATAGTACTTGGCTATCCATATGCTCTGCAGTTGCAGCAGTTGTTTTGGTCAGTTGGCTCACTGTTTTTGTACTAGGTGGTTGTCTATACTGTGTTCAGTTGCACAAGTTGCCTGCTCAGTTGGCTGCATCACTTTTACTAAGTTGGCTATTCATATGTTATACACTTGTGCCAGTTGCTCTACTTAGTTGGGTTTACTTAGTTGCATATTTCATATGTTATACACTTGTGCCCTCTGCTGTGTGCAACTAGGGACTCTTGTTTGTACAATTTTAGCACCAATGCTTGCCAATTTTCCAATATAATCTACCCAATCCACCAGCGTTGTGGTGGCTGTGGTGGTTTATGTGTTATTCTCCTGCTTTTGTGCAACTAGGACCCCTTGATTTGTGCAAATTAGTACCAATGCTTGCCAATTTTCCATTTTAATTTTTCTCAATGTGCAAGTCTTTTGTTGTGGATGTGGTTGTTTTCATGTGTCTCCCTTCATGTTCAACTAGGGACGCTTTTTTCAGAATAAGTTATCTCACTGAGCTTGTTGCCTTTACTTAACTTTTTTCTGTCTAGGTATTACTTGTCACAGTTGGCAAGTAATAATTAGGCAGAAAAAAGTTAGTTGGCTTATTTGATGTCCAGTTTGCACAAGGTTTACTGCCCAGTTGGCTGCATGATTGTAGTAGTTGGTTGTCCACATCTTCTAACTATGTTTTTTTGTTGTATTTCCTTCCGCAGGGCAAAAATGGTTATAATAGGAGGAGATGCGGGTGGCAATGAAGGAGATATATTTTTATTAACTTTTTTTCTTTTGTTTTTGAGTTGTTTTTCAACTTATGCATGTATGCTAATGTCTTTTTTTCATGTTTTCTTTTGGTTGCTTAATCAGCGTTCTGGAAGTCAACCTCTTCGCCGGAACTCGAAGCGTCCTGCTAATCGCCAGCCACGACTTGCGCAGAGTGTTGAGCAGGGAGAGGATGTTGATGTAAGTGGCATGTTGATGACACAAGTCCATTTTTTGGTTTTGTTTGGGTCATATAACATTTTTTTATTTTTTCCCATGCTCATGTTTTTTTCTTAGGATGCTGATCAGTTCCGTGTTGTAAAGCGGACTAGACGTGCATCACTTGGCAAGGGAGCTGAGTCATCTTCTAGGGTAAGTAAAATCTCAAATATAAGTGTTTTTTCTCGCCTTTTTTTAGATAGTGATGAAATTATGCAGCAGTTCGGAACACTATTTTTTGTTTTTAGTCTGTCAATAACAACCTTTTGTAGTTGACATCTCTAGTCATTTTGATTTAAATACAGTTGACATTAGTTGGCATTAGTTGGCATCTTGTAGTTCACTAGTTGGCATGTTTTCATAGTTGACATCAGTGGTCATTTTTTTGTGCAGGCAGCAGTTGCTGGAGAAGCTGTCGCATCTTCCGCAGCAGATGCTGAGGTATGTGGGTTTTTTGTGTTTTTATGAGCTATTTGAATAGTTCTTTACAAACCTTTTTTAGTTACTGTTTTTCTTGTGTTGCAATATCATTTCTTATTGTTGCACATACACTAGAACTTTTTGTAGCTGCCAGGTCTCATTCTTTTTTTATTTACTGTTTTATTGTTGCACATTCAGTTGCACACTGGCAGTCTTTGCAGTTGTCCTCATGAGCTTTATTAGTTGCACAAATACATCATGATGATTGCTAGTTTTTTTTCATTCTTGTTTTTTCTCTTGTGTTTAATGTTTGTGTAATGCTTTCATTTTCTAATCAACAGGGCAGCGGCGAAGGAGTTGAGGTGGCTCCAGGGGAAGATGTGGAGCGACCATCACAAGCAGGCAGGATAAGGGCATCACCAGCGCGCTTTGCAAATTTTAACGCCTCTCTAACTCCACTACAGAAATCAGAGCTAGTTTCGAGGTCGGTCGGGGGGCTATTGAACTTATCAGACACACTTCCAGCAGACCTCACTAAGTTCCTGGTGCAGTCCTACCAGCCACAGACCTCTGAAATGGTTTTCCCAGGAAGGGGAAGGATCCGTGTTGATGCTGACAGTGTTCAGAGGGTATTTGATCTCCCAAACAAGGGTCCAAAAGTAGATATTTAGTTGACAAGGATGCCACTAGGAGATTCAGACAGGCTTTCAACATAACTGGAAATTTTCATCCCCAGATCACTACATGGCTCAAGATGATTGAGCATATGGCTGGAAGAACGGATGACACATTTTTTATGGCCTGGCTTGCGGTTGCCTTCAGTACTTTTCTAGCACCAACCACGGCCTTGAAGCTCAGCCCAAAGTGTTATGGACTTGTGCTAGATCATCAAATGCTAAAGAATACAAACATCTGCCTCTTTGTAGCAGAACACATTAACGAAGCTTTCCGGAACATGGACCAGGAGAAGCAAACTGTTTGCTGCTGCTTGTATCACTTGATGGTTAGTGAAAACGACCACTTTTTTCCATCTGTTCCTGTTCTTTCTGTGCAGTTATAGTTTGCTGAAATTCTCATAACAATAACTGAACTTGGCTTTTTCTTTTGTTTGGGTCTGGTGCAGATACTATACCTTGATGCGCTCGTACATGACATCCCAGTAAGCAACTGCGCGATACGATCGAATGCATGGGATAGTACTCTAATTGCCAAGGTGATCAAGAAGGATACTATCTCTCCTGGTGTGTTCGGCAAATTACAAGTGAGTTCTTTTTTGTTTTTTCCAACAGTGTCTTCCTTCTATGTTCTTTTGATGTCTGGTCACTCTTTTTGGAAATTGCATAGAAAACTGTCATCAGTTGGCACAACAATGCATGTAGTTGCACAGATTATAGCTTTAAGTTTGGCAATCTGCACACATGTTTATTTTAAATTGGCACACCATCTTTTTTAAGTTGCACAGTTTTACTAATCTTGTTGCACAGATGTGTTGCATCAGTTGGTAGGAACTTTTTTTAGGTGCCATGTGTTTTGCACAGTTTTTGTGTCTTTGTTCAGTTGCATATATGTATAGTTGAATTTGTCTACCCCAGTATCTTGTTTGTAGTTGCACAGGTTGTAATGTGTGGTTTCATTCAACACACAAATCTATTTTGATAACCTTGTTATTTTCTGTTTCTCTTTTTTTTACATCAGCTTAAAGAGGAGTATAGAGGCACGGAGCAGACACCACTGTTTGGTGGAATTTTGCAAGCTAAAGCATTTGTGGCATCCAAGTTACCAATAACATACAATCCGCAGATTAGTGTTTTGCATACATAAACTTGTATCACTTACCAATATTTTTTCTATTGGCTGGGATGTATGTTCAGTTGGACATGTACAACTTTTATAGTTGCGAAAATTCAGAATTTAGTTGGCTGTGATGTATGTTCAGTTGCACATATAAGGTTTTATAGTTGCACATGTTCTTTTGGATAGTCAAAGTGTTCATTTACAACCATTGTCATCAACTTTTGGCAGAAATGCATGGTTTTTACTTTGTGCCACAGTGCATGTGTAGTTGGCTAGAATCATGTTTTTAGTTGGCCAGAAAGTGTGTATTAGTCGTTTTTGCTTATCACATCATGGTCAGTTACAGACATTTTTACTTTTTATTATTTTTTCTAACTGAATCAGTACTGAATCTTTTTTGTGTTGATGCAGAAAAAGACAAAAATTGCGAAAGTGGTCAATGAGCTATGCAAGGCTGTAACTGAACAGGTTGGCACCTTCATTAAAGAAGTTGCCAAGATTGATGACGAGGAACCAGCTATTGATCCTTACGTACAACAGCCATCAATGCAAACTGGGGCATCACGTCGTGCTGCAAAAAGAAAGAGATGGCGGTCAACTATACAAGAAGAAGAAGAATTTGTTGAGGATGATTCAGGAGAAGATGAGGAAATGGGAGCAGCGATAGATGCTGACGACGATGAGGAGATAGATGCGGATGAATCAGAGGAGGAGGACAAGGATGAGGATGACAATGAAGAAGCTGCAGAGGAGGAGGAGGATGAGGAGGAAGAGGAGGAGGAGGAGGACAAACAAGAAGAGGACAAAGGAGAGGAGGAGAACAAGGAAGAAGATAGTGATGCAGAGGAGGAGGAAGAAGAAGGTGAGGCCAGAGAGGGGGACGGGGACAAAGGGGCAGCAGTTGATGGCAGTGAGAGGGGAGAAGACAAAGGCGCAGCAGCTGATGGCAGTGAGAGGGAAGAAGACGAGGATGAAGAAGACGAGGATGATTATGGTGATGATAAAGGGGGATCCAATGGAGGCAGCGACAGCAGCGATGACGATGATGATGACAACGCTCCTGGTTCTGGTGGTACAGGTGGAAACACATCCAGGAGGACTAGCACTCACGCCACCCCTGCGAGCAGCAGCAATTCATTGAGTAGCAGGAGCACACTACAGTTGTTGATTGACAAGACTTGCTGGAAAGACAAGGATTTGCCAAAGTCAAAGAAAAATGACGAAGCAGAGTCTCAGGGAAGCATTGATATGTTCAAGCTATGCAACTTGAAGCCAGCTTTGCCAACCACCTTTCCCGTGCCAGATTTCAGCGACAAAGATATGTGTGAGAAGATCAACTTTGCCATTGACAAGAGCCTGTTCTTATCAACTGAAGCTGAAAAGAATCAAATTGACATGGAGGAAGCAGGAAAGGGTCTTGACTGGGTTCATTCAAAGGAAAAATACAAGGAATATTTAAAGCTGCTCCCAGACCTAAGCTCCAGCAAGAGCAAGGCAGCATCCACGGCAAACCCTCACGTGGTCCAGAAGTGTAAAGCAGTTTCAATGAAGAAGAATCTGCAGTTGCCTCAAACCAAGGAGAAGATGGTGAGTGAAGTTGCTGAAGTAAATATGGTCAAGGAAGCTGTGCTTCAAACTGATATGCCAACAGTAGTGAGCAGAGAGCCAACCAATGTCAGAGAAGTTCAACAGATCAAGGGGAAGACTCCCCTTTCAACAGTCCCACCAAAACCACCTAAGCAGAAGATTGTCAAGTTTGCCAGGGGCGCAAAGGGGGAACAGGCCACAAAAGATTTGTGGTTCAGAGACGAGAGAGAGCTGCGAGCCGCAGCCATTGATGCAGGGGTGCCAAGTTCTGCCAGGTTGCTGCCAACTCAGACTGGAAAGATGCCAATTACAGATACCAGTGTGCCAACTGATGTGTCAGTTAGCAGTATGGTCACAGTCAAAACCACCACAGCTGGTCAGGAAGGCACCACTGCAACTGCAAGTCCCAAGGTGCCTACTGATAGAGATGCTTCAATGCCAAACACAAAAGGAGGTGATCCAACTATCAAAGTGCCGTCCCCAAGAGTTGTCTTTCAGCAACCATTAACACAAGAGGAGGTGTTCGACATTATAAGTAGGTGCAAGCCTCCAAGGCCGCCAACTACAACACTATTGCGAACCAAGTCAGCGAATGATGCACCCATGTTTGTGCCGCAAGGAGATGCCCTGGTCCTTGAACCCTTACGAAGATCAAACTCTTATCATGGTGACGGGTTCTGCGATGCACCATCTTTTGACCTCGGCATAGATGGTGATGCTCCAGCACCTGCTCCAGCAGTAGATACAGCGGAAGCCGGTGTGATTAGCATCGATGAGTGTGAGTTAGACCCAGCAGCTGTGAATGAAGGATGTGATGCTGCTGATGTTGGCAATGCAATAGCTCAAGAACTAGATGTTGGTTCACCAGAGAATTGCCACACCCCGATATGCGCAGAACCAGAACTTGGCACGAGCAGTTCTTCGGGGCCACCTCTTGCACGAAGACAGAGGAGGGTAAGAAGGCCCGCAGCATCTCAAAGGTCTCCATTCAGCGACTACAACAAAAACAAGACATTCAGCACCAATGAGGTAGTGAACAAGCTTTACGCTGCCCTCTTGTATTGGGTCAGGCATCACAAAGGAGCAAATGATGGAGCTACCAGGTAAACTAACTCCCCACAGCCTACATACATATCTTTTTCAGTTGCATAGCACCAGCCACTTAGTTGCACAGAAAGCATAATATGTTGCACAAAACAGGGCTTTTAGTTGCACATTGTTCTTTTTTCATTTTCATGCACATTTTTTTGCTGCTGTGACCCTTCGAGCTAACTTGTCTTTTTATTGCTTTCAAAAAAAATCAGCCCTGAGATAATTAGGTATGGTGCTTTCTACATTTCTTTAAAGGAGTTAGTTGATTCGATGAAGCCGGTTCAATGGTTGTCAAAAATTGTTATTGAGACTGGAATCTTGCACATCATGGATAACTTACCAGAAGGGTCAAAGAAGGTTGTTATGCCACTGAGGTTTTCTGTAAGTTTTTCCAAAACCTTCTTTTTACCCCCATCTTTGTTCTGTAGCACTTTTCGTTGACCATTTGAGGGAGGCCTTTCACCTACTAAGGAGTTTTGAGCCATGTTTTATAATCTCTGCAGATAAAATTACAGCAAGGGATCCACAATGTGAATGAGATGAACAAGATGTTTGATTACAAGAACCGTCTCGACAAGAAAGACTTAGTGAGTGTTGTGCCCACATCATCAATCTTTTTTTAGTTGGCACCCACAGCATGTCCAGTTGCACATGACACATCTGTTAGTTGGCAGATACTTGTTACAACCCGTTTTTAACTTGACCAAGTCTTTTACTGTTTTTCTTAGCTACATCTTGTATTTTATGTCTGAAATCGTTCACGCTTGCAGGTCATGCTGCCAGTGCTCGAGTGCGCAGATGTAACCGATAAGAATGGAGGGAGGCATTATTGGGTCTTCAGTGTCAACTTGAGGGACGGACGCTTCGAAGTTCTTGATTCAAGCAGGACGCTGGACAACATTAAGCTGATGAACAACGCCTCTACCATTGCGGGGGCAGTACGCCAGCTATGGAGGAAGCATTACCCAAAGTTCAGCATCGAGCACTTCCAGATTATTGACATTGACGTACCGAAGCAGCTTGGCAAGTAAGAGAATAAGCATTTCATTCCTTCTCAATCAAATACAATCATTTTGTAGTTTTTAAATTTTTCTACATGTGCAATCTTTAGTATTTTTAAGACACAGTACTAGTCTTTAATCTGTATTATCATTTTTATGAGTTTCTAATGGATTATCTAGCTAGTTGCAGAGTGGCGCGTAAGTAGTTGCAAAGTGGCACATAATGAGTTGCAGTAGAACACAAGCAGTTGCACAGTAAGACATAAGTAGTTGCACAGAGTGCATTACCTTTTTTTGGTTTTAATTTTATGTGACAATTTTTTTTTGCCCATTTTTTGCAGTAGTGAGTGTGGGTTGTTCGCACTGCTTAACGCCACCGAGTGGAATGGTAGCCAACTGCCCAACTACGACCCCAAGGAAGTACTCAACATCAGGAAGAAGCTGACGTATGATTGGGTCACCAGCGTGCACAACACCGCCCCATGGAGGAAGTTGCTGAGATACGACAAGGAGTAGGTCAGTACTTTTTTTTTCCGGCTCCATGGAGGAAGTTTCTGATTTGTACAATTTTATTAAGTAGATTTTGTAGTTGCACACTGCTAGTAATTGCGTTTTGCAACTCAATATCATCACTTTTGTTGATACATTAGGAGCACTGTATATACAATTGTTCAACAACTAAATTTTTAACCAGTTGCCAACAAAGGCACACATAGCAACTTGTGCATGAACTAATTCAAGCAGCATAAATTAGATAAAGAGGAATCATAGATGCTGAATGTGTCTACTTGGTCCCAACATTGCTAAAAAAGACATCATTATTTTTCCTTCTTTGTTCCAAAGTTACAAATGAGGAAACAGAATCATAGGAGCCTCTGTGGACACACACCAGCAGTGTGCTCTGTAGATTGGCACTGGCTGCATTTGTTTTTCTTCTTTGGGTGTAGCTCCAGCGCCGATTTGTACCGTCGACTCTTTGCCCTACCCTTTGTAGTAGACCTTGGAGGATCCCTGGGCACAAAATCATCAGAAGCTTGTGCAAGGGATGCAGCCTCCAACGGGGCAGTAGGACCGTCACGATCACCTGTGTAATAATCATATAAAAAGTTTAGTATTTTTGTTATTGTGCAACCAACACTGATGTTCTGTGCAACCACACAGTACATTTTTGTGCAACTAACTGGTTGCTGTGTGCAAGTTAAGTTGAAAAAAACACCTGCAGTAGCACGGCCTGTTATGGTACTTGGATTGTAGTCGCTTATGGGCAGAACATGAAAAACAAGTTAGATTTTTAGCTTGATCCTCAAACTAACACAGTGCACACAACTAGGCAGCATGTTTCTGTTCAACTGGGCACTATGATATGTGCAACTAAAGTCACTCACCCTAGTATTTGTTTTGGAGTCGGTGAAGGTACTAACCTGGGTTATGAGCCCCCTGAGTCCTGCCTGTAGGTCCATTGGGAGTAGCACAAAGGGCACTGCTAGTTGGGCCTGGCGAGGGAGGAGGTCTTTGAGGGTTGGCATCACCTATAGGCAGAACAGGACAAACAAGTCAGTTGTGTTTATCTTTTTTATGCTCAAACTAACACAGCATGCGCAACTAGGTAGCCTGTTCGGTGCAACTGAGCACCATGATGTGTGCAATTGGAGTTACAGACCTAGTTTGATGGGGAGTTGGGTGAAGGTAATTACCTAGACGACGAGCCCCCTGAGTGCTGCCTGTAGGGCCATTGGGAGGAGCATGCGGGGGAGGAGGTGGTGGAGGATGCCGTGTACAGCCAGGAGGGGGAGGAGGTCCTTGAGGGTTGACATCACATATATGCATAACTGGAAAAAATAAGTTAGCTGTGTTATCTTTGATGCGTGAACTAACACAGCGTGCGCAACTAGGCAGTATGTTCTTGTCCAAGTGGCTACCATGGTGTGTGCAACTGGGCACAATGATGTGTGCAACTGAAGTTACACACCTAGTTAGATTAGGAGTTGGGGCAGGTAATTACCTGGATGATGAGCCCCCTGATTGCTGCTTGGAGGTGGAGGAGGTCCTCGAGGGTTGCCATCATCTGATGGCCCCGTTGCAGCAGTCGGTTTTTTCCTTTTCTTGGACTTGTTCAGGTGGCCGATCTCGGTACGTGCTGCACGCATATGCTTGCATACAATAGCTTGTGCTGGATCAGAACCACTCGCAAACTTTGCTAGTTTCCGAAAATCGTATATCATGTTCCTCTCCCTTATCTGCTTCTTTGATTGAGGAGGCATTTCATCCGGTTTCTCATAACCAGTCCCTGGCGCACTAGGTACAGCAGTAGGTGTCCACCGTCTTAGCAGGTACCTTTGCGGTATGACATCAACGCCAACATGGGTGAACACCTTGAGGATGTGGCAACAGAGGATGCCGTCCTTGTCCATTTTACAACACTCACACAAATAGGAACGCTCCTCCACCCTTGCCTGCACCAAGTAGTTTCGAGAACCATATTTCGCAACAAATTCCTGGTTCGGTCTGAGCTCAAACACATCAGCACCAACTTGGAATGCATTATAACGTCCAATCAGCTCAAACTCTTCTCTAAACTTGCGGTAAAGGTCTTTAGTATAGGTTTTGTAAGCTTGCTTCTCTATTGGGAAATTGGACCACAACTCAATCTCAAGGTGTTGTGTCCTGTAATCATTGCAGCCTTCCTTGGCAAGGATGTGGTTCTGTATTTTTTCATATTGCTTGACGAAGTTCAACATTGAGTTGTGTGGGTTCACATATCTTTTGAGGACGGCGTTGAACCCCTCACTACGCTGTGTAGACTGGAGGAAGGGAAAGAACCTGTGTTTGAAGTAGCACAGCACCCAAGTTGACATGTATTCGTATAACTTCTCAAAGTGCGTGTGTGCCATAGCCTCATACTTGATCATTAACCCAGCCCAATTCTTCTCAAACTCGTCTATAGTGAAGCTGAAGTCAACACACTTGTTGAAATCATCAGAGAGTCCTGGATTCCGGCACAACAACCAACCAACCTTTTCCTGAGCCTTTTTCATGATGTGCCATCGACAACAACGGTGCATGGTGGTTGAAAAGATGCTCTGTATTGACTGCCTCATCGCACCATCCTGATCGGTGATGAAGTTGTCAGGAGGTTTGCCATCCATAGCCTCTAGGAATGCTCCAAAGACCCAATCAAGCTCGATGCCAACTCCTGCCTCACAAACGCGCAACCCAGCATGAAAGATTGGCCATGTCGGTTTATTCCTATGAAGGGCGCGAACGGCATATTGTACAAGTTGGTCATGTAGGTGGTGTCAAACGATATGCAATCGTGGTACGCCTCCACATAAGCTTTTCGAGCTAAGCCGTCCACCCAAAATATGTTGACAACTCTGTCCTCTTCATCATATTTCACCTTATAGAAGAAGTCTGGATCGGTTTTTGTATATCCTTGAAGTGCGCAATTGTCTCAATCAGATCACCCTCCTTTGTGTCATCTCTACGGAAACTTGTACAAAGATTTGTGGTCCGAACGGCACCATCATCTCAGATCCATAGAACTCTGCCATTACATGCATCATTCGTCCTGCATAATACAAAAACAAACAGTATATCCTTTTTTTAGTTGCACAAATGCGCACATCCAGCTGCACAGTAATAGGACACGTGTTGGCACAGAAGATAATCACAGGAAATGGACACCTAGCTGCACCTTTTTAAAAACACTTTGCAGTTTTTGCATACAGGACATTGTGTATTTGCACAGTAAAGACAATCTAGTTGCACAAGAAGCACCCAAAGTGATATATAAAAAGCATGGGAAGTTGGACAGCAGTTGCATAGTTAAGCCATTTCAGTTGCACAGTAGTACCATAACAGTTGCACACTGGACTGCCTAGAGGGAAACTTAATTCTTCAAGGGATATAGAAAAACACCACACCTGTAGTCAAGTTGCAGTTATACAAGATGCGCAGAAACTCCTTTTCATCAGGTGAGATGCCTTGGTGGGATCTCAAGTATTTGGACAATGAAGGTTTGTTCACGAGCGGATGATTGTGGTCACGAACAAAGTGCGTCACCTCCCATCGCCCATCTATCAGCTTCACCAACATTTTCGCCTTGCATTCAGTCTGCTTTATTGTCTCACGTTTGCGCTTCTTCTTCTTCTTACTAGTACCAGCATCCTCTTCAGCAAATATTGGAGGTTCTTCTTCCATCTCCTCATCACTGTTAACAGATGTTGGAGCTGGAATAGGGTCCAGGTAAGGAGGAGCCTCAGCTCCTCCATCATCAGCTTTGGGCTTCTTGAACTTATTGCAGCAAAACTGTTGTTTTATCAATTCATTGGTGCGGGGTGTCCGTCTAGAGGTGTTCATCTTGATAGAGAAACCCATCCGTAGTGCGTAACTGTTGTAGTGATCCTTAGCAATTTGAAGGCTGTCAAACCTCATGCCAACATAGGGTTCCATAGGTTGAGAACCAGCCTCATCCTCTCCTTCTTCTACTTGCACAACTCTGTCAAAAGCCCCAGCTTCTAGCTCAGTCCTGGTTGGACCAGGAACATTTGCCTCGGTTCCTGTGTCATCAAGAGTATGGCTCTCTGACTGCAAAGACACCACTACAGGGGCACCACGGGCTGATGACTGGCCTGCCACATTGTCATGGCCCGTAGGGTTACCATCACGACTTGCCTGCGTGTAGTAAACAGATCGACCATTTTCTGTGCAGTTTCCTTGTTGTATGCTGGGTTGCTGCTGATCCATATCATGAGGAAGCTCATTGAGATCTGGAGGCAACTCATTGAGATCAAGCATTTTTTCCCTTGTTTTTGGATGCTGCCACACACTCCCTGCACATATAAAAAAAGAAGAAATTGATGCCATCAGTTGGTAACCACAGAAAAACTGTGTTTCAAAACAACATAAAAGCAACATGACCATAGCATAATCTTTTATTATAACAGTTATGAATTTTTTTGTTTGCACAAAGTTGTTATGTTAATTGCACATTTTGCAGTAAATAACTGGCAAGAGCATGACTTCTTTTTGCTACAGAGTTTTTCTTACCCTTTTTTCCCTTTTTATTTTGTTGCAATGATCTGTAGGTTTCCGTTTCGCAAGGAGCTCTTTTCAGATTTTTCTGCACATAATTGGATGCTACATTTGAGAAGGAAAATCCAGGTGAAAGAAGAAAGAAGAATTGGAGGACAGATTATAGTTATATGTTTTTCATCGCCATTTATGTTTCTAGATCTGGTATATTTGAACATATTAATATGGTTTGCAATAGGTGTGGGACCAGAATATATGCGTGGGACAAGATTTGTGTGTGAATATGTTAATATGGTTTGTGGCTTCATTAGCCATGGACAAAAGTTCCTATGTTTTTCCTGTTGCACTACAGATTTCTGGTTTTCGCTAGAATAGACGTCTCAATTTTCAGGATTTCCACTTGGCCAGCATACATATTCAGTTGGACATTCAATGCTTTTAGTTGGCTAGAATAGATGTCTCAGCTGGCCAGGTTGCATTTTTTCAGTTTTGTGGCCAACATGCATGTTCAGTTGGACAGTTAATGCATTCAGTTGGCTAAAATAGATGTCTTAGTTGCCTAGAATAGATGTCTTAGTTGGTCATCAGTTTTTGGCCAACATGCATGTTTAGTTGGCCAGAAAACATGTTTTTTATTTGGACATATACTACATTTTTTCCAAAGTGTTCACTCAGAAACATGTATTGCCAGATATATGTTTTTAGTTGGCAGGATACATGTTTAGTTGGCCAGGATACATGTTCAGTTGGCTGGGATGCATGTTTAGTTGCACATTTATGAATTTTTCGTTGCACATGCTCAACAAAGCATTGGGCAGTCAATTTTCTGTTCATTTTGCAAATAATAACTAGAAGTTGGCTTTTAATCATGTTTTAATTGGCCAGATAACTCGTTTTTAGTTGGCTTGTTTTTAACACATCCAGGTGGTAGTTTTTGGCATGTTTAACACATCCAGCATGTTTAACATCTGGTGTGGTGTGCCAGATTCACCTCTTTTTTGAAGTAGATTCTCCATGGATCCATGGAGAAGGGGGAAGCGAAGAGGTGCAGAGGGGGCTTACCTGCTCGATCTTACTGCCTGGTATGGCTCTGACCACCCTGCCCTTTAGATCTTGAAGCAGCTCCTTCTACTTTGGGGCTCCCATGGCGGCTGTGTAGGAGGAGGAAGAAGGGCTGGGGGCGATTGCGTTTGGATCTGTTTCTGGCGTGCAGAAGAAGAAAGAAGGCAGCGTCGGTGGGGCTGAGGCGTGGGGGCGAGAGATGGCGTGGATTCTGCAACCTGGGCAGATCCTCCTTCTTTCGTGAGGAAGAAGAAGATAGCCAGGGCGCAGTTTGGCGAGGAGGGTGCACGTGATCCCGCGGCCAGCTGGTGGGCGGGGCAGTTGCCTTTTTGGCTCCGACGGGCAGGGACCAGGTGGACTGTTTCCTCTTTTTCGCTCGAGGGGGGACCAGGTGGTTTCCTTTTTCGGGTGGCCGCTGGCTAGCGATCCCAGGACGGCCGGCCGCCCACTAGACGCGTCCCTATCCTCTAGCTTTGCATTGACCGTACCGGGAACCCTGCCAACTGATGCGCGGATCTGAACCAGCAGATTCCGGATCCGAAGGGCTTAATGCGCGTCAGAGCTCGTGATCTGATTCCGTACAGTTACGTTTGGTTTTGTGGAGACTAATCAGTGGCTGCAGTCTGGCCGGAGCTGCGTGCAGTCCAGAGGCGGCATATGCTCTGCGAAGGCAAAACGGCATAGTCGAGGAAGAAGATGCCCGTTTGTCTGCCCAAAGTTTCAGTCATTTCCTCTGCATGCATTTCGAAAGGAAAACGATTAGACCTCCTCCAATGCACTAGTGCTAAGATAAGTTGCTAAGCACATTAAGGCCTCCTTTGGTTTAGAGGAATTTCATAGGAATTCTAGAAGATAGGATTCTTATAAGATTTTTTTCTTTAGAGACCTTTGGTTCAAAGGAATGGATTCCTATTCTTACATAGGATTGGTTTCTATCCTTCACATTTCATAGGAAAATAAAAAAGAGCCTAGACTCATGCCTTCTTTGGTTTGGAGGAACTTCATAGGAATTCTAGAGGATATGATTCTTATAGAATTTTTTCCTTTAGAGCCTTTTGGTTCATAGGAATATATTCGTATTCCTACATAGGATTGGTTCCTATCCTCCACATTTTATAGGAAAATAAAAATGAGCCTAGACTCAATGACAAAATTCCTTTGGTGTCAACCAAATGACATCTCATTTCCTATTCCCACTCATAGGATTTGGGATACATGTCATCTCATTTCCTACAAAATTTCTATTCCTACGATAATCCTATCCTATGAACCAAAAGAGGCCTCAATGGAAAAATTCCTTTGGTGTCAACCAAATGACATCTTGTTTTCTATTCCTACTCATAGGATTTAAGATATATGACATCTCATTTCCCACAAGATTCCTATTCCTATGATAATCCTAACCTATGAATCAAAAGAGGCCTAAAAAGCTAAGCAATTAAAGTACCCAATGTAAAGATGCTTAACTTGTTGTAACTAGGCCGTGGCAGTGCTGGAGCAAATAGCGGTCGTTGTCATCGTCCGTGACGAATTCACCCTCCTCGACGTTGGGGCAGCGGCTGCTATCGCACGGGCGGCGAGCGCGGGCGAAATGAGAGAAGGAGGAAGGGGACCAGAGGATACGGTGGTTCCAGGAAGCCACCTATGTGCGCTTCCTCGCATCGCTTGAGCCTTGCTCGTTGCAAACTGCCGATTCGGCCGTTTCTAGCGAGCCACGCCCAGAGATGCTTTAACAATCGTGCTATGCAGACCCAATAATATACACATGTAACCCACGTTCGTGCCTAAATATCACTGTACTAGACAAAAGCGTGTGTCATGGAAACCGGGCCTGAATCGCGTGGCCAGCCATTGATCGCATCGCTGTTTCGCCGCGACACGTGCGGGGTGGCCGCGAATCTGCGGCGCGACGGGGTCGGACTTGCATGCATGGCTGTTTCCGGCGCGAGGCCGGCTTCCTCCATGCTTGCGCGCACCGCCGCAACCCGCAATGGTGGCCCGGGCGGGTGCGGTCGACGTCGTGGGCACCGCACCGGGTTGGCGCCTGGGCTAATAATCTCGGTTCGCGGGGGCCGCGCCGTACGGCACACTGTGCGTACGCGCGATGGGTTCCCGGCCCGTGTAACGTGTTCCTTGTGCTGCTGCGTGGCACGGACGGACACGCTGTGGGGTGGCTAGTTCGGGGTGGGGGCACCGCCGGCGTTACGCTCGCTCCCTCCTGCAACACGCGCGCGCGCCATGACACCATCCGTTGACACGAAGCAATGGTCACCGACGACGTCGTCCGGTAGGCTTCATCACCTACCGGATGGCAAAAGTCAACCAACATCCGTACTGCCATGAGTTCCAAAACGTACGCGAGGTCCGTCCAGTGACGGCTGCCTCCACCAACCATCCATCCATCAGAGCCTCCTCCGTTGCGCCCGAACCATGCCACCATACATGCACGTACAATTTAATTCGTATTGCCACCATGCACGTACAATTTAATTCCTCAACGCGACGGATCAGGAAACTACGAACGAACGACGGCGACGGAGGGAGCTGCTCGTTCTGCTCACAGTACACGTCCACCGCTTACAGACAGTCCCATGCATGGATCCTCCCGTACGTACATGCACGTGCACGTACGTATATGTATATATGTACGCGGATCCGGAATGAAGACACGCTGCTGGCACCTGGTCGAATGCATGCCGACACAGCGCCGGTCGGCTGTATGTGTACAAATACACGGCACAGGCGTACAGGCTCGAGGACGACGCGCCAGCTGGCTGGGCTTTGATCGCCATCTCCATCGCCATCGCCATTGATTGATCGGTCGCCTGGCTGCTTGACGACAGGGGATTGATGACGGCGCGGCGGGCCGGACCTGCCCGGACTGTTTGAGCAATAATATGGGGAAACGTGTTTCCCGCGCGAGGGGCTCCGCCGTTGCGCGCGCAGGCGGTCCGCAACGGCCGTCTGCGGAGCAGAGGGTTTGGCTTGGCTGCTCTGGTGGCGGGGGTCCCGCCGTCCCGGGGAGAGAATGGCTCCCTATACGCGGGCGCATGCCGGAGATGACGCGCGCATTTGACTCTTTGCGAGCACGTCGCGCCGGCGCCAGCACGCCGGCTCGCTAGCTCCAGCAGGCGACTGGGCGTGCACTGCAGCTGCGTAGAGCTGCACACACTGGCATGGCATGGCATGACGGCATCCGTTGACAGGGCGGCGATCTCATCCGATTTCATCGACCTCCGACGTCGGCGCAGTAGTTGGTTTTCACTGCATGAGCGTACGTGACAAATTAACCTGATGAATCCTCGATCCACCGAGCATGCATGCATGCATACACATACATTTACCAGTGGGGTCTAGCAAACTGCATGGTTACATGGTACGCTACGTGCCATGCATGCATGCACGTACATCCATCTGCGCGTGGGCTATAGCAAAGCTGCATGGTTACACTTACATGTAACGGGTAACGGGTAACCGTGTGAAAATACTCCATTGTCTCCATGGATGAACGATGATGCGTGCCCACTGGATCGATCGATCTACCTAGCATCATTGGCTTGCACCGCTACGTACGTGCATGTCCCACCTAATTACTGCGACGTACGTAAAACGCACACACGTCCTTGGGACCGATCGCAAGTTAAATTTGACTCGAACGGTTGATGGCGACGTGCATTTGCTCGCCCATCTCTTGCGCCGTCGTACGTGCTTGTCGCGTCGCGTTATGAGGAGTGGATCCATGTTTAAGCCTGGTGATAACGGTTTTACTCCATGTCCCTTGTAGGTAGTAGCTCCCTGCTTGTTTTCTATGCCCACGTACTGGTACGGGCCTCAGAAATCTGAGATTCAAAATGGCCAATGGCCGGTGCGTGCATGCATGACCGAAAAGTGTAGGGATCAGCAAATTAATGCCTTGTCTCTCGCGCGTACCTACTCGATATACAGACATAATCGAGTGTCTTGATCACGTGACTTGATGTTAAAACTTGTTACTGGCTAGTAATATACATCATTTTCCCCAAGTCTGGAGTGGTTAAAAATTGTGGCTTGTAGTGAGAGCATCTGCAGCCGCGATGGGCAAATCCGCGCACCATGACGCCCGCCTGGGCTCGTCCGCGGGCATTGACTGGGCATTCCTCAAAACATGCCGTCCACATCCGTGTATCTCATATTCGATACCTTATATCCATACTAACAATGCAATGTGGAACTAAACAACGTAGATCATCGAACATAGAAATGCGCATTCCGATCACCAACGGATCTCCAAATGATAGTTCACATAAATGACGGACAAGTTTGAACTAGATTGCTAAAACCTTGAAATTAAAGACGAGACGGCAGAGCTTCACCACTTTGTCAGCGGACCTTTGCCCTTCCGATCGCCGGCGCAGTTGTAGGCGTCCGCGGCTGGTGGAGGGTCTTGGTCGTCTGAGGAGGAGGTGCAGTTGTTGCGGTCGCCGAAGTCGGAGTCGAAGAGCATGATGAGCCCCTTCATCCGACAGACCGCCTTGTCCTGCTTTTGCTTCAACTTGGCGGTCCGAGCCTTGTCCGCCGCTGCCTCCTTCCCCTCGCGCTCCATTTGCTCAATGGCAAGCCTCATGTCCGTCCTATATTTGGATTGGATATGAGGGGCGCGCTCTTCCGATTCCGGAGCGCGCGTGCGGGCCGACGGTGCGGGCACTAACACCCATCCCTGCCCACGTGTAGGAGTGACCGGCAGGGGAATCCACGCCCGGCGCCGGGACGGTGCGGACCGCGCTGTCCTGGAAGTCGCTGAGCGCGGGCCGGGAGAATCCATGTCCGGCGTCCTCGTTCCGCCGGCGCGGGAGCTGCGACGACGCTTCAGATCCAGAGCTGCCACCAGTCTCCGCCTTGGACTGCTCCAACGCAACGTGGAGGGCCATCTCCTCCTCGTAGTCCAGCTTAGAGCCGGAGTGGCTGCCGGAGCTGGACATCGGAGTGGATGGGATCGAAATCGGAAAGGAAAGAAGAGGACTGAGCAAGAGAGACTGGTTAGGGTTGAAGCGAGGCGCCCGGATTGGGTTTTTTGTGGGACAACTGTAGGATCGCTGGTGGGCCGAGCCTGTCAGGCGGACGTGCCCGGGCGTGCCCGGGTCGCCCCATATTCGTCCTATATTTGGGCTGGATATGAAGGGTGTCAGTCAGTCCGGACGTTTGTCCGCGGTTTAAAAGGCCCGATTGGGTCGGGTTTTTATTATCGGTCAGTAACCGGACGGCCTGCCCGGCCTTTTGAGAGGGATATGATAGGTCCGGCTATAGATGCTATAAGCTCATTTTTCTCGCAGTATAGACCGGTTAAATTAAGTTATTTATCCTTCTAGCTATTATGGTGTACCGTAGCAATTCATGTGCAGTAATGCCAATTACTCGTGCAAGTGCAAACGATTTAGAGTACGATTACTCGTACACGTTACTTAATCAATTAAGTACAGCCTGCAATTAGTTAATTGCTTAAGTACAGCAACTCCTGCCATGTACGTATACTGTTCCGAACGCGGGTACTACTAAAGTAGTGTTTGATTAAGTACTCTTGTCACACTTACTTTTGCTCCATGCTGCATGTGATGTGACCTTACTACCAAAGAAATACGGCCACCTTTTGCTCAAAGCTAATTAAAGATGATTTCAATAGTTAATTGCATGCGTAGGTCACTGCCGAGCAAATATTGCGTCTCGTCCACTGCTCATGGATCCATGGGTTACATGGGAACATGACACGTCGTACCCTTACGTACTCTCGCAAGCAGCAAAAAAAAAAAAAAAAACAGAATCAAAGAGCGTATATGCGCCATGTGATTCATGAGGTCATTATAATTGCTAGTAATAGTCAATTCCTCCGTCGACCGCTATTTTCATCGGTCTCCAGTCATCGTCTTTGTCCTCTCTTGTCTTTTGGAGATTAAATAGTGTATTTTGTGTGCGTACGTAGGAGCACGTTGCTTCCACGAGGTTGCAGGAACAATTAGCAAATTTTTTTTTGCGGGCAGAACAATTAGCAATATCGTATTGTGATGCAGATTATTTAATCAGTGTTGGCTTAATCACTTTTACTCGAGTGCACTGCGAAATGCATGACCCTGGCAGCGGCAGGTTAGGGTATCGTACGTGTATGTATATAATATACGTATGTATGCGAGGCCGAAAGTACGTACGTAGATACGGTGCCGGTTCTCATGCATGTGCGTAAGCATAACTGCATGCACAGGTCACTGATGACCAAGCATCGCGTCATACCCACTGCTCATGGATCCATGCTTGGAGCACGTAGAAAGTGAAAAATTGAAAAGAGAACATTATGTATGGCAACTTGTTATATTCAAAGTAGCTAGGTTGCTTGCTTCCGCGAGACTCCAGGAACAAGCAAACCGAACAACTAAGCTAATATATTACGTCGCGCTGCCGATTGACTAACTCCAAGGCTCATGAGCGCACTTTTGCTCGGGTGAGTACGGGATCGAGAAATGCATGGCCATGGCAGGGCCGGCATACTTGTACCGTTGTACGTATGTACATATGCGAGGCTGAAAGTATATACCGTATGCTTACGCACACGGCCTCTCTGTCTCTCTCTCTCTATGGATTAACTGGCCTGCTGGCAAGTTTACCGAGAAAGATAAAGCAACCGCGTGTATATACTTGATACAACCGAGTGTGATCCACATATATAGTGCAACACAGCCTAGGCCGATCTTACACGCACGGTCAAATCCGGCACATTTACCGTTTTTCCTGTCCCGTGGGGGTTGGGGATCTCCTCCCAAAGATTTGCCACTGGCCCGTACGAACACGGCAATTAACGAGGAGTCAAGGAGAAGATCAGCCATGCGTATCCTCCTGTGCTGCGAAGCTATAAGAACCGTGTAGAGGCTGTGCCTGTCAGTGCAGGGAAGCATCGGCACGTTCACGTACGGCGCGGAGTAGCCACTAGCGTCTCCTCTCTTCGCCGCCCCCGCTACCTTTACATTGACGGAGACGGGGATCCTGCTGGGAAAGTATCTCGTGCACCAGAACTTGTCATGCTACCGGTGCACCCGACATCGTATCGCGTTAAAAAATGTTTTAAAAAATCTGAAAAAATATAGTACATTGACACGACATCAGTCTATGTTGTCGTAAAATTTGAACTCAAAATTCAAAACACTACATGGGATACAAAAATGATAAATTTGGCATCAATGTAATAATGGGCCTTTCGCAAAAAAAAAAAATGGGCCAAATCTAGAGCCCAACTTGTGTTATGTACTATTCGGTGTCTACTTTTTGATTTTTGTATCTCAGGCAATGTTTTGAATTTGAATTGAAATTTTATGAAAACATAAATATATGTTGTGTGAATATGTTAATTTTTTTTCAAATACTTTCAAACACTTTCAAATGCGATATGGTAGTCCGGTGCATCGGTAGCACCATAAGCCCCGATGCACCAGATACTTTCCCGAATCCTGCCAGCTGAGGCACGGCCTGATCCAGGATCTCAAGGCCTTAATGCCTGCCAGACCTAGTGATTTGGATCATACCCGATCTTTCGTTTTGACCGTGACCGGACCTGTGTCGGTCTTGGGTGGAATTAGTTACTGGGTGCAGTACAATCGAAGAAGAAGAAGATCCCATTTTGTCTCTCCAGAATTCAAGCCCTTTCCTCTGCATTCAATTCGAATAGAAACCGATTAGTACGGGAAGCTGTACTGATAAGCAAACGCTCCAGGCCAGGCAAATTTGATAATTTTGATTTGTGGATAAAATCATTTTATAAAATGAACTATCCATAAAAAAATTCATTCAGCTGACCTTTTTTAGTGGCGCCCGACATGAAGGCGCCACGCTGCACGCCTAGTCAGCGTCGAATCTGTATGATCCGAAAATTACTAAGTCAGTGTGCAGTGTCTGAGAGCTAGGCGCCGCACTATACAGTGTAGCGCCTAGCCTCTAGGCGTTGCACTAGTGGTTGCTTCAT
>NC_041390.1:600949552-600957168 GCF_002162155.2 Triticum dicoccoides | reverse complement strand
CCACTAGTGCAACGCCTAGAGGCTAGGCGCTACACTGTATTGTGTGGCGCCTAGCTCTCAGCCGCTGCACATTAACTTAGTAATTTTTAGGCAGTCCGGGGGTGCGACGCTGGCCAGGCGTGTAGCGTCTATCTGTTAGGCGTTGCACAGTGTAGTGTGACGCTTTCGTGTCGGGCGCCAGTCAAAAATGTCAGCTGAGTGATTTTTTTTAGAAACAGTTTATTTTGTGAAATGATTTTATCCACATGTCAAAATTGTCAAATTTGCCTCCAGGCCATGATCGATTGCCGTACGTGGATTTCCTCTCGGGCTAGGTGAGCTTTCTCTCGAGTTGCTAGATGCGTGAGGATATGGCTATGATGACCATGTAGAGATTAGGAAAACATTGAACCCTTTGGTCTCAGGCCACTGTATATATTGATCAATTATCATGACTTACAAGTTTTGAGAGATAGCTAGGATTCCTCTTCAGAGTTGTACACGAGAGGGAAATAGAAGATTACATCGGGAGGAAGAAGCAGACAGAAGAAGAGATACAAGTTTGAAGTATACACGCACACGCACATATCTATCTATCTATCTATCTAACAATACATACATATGCGACTATGCGAGGCCGAAAGTATATACCGTATGCTCATGCACATGGTCTCTCTCTCTGGATTAACTGGCCTGCTGGTAAGTTTAACGAAAAAGCAAAGCCGCCACAGGTTAGACCAGTAAACAATACTTATAGGCGGCTGATGAAATGAGACGAGACGAGATCACGTCCTGTGGATTAACTGCGTGGACACGCACGTACGTACGCACGCACACATGCCGAGCTACAGCCTTTACACCAGTCACCAGGCACGGCCCTGCCTGCTCTGATTGATTACTTGCTTCAGTGAGATAAGTTGCAGATTTTGATCGATACAACCGCGCGTGATCCATATACATAGACTATAGTGCAACACAGCCTAGGCCGATCTTACACACACGGTCAAATCCGGCACATTTACCCTTTTTCCTTTCCTGTGGGGGTTGAGGATCTCCTCCCAAAGATTTGCCACTGGCCTGTGCCTGCCCTTCTGTGCTTCGAAGCTACTCCCTCCGTTCCAAAATAGATGACCCAATTTTTTACTAAAGTTAGTAAAAAATTGGGTCATCTATTTTGGAACGGAGGGAGTACGTAGTATAAGGGCATCTCCAGCCGCGACCTCAGAAGGCCTTCCCAGATGGTTTTTTTACGCCGGTGCCGAAAAATCGGCCCAGTCGCGCCTTCAGGAGCCCGATTTTCGCCGTTTTGGGCCGAAAACAGCGCCGGCGGACCTAGGCCGAACCCTGCACGCTAGGGGGCGTCCGGGGGCGCCGGGGCGAACTATTTTGGCGTGAAACAGCCGTGGGCCCGCCGCGTCAGCGACTCTACCCTCTTCTCGCCCCTTGGTCGTCCTCATCGCCTCGTTTCCCGCGGCGAATCAATACCAAAGCTGCCGCGCTGCCGCGCCGGTCAGCCTGCGCCATTGATGCCTCACGGGCGGCGCAGTGAAGGCCGGATGACGCGCGTCCCTCGCCCTCCCTCGCCCGCCACGCGTACTCACGGCGGCTCCCGCATGGGCGGCGCCTCGGCCTATATAAGACGCGCCCCAGCGCACTCGGCGAACTCGACTCTCTCGCCGTTGTCGTTCCTCCCTCTCCTCTCTCTCGCCGTCTCTAGCAACCATGGCCGAGCGCTTCCCAGGCGACGGCGCGGCGGCGAACGGCTTCGGCCGCCGCCATCTTCACGAGAGCGAGGCTCGCCTCCTTTTCGAGGCCGAGTACCCGGTCCCACCGGACATGCAGGTACGCGGGGCGTGGAGGATCAGCGCCAGCGGCGTGCCGGTGCCCCCGCTACCCACCGGCGCGGCGCGGCGTGCGGAGATCGCACGCATCCGCTCGTCCCTGCGGCGTGCGGCGAGGGAGGGGCCACGGTACGTCCCCGACAGCCCGCTTTGGGAGCCCTACTTCCGCCGCCGTCACGCCGAGCAGCTCGAGGCCACCAATGGCGTCGAACCCTCCGGCAGGCTCAACGCCGTCGGCCGGCGTCGGTGGTGGGGCGTGCCCGGGCGCACGTTCGAGGCCGTCCTCGAGTACATCGAGGGCGGCAACACGCCGCGCCTCGAGTACCCCGCTCCCCCGTCCTTCACACGCCGCCGGGGAAGCTCCTGGACCCCGAGGCACATGGAGACCGGGGGGGGGGTCCTCCTCCTTGTCCGGCGGCTCCCCCTGCCTCCACCTCCGCCCCGTCAAGCCGGAGCCCCAGGGCACGCCTGTCAGCGCGCGCACCCGCAGCTCCGGCGTCCGCATCGGCGACAACGCCTCCCCCACCGACCGCTTCGTCCTTGTCGAGCCCAAGCCGGAGCCCGGCCTCCCCGCGGAGTACGAGGAGATAGCCCGACGTGGCTTCTCCGACGAGGGCGCCCTGCGGTGGGCGCGGGACGACTACCTCCGCGACGAGATGGTCCGGCAGCGTCGGGCCCTGGAGGAGATCGCCGCCCGCAAGCGTGGGCGCGAGGACGAGCACGGCGTCGTGGTCCTCGACAGCGACGACGACGACGACGCCCCTGGACCGTCCAACCCGCCGCCCCAACCGGGGGAGGGATGCAGGAGGGACGGCGGAGGCGTCGGCGGGGGCGACAACGACGGCGACGACGGTGACTACACGCGGTTCTACCGCCTCCTCGGCATGTAGAACCGCGTGGGCGGGCGGCGAGGGAGACGGCGGGGGTAGCCCACGGTAGTTTTTCCTTTTTTTGTAAATTATGTTTAAATTTGAACGAACTCACCGATGTTTGCGTTAAATTTGAGTCATGTTTGCGCCGTATTTGGTTTTTAAAAAAAAACGTGGGCACCGCGACTGGAGGGCATCACGCCCTCAATGCGCGGTTTAGCGCCGGTGCGCCCCCAGGGGGCGATTTTTTGCCCCAGGCCAACGGCTGGGGCAGAAATCACATATTTGACCTGAGGTCCAAATCAAATCACAAACTGACCTCGTTCCAAAAAAATTTCACTCTGCTGACCCTTTTGTGTGGCGCCCGACAGCTAGGCGCCACACACTACTATGCAGCGCCTCTCTATTGGGCGTCGCACCTCGTGCCAGCGTGGCAGCCCTGGTCCAGTTGCGGCCCCACAGACAGCACTGCAGCGCCTCAGACTTAGGCGCCACACTTGTAATGTGTAGCGCCTAGCTCTTGGGCGCTGCACAGTCTGTGTTCCACTTAGGCTGGCCCCACCCTCTCTCCCATCCCACCCCCACCCCACACACCCCACCCCACACAAACCCTTATCCTTGCGCCCCTCCTCTCTTCCCCTCTCCCCCTCTCAAATCCTTCTCAAATCTTGCAAATCCGAAGTATTTGACAGTGGATTTCGAAGCCAACCCCTCCCTTAAGGTAATCTCCTTCGATCCCCTCGTTTTCATCCATAGGAATCACATTTGCTCAAATATTGCTACTTTGGGGAAACCCTAGTTTTGGCTTGGATTTGCAAATTTGTATTGAATCATGTTATGTTTCTTTGCTAATTTGGGTTGGTTAGGCTTTCATAGTATGCTAGGGTTAGAGTTATGTGTGTTTCATGTTGGTGTTACGGTTATGCTATGGTTAGGGTTGTGGTTATTGTTAAGTGGGGGTTAGGGTTATTAATTCATATATATGTTATGGCATATGTATTTTGTGCAAATATTTTTTGTTAAGTACTTACTTGATATATGTGTGTTTTTATTATTGTAGGGATGGGGAGAACATGTGTTTATGTTCATCATGTGGATAAAGATGCCTTTTTGAAAGGCAATGTTGAGCCGGACCCGGATGAGCTTGACATGGTATTTGAGAGTAGTCCAAGCTATGCGGAGCTCTTGGACCAAGTGAGGAAGGATTTGAATTGGATGGACCCAAGTGACGTTGTTGAGTTCGTGGGAAGGCATAATGTTGGTTTTGGAATGCACATCCATTGGAAGACAATGCGTGTGAACTCCGAGCAACGTTGGGTTGCATACAAGGAGATGGTTGCCGAATCTCTAGACAAGGCTCTTGAGTTATTTGCCTCCAAGAAGGTTGAGTCTACTTTGAATTTGGACTTGAACCGGAACCCCTCCCCGTTGGTTGCTAGCACTCCACCACCCATGAACCAAGATCAAATGAGTGGACCTCATTTCACGCAACAAGATTGGCCAACATTGAGCCCGACTCCAAACAACCAAAATGAAGGTTTTGAAGAGGAGAATGATGAGTACGAGGAGGATGACAACGAAGTTGATCTCCATGACAACAATGTGGGTGATCTCGACCAATATCATGTGCAAGAGACAATGGACCAATCCATCCCTTTTTCCCGTGCATATGCATCGGACTCGGATGACGATGGTCCCGATGAAAAAGTTGATGAGGAGGGGTTCACACCGAAGGAGGCCCAAGCATTCAAGAAGGTATTCGGGCGGGATCACAAGACACCATTGTTCAAGGATCTTAGCCTCGCGGATGAAGCCGTTGTGGATGGTGGAAAATGCATATCTCTTGGAGCTAGGCCAAGTTCTCACCGTGATTTGGAAGACGGCAAGAACGGGATATATCCCGGTTGTGAGTTTCAATCCTTCTTGGAATTGAAGATGTGTCTCGACAACTACTCGGTTACGCATTATCGTCCACATAAAGTGGCCAACTCGGACGTCAATGTGCGTTACACGGTCAAATGTGAAGTGCCAAGTTGTCCATGGATTGTGCATGCAAGGCCATGGAAAGGAGGTCCCACTTGGCGCATAGTGAGTTGTCTACCAAATCACATGTGTCGGCACAAGAATGCGGATGGCAAGCTTGTGTACCAACAACATAGACAACTCACGTCCGAGTTCATCGCTTATAGGCTTTCCAACCAAATATCCACACTTCCAACAATGAGCATCAAGAGTGTCATTGACCTTGTGAAAGCCATCTTTCATTACAAGGTGAAGTATGGCAAGGCATGGAAGGCAAAGCAAGCCGCATTCAAGATGTTGTATGGCAATTGGGAGGAAGCTTACAACCGACTCCCTAGGTTGTTGTTAGCTATGGCCACTACAAACCCAGTCATGGTTCACGTGGTTGAGCCTCATGGGAACCAAACATTGATTCACAACGGGAGGACCGTCCGAGTATTTGGCCATGCATTTTGGGCCTTTGAGCAATGCATGAGGGCTTTTGAGCATTGTCGGCCCGTCATCGCCATTGATGGCACGTTCTTGACCGGACAATACAAGGGCACTTTATTGGTTGCAATAGCAAGTGATGCCAATAACCGGGTGTTGCCTTTGGCTTTCGCTTTGGTTGAGGTGGAGAACAATGATAACTGGGAGTGGTTCTTGCGTCAATTGAGAACAAGGGTATTACCGGCTGAAAAGGAAATTTGTGTCATATCGGATCGCCATCCAGGAATTCTCAATGCGGTGGTGGTTGACATTCCCGGACATAGAAAGTTGCACCATCGATGGTGCATGATGCACTTTTGTGCAAACTTCTATAGGGCATGTGGTATCAAGGAGTTGGCCGATGATCTTCAAGATTGTTGTCTCGCTTTCACCAACAAGCGGTTTGCCACATTGTTCAATGCATTGCTCAAACACAAGAAACTTGACCCCGGTGGTCATGAATTTCTCAGTAAGAACATTGTCAAAAGGAATATGTGGGCACGTGCTTTCGATGAAGATGGCCGGAGGAACGGTCAAATGACAAGCAATATGGCAGAATGCTTCAATAAGGTGCTCAAGGGTGTACGTGCATTACCTGTGACGGCAATAGTTCAATACACATTTGACAAGATGAATGGATACTTTTTGAAGTATTCAATGGAGACGGATAAGCAGATTGCTGGTGAGAACAAGGATAAGCATAAGTACTATTTCCCACCAAAGGTTGAAGAATGGTTGGACTTTCAATCACGAAAGGTAGACTCCCAAGAAGCTGTACTATATGACGACAACGAGTGGAAGTATGAGGTGAAAGAGCCTGGAGGAACCACAAATGATGGCCACCAACACGGAGGCCGCGCTTTCAAGGTCTCCCTAACACGGTGTGATTGCAGCTGCATGAGGCCATCGTTGCTTTATCTCCCATGCTCGCACTTGTTAAATGCAGCCCGTGTTAGGAATGTGGACGTCAATCACCCTCTTACCGTGAGGGAGTCCGAGTTCTCAATCATGACGGTAAAGAATACATGGGCTCCCCGGTTTCAGCCATACTTGGACCAATCATAATGGCCGGAGTATCATGGAGTTCAACTATGGCCGGACCCGGAATTGAAGGTCGTTAGACGGGGAAGACGTAAGACAAAGCGTCTTAGAGGTGACATGGACGGATGGGGCCGTGGTGGCGGTGGAGAATACGGCACCAGCCAATTCCAAGAGCCTCGTGAGCAATCCCGTTGTGGGGACTGCAGTCATGGGGGACACAACACAAGAACTTGTCCCAAATCAAGAAAAAGATCAAAGAAAAATGATGCAAGCACAAGCCAAGCAAATGATAGCCAACCAAGTCAACCAAGGAGTAGCCAACCAAGTCAAACAAGCCAACGAGGCACTAGGAAACAAAGAGGTCGTGGTGGTGGTAGAAGCCGTGGTGGTGGTAGAGGCCGTGGTGATGGCCTAGGCCGTGGGGATGGTCTTGGACGTGGTGAAGGCCTAGGACGTGGTGATGGTCTAGGCCGTGGTGGTGGTGGTAGAGACCGTGGTGAAGGCCTAGGCCGTGGTGATGGTCTTGGCCGTGGTGAAGGCCTAGGTCGTGGTGATGGTCTTGGCCGTGGTGGTGGCAGAGGCCGTGGTGGTGGTCTAGGCCATGGTGGCGGTAGAGGCCATGGTGGCGGTAGAGGCCGTGGTGGTGGTCTAGGCCGTGGTGGTGGTAGAGGCAGTGGTGGTGATCTTGGCCTTGGCGGCGGCCGTGGTGGAGGAATGTTCACTTGACTCAATGGACCATTGCCGTATGTGACTTACTATGATCTTGTTCTTTTGGCTCAATGCTTGTGTTGTCATTTTGCATTGTGTGACTAACTATTATATTGACATTTTCATAAGTATGGAAACAATGAAGGGGGTGGAGGACACGGAGGCGAAAGGTGAGCTCCCTTGGTGGTCGGAGGAGGGAGAAGAAGAAGAAGAAGAAGAAGAAGAAGAAGAGAGGAAGAAGAAGGGACAAGGACCATGACCTTTTCTATGAACCAAAATGTGTGCTACTATGTGATATGCGACGTAAATGACTATGTCTTTTTGGCTAAATGTTTGTGTATGACTATCTGATTGGACAACTCTATTGCTATGTGTGTATGAGTATATGATTTGGACTACTACATGTGATTTGGATATGATTACGTGCCATCTATGTGAATCACAAAACATAAAAATCACTTTGTATATGAAAACAACAGATAGTGCAGCGCCTAAGGCCAAGGCGCTGCACATTACAGTGCAGCGCCCCCCCCTTAGGCGCTGCAGACTGACTTAGCAAATTTTCGGGTGCAAAAGCTCCTGGAATGCTTCTGTTGCTCTCTGGACTGGGATGTCCAGCCGTGCAGCGCCTAAGGGAGAGGTGCCACACACCATAGTGCAGCGCCTCTCCCTTAGGCGCTGCACTGCT
>NC_041390.1:600944426-600949347 GCF_002162155.2 Triticum dicoccoides | reverse complement strand
ATCCCAGTCCAGAGAGCAACAGAAGCGTTCCAGGAGCTTTTGCACCCAAAAATTTGCTAAGTCAGTCTGCAGCGCCTAAGGGAGGGGCGCTGCACTGTAATGTGCAACGCCTCACGCCTGGGCGCTGCACAGTACAGAGCAGCGCCTATCCCTTGGGCGTTGCACACTCACTTAGCATTTTTTTGGGCAGAAAACATACTGGAAGCTTCTGTTGCTCTCTGGACTGGGATGTCCAGAAGTGCATCGCCTAAAGAGTAGGCGCTGCACTATGGTGTGTGGCGCCTCTCCCTTAGGCGCTGCATGGCTGGACATCTATTTGCTGCACTCACCCCCCTCCCACCCATCCCCACCCCACACACCCCCACCCCCACACAAACCCGAAGCTCAGTGCCTCCCCTCTGCCCTCCTCTCTTCCCTTCTCAAATCCTCCTCAGATCCGGAGTATTTGACCATGGATTTCGAAGCCAAACCCTCCCTTAAGGTAATCTCCTTCGTTCCCCTCGTTTTCATCCATAGGAATTGTCACATTTGCTCAAATCTTGCTACTTTGGGGAAACCCTAGTTTTGGCTTGGATTTGCAAATATTTGTTGAATGATGTTAAGTTTCTTTGCTAATTTGGGTTGGTTAGGCTTTCATGGTATGCTAGGGTTAGGGGTATGTGTGTTTGATGTTGGTGTTAGGGTTATGCTATGGTTAGGGTTATTGTTAAGTGGGGGTTAGGGTTAACCAAGAATTATCGGTTTTGTAGGCATGGCTTCATTCAGTTCCATGACGAGGCCACTGTGTGCTAACAAAGAAGACATGCCGAACAAGTGGGAGGACGCATCTTTGGACAAGGTGAAGGAGAAAGATGCCAACATCCCGCCATGTTGGTGTGGAGATGTTTGCAAGGTGAAGGTATCCACCGACCGAAATAAATCATGGACGGAAGGGCGGAGATATTTTGTATGCCCGAACTATGCTTATGATCGTGCACTTCCAACTAACGCCTATGACCAACCACCGGTAAGCTCAAGAAGTAAAATGTTACTATCAAATGTGTGTCAACACTAACAACATTTTTGTATGCAGTCACCGCCTCCTCTATGCAAGTACTTCACGTGGATAGATCTTGAAGTGCCAGAAGATGTCAAAAAGGACCAATACCAAGATTGTCTTAGGCGGCAACGGCGGTTCGAAGAATCGTTTCGAAGAGGCTTGGAGGAAGAGCATCGTCAGAAGGAGAGGATGGAGCGGAAGAAACGAGACGAGGAGAGGGCACGCCAAGCGAAACTTGCTCGTGAGGAGGAGAGGGCAAGAAAGCTTGCAAAGGCTCGCGAGGCGCAAGAGGAGGACTCAGCCCGTGACAAGAAGGGGAAATGGCCTCGCTCTACTCAGTAGGGACTTCGGTTCGGTGCACTCGTCGTGAACTTGTGAGGGCATGTAAGATGTTGGTGAACTATTTTCTAGGGCAAGCTACCATTTGTCATTTGTAATGAATTTGTCGTGAACCATGTCGTAGTTCGAATTGTCTTAAGTTATGAACTCGTCGGCATAAATTTTTTGTTTGTTCAAATTGTTGTGATGATGCAGTCATTGTAAGTATTATGATGTTCCGGTGAAATGAATGTGCTGTCAACTCTGTTTTTGCAGTAAACAACCGTGCAACGCCCAGAACAAAGGTGCTGCACTATAACTTGGTAATTTTCGTGGATCATCAGTGCTCAAAGCCTTCTGTGGCCCTATGGGCAGCCATGGCCAGTTAAGCAGCGCCTATGGGACGGGCGCTGCACTGTGAGGTGCAGCGCCTAGGCTTTGGGCGCTGCATAGTACAGTGCAGCGCCTGACTGTCAGGCGCTGCAGTGCTGTTAACTGCCAAACTGCAGAAACAGATTCCATTTTGGCAAATACAAATACTGAACAACTCAACTGAACAAAGACAACATCATTTAGGACAAATACTGAACAAAGACAACTAATAATTTGAACATCACATCTTTTAGGACAACACAAATACCACAATAGTAAGAGTTCACCAACATATAACATATCCCAACAAGTTCATCAACCTAACGAAACGGCTACAAGAGAGCACTTCCATACTAACAAACACTAATGCCTTCCGCGCGTGTTCCTGGTGCCACGCCTGCAGGCAATCTTCTTCTTCCTGGATGGACGAGCCTCCTCTTCCTGCACTTCCTCCTCCGCCTCCGCCTCCGCCTCATGATCCAAGCTAGCCATCTGCAAGGTCCCTACGACCACCTTTGGGTTGCCTCTGTTGTCAAATTCGTTGGGCGTGTACCGGCGTCTGGGCTGCCTAGGCTTGAACACATATGGGGACCGAAGTTGAGCGTCCGCCAAAGTCATGTCATCATCAAGCTCATCGCCCTATCACACAATCAAACAATATGGTGAAGACCGACGTCGTAATCAAGTGAGAATCACATCTAAAGGATTAGTCATACCTCTTGGGTGACCGCACCCTCATCATCCTGATAAGCATATGAGGAACTCACATCGTCCCTCCGATGGTGAGATGAGGGGTCTGATGGTGTACCAGACCTAGAGGCAGATGGTTCATCAATTTCGGGATCACGACAACCGAGAAGATTCGATAACCGCCTTAACTTCCTGGCCTGACGCTGTAACATGAACAAGTGTGGAATATATGAAACTCCGCAACATAGACTACCTCTCATAGTGAATGCGATTTGTACCTTGAGGAATGCTCGTAGTGGACCATCATCATTGCCTTTTCCAACCGGTGTTTCCTCCATAATAGACTGGCTCTCATCAGCTGCTTTCTTGATCTCGGTGCGCTGCGGATGAGAAAGAATGAACACGTTAGCCATTCAAACATGTGTAATACGGCCAACGAGAAAGTAAAGAAGAAACACTTTACCACATAGTTAATCACCAGAACAACAGGGACTCCATGCCCTACCCTGACATCTCTGTTGTACTTCCCCTTTGATAGATCCTCAAAGTTTACGGGTTCTTCAAGAATATCCTCATTATATGCCGGCGGGCATATCTCAACTCGAGTATTTCCAAGAAGCCATCGTATGTAGTTATCAAAAGCAAGTGGACTATGCTCACGAAGCTTGGCGCGTGCACTGCTACGAGCTTCCTCCACACAAAGCTGGAAGCGGGTAACATACGAAGCATGATGCTTGTCCCAGTCCTTTATCTTCCGCTGCCTTCTCCTGTCCAACCTGCATGGTACAAAACCAAACATTAGCAAAATCAAGGAGTGACGATGCTTAGTCAATACGGTCCATGCTGTCTTACCTATGAAGTGCTTTGTCCATATCCACCCATTCCGGCGGGTGAGGCTAGAACAGACCAAACTGACGAGACACGCGATGTGGCAAATGAAACTCAACAGCCCAGTTGTATATCTATGGGCACTGCATACGCCAGAGATCCCTATCCCGCAAGCACATCGGGTTGATGGTAAACTCCCGGGTGTACCCAAGTCTGTCATCGGCGCCATATGGCTGCCATTCCACCTATGAAATAGGGCAACAATGCAAAATTGGTGAAATTTTTTTAGGCAAACATGAGAAATGACTGAAGTAATGACCTCGTTACCTGCTCAGGCGTAATCGTGTCCAACTCGGCAACGTACTTCTGGTACATGAGATTGACATCATTCGTCATCTCGGAAACCACATCCCACTTGTAAGCCCAAGTGGGGCGCCGTAATTCGTCATCTTCATCTTCATACCAAGGATTAAACCTAACGCTCTTTGGGCGTCCAACAGGCAGACGCTCCCAGCTCCATACAGAAAGTAGAAGCATATTACCACCAATGTCTGCACTATCTGTGATCCTGCAACACGCATCGTCCAGCTGCATATGAAAAAAAACAATGTTAACTTGACAGCAAGCTTGCATTGCTAATGAAGAAATGAGTTGATCACAAAACAGACCAACTACCTGTCGGTACAAGTAGGCAAGAGTCGCTGAACCCCAGCTCCAGTTGCTATCGAAGACGGTCAACGCCTTCAACCATATCCATGGAGCGTTCTTGCCAGTGGAGTCAGGAAACAAAGTCCTCGACACAACATACCACATGTAGACACGAGCATGTGTCTGGATCACGTCATCAGTGGCATCCGGAGGGCACGTCGCAAAGTGAGTTTGAATCCACGTGAAAGCAGCTCCGGATGCTTTCCTTTCCTTCTTCTTCTTCTCTTCTCCCTCCTCTACATCAGCCTCAGCCTCGGTAGGAGCCATACCAATAAGAGCAATCATTTGCTCGCGCCACCCATCAGAATCGGTGCTCATACAGAGAGGCATCCCGTCGATAGCAAGACCGGTGATCAACGAGACATCCTCGAGCGCCACGGTCATCTCCCCAGTCCAAAGATGGAAACTATGCGTCTCCGGCCTCCACCGATCAGCAAGAGCAGACACCAGTGGAGCGTTCAGATTCGGCATGGACCGGCTGACCAACTGAATCCACGGGAGTAGTCCTGCCTGCTTGATGTACGGTGTGTACCGCTCATCGTAAGGCATGGCAGGACCAGAGACTCCATGATACCGAATCTTCAAAGGTTCAAGCTTCTGCAAAAAACAAGTAATGACAAATCTTAGGGCATGTAAATTTCAACTTAAGGCAAAATATTTAGATTACTCGTTATTACCATCTCCTTCTCGCGCATCATGTAGGCCCGGTGTTTCGTGTCGTAGACATCGTCGAGAAGCCAAACCATCCTTACAAAGTTCAAACAATAAACATATATGAGTTCATCTTCATCTCAAATATCGGTATACACTAAACATCTAATATGTGTTCAATTACAAAATCTCAACATCTCCTTCTCACACAATGAATATGTCATATGTGTTCAAATAAACTCAACATCTAATATTTCAAATAAAATCAACATCTAATATATATCTAAAAAACAGATCATATATCTCTACAAAACT
>NC_041390.1:600940962-600944094 GCF_002162155.2 Triticum dicoccoides | reverse complement strand
GTGAACTAAGCAACAACACTACGGTACTACCACTATGACTACACATCCTAAATCAAGCAAATCATGGGTTCCATCAAATCTTGGACAAATCTCTAAAATGGCAACAAATTTACGGAGGAAAAAAAAGGGAACGGAGGAGTTTACCTAGTAGGATGGATTGGAGATCGAATCCACGGATCAAATCTTCAGATCTGAGAGGGATGTGGGGGGGCTTCGATGGGGGCGCCGCCGTTGCTCTCTGTCCAGAGAGCTGAGAGGGGGAAGAACTGCCTGGCCGGGCTGGGCCGATGCGCTCTAACTCACTGTGCAGCGCCCAAGAGCTAGGCGCTGCACATTACAAGTCTGGCGCCTAAGTCTGAGGCGCTGCAGTGCTGTCTGTGGGGCCGCAACTAAACCAGGGCTACCACGCTGGCACGAGGTGCGACGCCCAATAGAGAGGCGCTGCATAGTAGTGTGTGACGCCTAGCTATCGGGCGCCACACAAAAGGGTCAGCAGAGTGAAATTTTTTCGGAACGAAGTCAGTTTGTGATTTGATTTGAACCTCAGATCAAATATGTGATTTCTGCCAACGGCTGGAGATGCCCTAAGAACTGTGTAGAGGCTGTGCCTGTCTGTCTGTGCTGGGAAGGATCGGCACGTTCACGTACGGCGCGGAGTAGCCACTAGCATCTCCTCTCCTCGCCGGCCCCGCTAGCTTTACATTGACAGGGACGGGGATCCTGCCAGCTGAGGCGCGGCCTGATCCACGATCCGAAGGCCTTAAATGACCGCCGGAGCTGCGTCGGTCTTGGCGCGAATTAGTTAGTGGTTGCAGTCTGGCTCTGGCCGGAGCGCAGAGGAGGCATATCCACTGCCAATGCAAACGGCACAATCGAAAAAAAAGAAGAAGATCCCATTTTGTCTCTCTAGAATTCAAGCCCTCTCCTCTGCATGCATTTCGAAGGGAAACCGATTAGTACGGGAAGCTAGTTATTACTGGTAAGCAAACGCTCCCGGCCATGATCGATTGCCGTACGTGGGTGGATGGTGATGGAGGCAGCTTCGCCAAATGGCCATGATCGGAGTGTTTCTCGATGGTTAGTTACCTCATTGGAACAATATAATTAACGGTGCATCGAACATTGAAGTGCCGTTCGTGATCACTGTACTGGACAAAAGCGTGTGTCTGTGTGCATCCTCGATGAACCACGGCTGCCCACATCTTCAAGTAAACTACACTTACGGTCCTCGTATTAGTTGGCGCGTAACATCATGGTCATGAAATTTGTGAAATGCTCCAATAGAGACCTGAAAGACGAGAATACGTAACATGTACGGCCCTGGCCACGTCTCCTAATACTTGCAGTGATCACACGATGCCCCGTCAGCATACAGTAGATATACGGACCCGATATGTCAGCACGCGAGTGTGAAAGAATAACAAAATAAGTTACAGCACGAAAGGTTCTAACCCGAGCAAGCCCAAGCAAACCTGATGACACAACTCTAATCTTACATTCTTAAGAAGTTGCTCCCCACTTCTACCAATTCCCTCAACAAGCACACTATCCACATCATCTTCATGCCACGTCAGCGTTCACATGACTCTAATTCTTAACATGCATGTGCCATGTCATCCTGCAGTCACCACTCACCAGCATACAAAACAGACCGTGGACCAGCCCTGATCATTTTGTCTGCCACTTGCCAGGTTGATTATTTCCCTCGACCCAAACTTCTTGCGTCTGGGCTTTTTCACTCCGCATGTTGCCTCGGACGACTCGACTCGATTTATTGTCGTTGGGCTGTACTACAACACGCATCATACTCAGGCCTACATCTTCCCATCCGATTCCCTTCCCCTACCTGAGTCGCTCACCTTCCCGTCCGATCCCCTTCCCCTGCAGGCTACAATCTTGGCAACTGAATAGGCGATGGTCCCTTCAGCTCTTCATTCCAATCTGAAACGGGGCGCGGTTTCATGGACTACAACTGGGAAATTAAGAGCACCAAGTAGCACTACTCCTCTTCCGGTTGTCTATATATGGTATATTTTTCTCTCCAAGCAGCACCAAAACTCGAAGTAATCAATCTCTTTCTGTTATCTTTCCTTTTATTGTGAATTCTCAACAACCCTCTCGCCCCTGCCGTATGGAAACTCGAGAGGATGACTTGCAGTGGCCAAATCTGTCAATCTGTCTCGCCTCAGCGGCCGTTCTCTTCAGTTTGACAATGGATGATGGAGGTGGTGCGCTAGAGGAGAGTCTAGAGATGTGCTTAGGATTTTTCTGGTGGTACATCTCAGGTGGAGGAGGGTGAGCTGCCCTCCGACTCAATCCCTGTCATGGTCGTGTAAACCGTTGTGCTCCATGATGCTGGTGCCTGCAGGTATGTGGGTATAATCAAATCAGACAATGTACGGTAGTCCCTTTTTTTGCAGGGTGCTCTTTGCGAATGGCTTGGACATCTGTCCTTGGTGGTATGTACCGTATGTATGCGTGGGACTGTACGTGTATGTGGTATTATCATCCATGGCGAGGAGAAAAACCGTGCAGTATTTATCTTGAGAAAAGGAATCTTTGTTGTTATAGCGGATGATGATCCCTTGATAAAAGACACATTTGTAATTAGGACGATGATAGAAGAATATGGATTCCATCAAATTAGTTCAGTCGCCGGTAGTGATTTTATTATCAGAATTAGTTATATTCAATACTTCATTTGTAATTAGGAGGGTAGCAAGTAATGCATGTTATATCTTTTGACAGCAGCAGATTATAAAATCCTGTTTTTGTATGTCCACATTCCTCTATCCTATTTTTGTTCACATTCTTTCCTTTTATTATAGAGGCCGGCCTGATGTTATGGACGCATGCGAATGGTTCATATGTAGCTTACATATAGAAGATGCAGTGTTCTCGGTAATTGCCTTTGGCTCCTAGGTGCATATGCACCCATTGTCGAAATTCAAATTTCGAGAAGTTAAAAAATTTGAAACAAAAATCCCGCGTGTATATCCGGACATTTTATGTGCGTTCACAAGGTTTCGGTGAAAAACGACGTTTTTTGTGGCTTGTGTAAAAAAGATAAAGAAATGCCTCGTGAATAGTTAGAATGAAGCATCAGAAATTGTCTTTTTTACACAAGCCACA
>NC_041390.1:600906262-600940741 GCF_002162155.2 Triticum dicoccoides | reverse complement strand
GAAACAAAAATCCCGCGTGTATATCCGGACATTTTATGTGCGTTCACAAGGTTTCAGTGAAAAACGACGTTTTTTGTGGCTTGTGTAAAAAAGATAAAGAAATGCCTCGTGAATAGTTAGAATGAAGCATCAGAAATTGTCTTTTTTACACAAGCCACAAAAAACGTCGTTTTTCACCGAAACCTTGTGAACGCACATAAAATGTCCGGATATACACGCGGGATTTTTGTTTCGAATTTTTCAACTTCTAGGAATTTGGATTTCGACAATGGGTGCATATGCACCTAGGAGCCAAAACGCCACTCTCCAGTGTTCTCTATTATTTATTTATGAAGAAGATAGCTACCATGACGACCTCACATACTAAATGGTCAACCACGCATAGAAGCATCTCAGAAAATACACTACGACCTCTACCTAAAATTAGTAAATCCGTTGCTTAAATTTAAAATTAGTTATCACTAGAATGATCATCATCATTTCTAATCGAGAAGAACTCTCATTACTACTCTTTGGGAAATTTCTATTTCCATACCAAATCTTTAATATTCCTATCCATATGGTAATCACTTTGATCTGTATTCGTTAAACTAATGGTAGAACTGGCAGACCCTGCAACTACAATCTAGAGTGACTCTCATAGTTTCACTATTTGCCACTCAATGGATTTTCCTTCAATACTTCAAAAATTCCCGCCGCAACGCGCCGGGTATTATCTAGTTTGTTAAGACTAAGAGCAACTTCAAGGCACCGACCCAAACTGTCCGTACGTGTCCGTTTAGATCGAAACAGACACAAAAGGCGACCCAATGCGCCGACGCAAACGGACCAGCATTCGGATTTTGTCCACGCGTGACCCATTTCAGACCCAAATTTTGGTCGTGTATGTGTCAGCGCGGACACACAGCAGACGCTCGCCCTTGCCCTCCCCATGGCCCGCCTGTCGGTGGCGCATTGGTCATTTCCCCTTCCTCCCATCGACCGCCACACACCCGGCCGCCCACTCGCGGCCGCTGTCCAGTTCAGGTGCCCGGGCCGGCCGCCCATACCCAGATACCTCCCCCTAGCAGCACACCACCCCTCGACGGCCCATACTCTGACGTTTGGTGCACTGTTTTCGCCGCCATCTCAACACTCCAACGTCGTAGGCACCCCCTCGCCTACGCCGCTGGCAACACCGGCTTGGGTGTCTACCTTGTACCGGCGTCAGAAATCTGAGATTCAAAATGGCCAATGCCTTGTCTCTCGCGCGTACCTACTCGATATACAGACATAATCGAGTGTCTTGATCACGTGACTTGATGTTAAAACTTGTTACTGGCTAGTAATACACATCATTTTCCCCAAGTCTGGAGTGGTTAAAAATTGTGGCTTGTAGTGAGAGCATCTGCAGCCGCGGGCGTTGACCGGGCATTCCTCAAATCATGCCTCCACATCCGAGTATCTCATATCCGGTATTTTATATCCATACTAACAATGCAATGTGGAACTAAACAACGTAGATCATCGAACATAGAAATGCGCATTCCGATCACCAACGGATCTCCAAATGATAGTTCACATAAACGATGGACAAGTTTAAACAAGATTGTTAAAACCTTGAAATTAAAGACGAGACGACAGAGCTTCACCACTTCGTCAGCGGGCCTTTGCCCTTCCGATCACCGGCGCAGTTGTAGGCGTCCGCGCCTAGTGGAGGGTCTTGGTCGTCCGAGGAGGAGGTGCAGTTGTCGCGGTCGCGGTCGCTGTCGTCGGAGTCGGAGTCGAAGAGCACGATGAGCCCCTTCATCCGACGTACCGCCATGTCCTGCTTTTGCTTCAACTTGGCGATCCGAGCCTTCTCCGCCGCTGCCTCCTTCGCCTCGCGCTCCATTTGCTCAATGGCAAGCCCTATATCCGTCATATATTTGGGTTGGATATGAGGGGCGCGCTCCTCCGATTCCAGAGCGCGCGTGCGGGCCGACGGTGCGGGCACTAACACCCACCGCTGCCCACGTGGAGGAGTGACCGGCAGGGGAAGGAGATGACGCGGGGACGGTGCGGACTGCGCTGTCCTGGAAGTCGCTAAGCGCGGGCCGGGAGAATCCACGTCCGGCGTCCTCGTTTCGCCGGCGCGGGAGCTGCGACGACGCTTCAGATCCAGAGCTGCGACCGGTCTCCGCCTTGGACTGCTCCAACGCAATGTGGAGGGCCATCTCCTCCTCGTAGTCCAGCTTAGAACCGGAGTGGCTGCCGGAGCTGGACATCGGAGTGGATGGGATCGGAATCGGAAAGGGAGAGAAGAGGATTGAGCAAGAGAGAGTGGTTAGGGTTTGAAGCGAGGCGCACAGATTGGGTTTTTTATGGGACAACTGTAGAATCGGTGGTAGGCCGAGCCTGTCAGGCGGACGCGCCCGGACATGCCCGGGTCGCCCCATATCCGTCCTATATTTGGGCTGGATATGAAAGGTGTCAGTCAGTCCGGACGTTTGTCCACGGTTTAAAAGGCCCGATTGGGTCGGGCTTTTATTATCGGTCAGTGACCGGACGGCCTGCCCGGCCTTTTGAGAGGGATATGATAGGTCCGGCTATAGATGCTCTAAACTCATTTTTCTCGCAGTATAGACCGGTTAAATTAAGTTATTTATCCTTCTAGCTATTATGGTGTACCGTAGCAATTCATGTGCAGTAATGCCAATTACTCGTGCAAGTGCAAACGAGTTAGAGTACGATTACTCGTACACGTTACTTAATCAATTAAGTACAGCCTGCAATTAGTTAATTGCTTAAGTACAGCAACTCCTGGCATGTACGTACACTGTTCCGAACGCGGGTACTACTACAAAAGCAGTGTTTGATTAAGTACTCTTGTCACACTTACTTTTGCTCCATGCTGCATGTGATGTGACCTTACTACCAAAGAAATACGGCCACCTTTTGCTCAAAGCTAATTAAAGATGATTTCAATAGTTAATTGCATGCGTAGGTCACTGCCGAGCAAATATTGCGTCTCGTCCACTGCTCATGGATCCATGGGTTACATGGGAACATGACACGTCGTACCCTTACGTACTCTCGCAAGCAGCAAAGAAAATACAGAATCAAAAAGCGTATATGCGCCATGTGATTCATGAGGTCATTCTAATTGCTAGTCTATATCTATACCTACTAATACTAATACTAATACTAATATTAATACTAATATTAATACTAATACTAATAAAAGGGCTATTGCTTCTTACCATCGTAATTTCATCCGTCCGTCCATCCCACCTTTTTTGTAGGTCGCGCGCCACTGGGCCCTCAAATTGTTGCACCGCCGATCTTTTCGAATGGGCCACGGATGGACCTTTTCGCAGTCACGCAAAAAAAAATTCACCAGCATCACGGTTCAAACTCGGGACCTGAATCGTCGCGGAGAGCTACATCAACCAGTTGAGCCATCTATATTACATGTTCAATTATCCCACCTCACTGCTTTAGACATGATTCTACCAGTTTATTGGACCGCAGCTTTCCTGTAATATCAGCAGGGCGTCCTAAAAGGAGAGTGGGAACAGACTTGAGGCTAAACGGAATTGTGGGCTGTCTTTCACGGTATTAAAGGAACTATGAATTTCCATAGTTGAATGGAAATGTGGGATGTCTTGGGGCTATTATTAAAAAGGAAGGACGAATCTCGGTAGACGCCGATGGCATGCAAGCGAAGAGACAAACAAGAAGATAAGCTTGGAGGAACGGAGGCAACCACTGATGAAGCTATGTACCTAGGATAAGGTCATGGATCTGTCCAACATACCCTCCCCAAGGACATCTTTACAAAGAACCAGAAGCAGTCGAAGAAAAACCATCGTCCACTCGACCATGAAGATGTGTTCACTCGACCAGCTTGAAGACACTCGACCATGCTAACAACCACTCGACCACCAGAAGATGCGAAGTCCTTCACTCCGCAACGGTCAGGGTTTAAGCCATAGCTTTATGGACATTTATAGCACTTTACTTCGAACGTTACCAGTAACGCTCCTCCATTATGAACATTGAACCCTGTGTAACGGAGGGGAGCTGGGGTCCTGGCGCACTCTATATAAGCCACCCCCTCCTCTGAGACAAGGGTTCGCACCTTCTGTAATTCACACGCATATATCCAGTCGACCGCCTCCGGGCTCCGAGACGTAGGGCTGTTACTTCCTCCGAGAAGGGCCTGAACTCGTAAAACTCGCGTGTACAACTCCTCCATAGCTAGGATCTTGCCTCTGCATTCCTACCCCCCTATTCTATTGTCAGTCCTAGAACCACGACAGTTGGCGCCCACCGTGGGGTAGGTGTCTTAGCGACTTGTTGGAGAAGTTGCAATTTTTATGATCCCCTTCATCATGGTTTCAGGCGGAGGTTTGGCTGAGGGCCGCAAGATCCATCTCGGCGCGCTCGTGTTTGTCGCCGACGACTCCGCTTGGCTTCAGGAGGCTCCACTCGACGTCGACGCACTCCCCACCCGTGGGGCGACGCACTTTCGCGCGTGCGTCCGCGGCGTCCTCCTGCGGCAGCCGTCGACCCAGTATCAGTCGGCTCCAGCAATTTTCACCCTCCCTGTGGCCCGCCGGAGAAAACGTTACGGTCGGTCGAGGCTTCAACGGTGGGTGAGGCATGCGGCGGCTCGCCAGTCTACCACCCCTCAAGTCGCGGCAATCGAGCCTGACAAAACTTTCTACGGTTTGTTCGATCTGTCGACTGGCTCCGTAGAGACTGCGTCCGAGTGCGACAGCAGCGACCCAGCGGCAGAAGTTTTGATGGTCAATGGACCTCGCAGTCCTCCTGGCTTCACCCGTGAAGACGGAGGCGACGGGAACGGCGATCTATCGCGCGTTCATGAAGAGTATCACCCCGAACCCCTCTCTTCACAGCAGAGGGAGGAACTTCGCCGCCAAAACATGGATGCACTACATACTCCTATAGTTGGAGAAACCCTTGTGGCCCAGGCCTTGGAGCAGGCGCGCTTGGCCAACTTGGCTGAGCGCACTCGACTGGAGAACCTCCAGCGTGCACTCGACGATCGCACCAGCATGCTCCCGAATCTAGCCGACGCCAATTTTTTCCACCTCCGACTCAGGTATACCGAACCCGATCCAGAATCTAGCAGCTGCTGCCCAGATAGCGGAGTCGATCCAACCTTCCCAGTCAGAAGCTGGCCGAGGTCTGGTGCAGATTCGAGCCTTGCTCCGGGCGGTGGGAGAACATAATACGGTCGTATCTCAGTCGTGGAATAGGATCCATAGCAGATCCGTGGTTGCAAACACAGTTCAGTCGGCCCATAGCCCAAGATCGCCCCCGAGGCATGAGGGACGTGGGGATCGACGAGATCAGTATAGAAACCGTGAGCAGTATGATCACCGAGTTGATCGCGATGATCGTCGTCGAGTGCCCACGCCTTCCCCAAGGAGTGGGTCATACGTGCCTCGGCAACATGAAGACAGACACACTCACAATGTTGGGCGAGGTATTCCAGTCGACCCCAGGGAGCCAGGCTTTGATGCGAGATCTATTCTCGTTCAGGGCTTGGTCGACAGAAACAGAGCTCACCGAGAGGGCCATGACAGGGATCTGCAAACCAGGAACAGGGTGCATGTCTCAGGTCCAGAGTGCTTCAACAGAGCTATCAGAGCTGTAGTGATTCCCCCCAACTTCAGGTTGGCGACTGGAGTCAGTAAGTTCAATGGTGAGTCTAAGCCTGACACTTGGCTTGAAGACTACCGAGTGGCTGTCCAGATTGGTGGCGGCAATGATGAAGTGGCCATGAAACACCTTCCTCTGATGTTGGAGGGCTCGGCTAGAGCATGGCTGAATCAGCTGGCACCTGGCAGTATTTATACTTGGGAAGATCTCGCCTGAATGTTTGTCAGAACATTCGAGGGCACTTGCAAACGGCCGGCAGGTTTAACGGAATTACGTTGTTGTGTTCAGAAATCAAATGAAACTCTGAGGGATTATATCCAAAGATGGATCACCCTGCACCACACGGTGGAGGATGTGCCCGATCATCAGGCAGTTTGTGCCTTTAAGGAAGGTGTCAGGTATCGGGAGTTGAATCTGAAATTTGGCCGGACAGGAAATATGACTCTGACTCGGATGATGGAGATTGCCACCAAGTATGCCAATGGTGAAGAAGAAGAACGACTCCGGAGTGGCAAGCACAAAGAAGTCGCCCACGAAGCCGGAGGAGGAAACTCCGGTCGGAAACAGAAGCGCAAGGCCGAGCCAGCTGCTCCTGGTGAAGCTTTGGCTGTGGTTCAAGGAAAGTTCAAGGGGAAGCCCAAAGGGCCGTGGAACCCCAAGAAAGTGAAAGATCAAGATGGAAATGATGTGTTGGATCTGCCGTGCCACATCCACACCAAAAAAGATGAAGAGGGTAATTTCATTTACCCGAAGCACACCACTCGGCAGCGTCGGCTCCTAATCCAGCAATTCTGAGAGAACAGCCCAGGGAAAAGGAGAAGGAAGCAGACAAGGCTGAGGATGAGGAAGGGGATGATGATGGTTATCCCCACGTGAATTCCACTCTGATGATTTTTGTTGACGTTGAGAGCAAAAGTCGATTGAAAGTCATCAACAGAGAAGTGAACATGGTCGCTCCGGTGACACCCAGTTATTTGAAGTGGTCACAGACTGCCATTATATTCGCCCAGTCTGATCATCCAGCGCACATAGCCACCCCTGGGAGGCAAGCACTGGTGGTCGACCCGGTGGTCGAAGGCACTCGACTGACAAAAGTCCTGATGGACGGTGGCAGTGGCCTGAACATACTGTATGCAGAGACATTGAAGGGAATGGGCATTCCGATGTCCAGACTCAGTGAAAGCAATATGAGTTTCCATGGGGTCATTCCAGGCAAGAAGGCTGCATCCCTCGGTCAGATTCTTCTCGACATAGTTTTCGGTGATTCCAAGAATTACCGCAAAGAAAAATTGACATTTGAAGTTGTGGATTTCCAGAGTGCCTACCACGCCATTCTGTGCAGGCCAGCTTATACACGTTTTATGGCTCGACCATGTTACGTGTACCTCAAATTGAAGATGCCTGGTCCCAAAGGGGTGATCACTATCTCTGGTAATCGGAAAAAGGCAGAAGAGTGCTTCCAGAAGGGTTCAAAGATCGCCGATGCTCAGATGGCCGTGGTAGAATTGCAAGAATACCAGAAAAATGCAGATCCGAGTGACTTGTTGCGAGACAAGAAGCCAGCCACAGATTCAGCATTCCAGTCGTCTGGTGAAACGAAGTCAATTCACATTCACCCGACAGACCCCAATGCTGCTCCGACTCACATTTCAACCACACTCGACTCCAAATAGGAAGAAGCGCTCATCCAGTTCCTCCGTGAGAACTGGGACATCTTTGCATGGAAGCCTTCTGACATGCCGGGTGTTCCCAGGGGACTGGCTGATCATCGTTTGCGAGTCGATCCAAAAGTGAAACCAGTCAAAGAACATCTTCGACGGTCCACCGTACAAAAAAGAAAGCCAATCGGTGAAGAGGTGGCTCGGCTTTTGGCAGCTGAGTTTATCTGAGAGATTTACCACTTCGAGTGGTTAGCCAATGTTGTCATGGTCCCAAATAAGGACGACTCACTTTGCATGTGCATTGACTTCAAGCATATCAATCGGGCCTGCACGAAAGATCACTTTCCTCTCCTCGCATCGACCAGATAGTCGACTCGACTGCGGGGTGCGAGCGTTTGTCCTTTTTGGATGCCTACTCCGGGTACCACCAGATCCGTCTGTACGGACCCGACGAGATAAAGACAGCTTTCATCACCCCATTTGGGTGCTTCTGTTATGTCACAATGCCATTCGGTTTGAAGAACGCTGGAGCCACATTCATGCGGATGATTCAGAAGTGCCTGCTCACTCAGATCAGTCGGAATGTGGAAGCATACATGGATGACATTGTAGTCAAGTCACGTAAAGGTTCCGACCTACTGACTGACCTTGCTGAAACCTTTGCCTGCCTCAGAAGGTATGATATCAAGCTCAATCCATCAAAATGCACGTTTGGAGTTCCGGGCGGAAAATTTCTCGGTTTCCTAGTTTCCGAACGAGGGATCGATGCTAACCCAGAGAAAGTGGGTGCTATTCTCCGAATGAAACGCCCTGTGCGTGTGCATGATGTCCAGAAGCTTACTGGTTGCTTGGCCGCCCTAAGTCGATTCATTTCTCGCCTCGGTGAAAAGGCGCTGGCTCTTTACCGACTGATGAAGAAATCAGATAAGTTCGAGTGGACCCCAGAAGCTGATGCAACATTTGCAGAGCTAAAAGCCCTGCTTTCCACCCAGCCGGTGCCTGCTTCTCCGATCAGCAAAGAGCCTTTACTGCTTTATATAGCAGCCAATTGACAAGTCGTCAGTACAGTACTTACGGTCGAGCGGGAAGAAGAAGGAAAAGCTTATAAAGTTCAGCGCCCAGTTTATTATATTTCTGAAGTCCTGACTCCGTCAAAGCAGAGATATCCGCACTACGAGAAGCTCATCTATGGGATTTACATGACCACGAAGAAGGTTGCACACTATTTCTCTGATCACTCTGTTACAGTCGTCAGCGACACTCCATTGTCAGAGATTCTGCATAACAGAGATGCAACTGGTCGAGTGGCAAAATGGGCGATTGAAATCCTTCCCTTAGATATCAAGTTTGAGGCAAAGAAAGCTATCAAGTCCCAAGCAATAGCAGATTTCCTCGCCGAGTGGATCGAACAGCAACTGCCGACTCAAGTTCACTCGGAGCACTGGACCATGTTCTTTGACGGATCCAAAATGCTGAATGGTTCTGGTGCTGGGGTAGTACTGGTATCCCCCCAAGAGACAAGCTCAGATATGTCCTCCAGATTCACTTTGATTCCTCCAACAATGAAGCAGAATATGAAGCACTCCTGTATGGGTTGCGCATGGCCATCTCACTCGGCGTCCGTCGCCTCATGGTCTACGGCGACTCAGATTTAGTAGTCAATCAAGTGATGAAGGAGTGGGACGTCAAAAGCCCAGCCATGACTGGTTACTGCAACGCGGTGAGGAAGCTGGAAAAGAAGTTTGAGGGGTTAGAGCTCCATCACATACCCCGACTGAAAAATCAAGCAGCCGATGACTTGGCAAAGATAGGTTCCAAGAGAGAAGCCGTTCCCAGCAATGTGTTTTTGGAGCATATTCACACGCTGACAGTTCAGGAAGATCCTTTTACTGAAGAGCCCCCGCAGCCTAAGAGCGCCACAGACCCGACTGAAGTCGAGGTCCCAGCCGTGGTCGATCTGATCATGGAGGTTCTGGCCATTACTCCCGACTGGACAGTGCTGTACATTGCGTTCATCCTTAGGAAAGAACTCCCAGAGGACGAGGAAGAGGGTCGACAGATCGTCCGTCGATCCAAGGCCTTTATTGTGATAAGAGGACAACTGTTCAGGGAAAGCATGACTGGAGTCGGTCAGAAATACGTAACACCAGAAGAAGGTCGAATGATCCTCAACGACATCCACTCGGGGACCTGTGGTCACCATGCGTCCTCTTGGGCCATCGTGGCTAAAGCATACCGAGCTGGATTCTATTGGTCACGAGCAAATGAAATGGATATAGTCGACAGATGTGAAGGCTGCCAGTTTTACTCCGACATGTCTCACAAGCCAGCGTCAGCCCTGAAGACTGATAACCTACAAGTACAGGGGATCACAACAGTTTTTGATAAGTAAGAGTGTCGAACCCAACGAGGAGCTAAAGGTAGAACAAATATTCCCTCAAGTTCTATCGACCACCGATACAACTCTACGCACGCTTGACGTTCGCTTTACCTAGAACAAGTATGAAACTAGTAGTACTTTGTAGGTGTTGTTGGATATGTATGCAAGATAATAAGGAGCAAGTAAATAAAAACTAGGGGCTGTTTAGATAAAGACACAACTAAATTAGTTTTAGTAAAGAGCTTTTGTTAAGAAGAAAGTTATTTGTCCCTAGGCAATCGATAACTAGACCGGTAATCATTATTGCAATTTTATTTGAGGGAGAGGCATAAGCTAACATACTTTCTCTACTTGGATCATATGCACTTATGATTGGAACTCTAGCAAGCATCCGCAACTACTAAAGATTCATTAAGGTAAAACCCAACCATAGCATTAAGCATCAAGTCCTCTTTATCCCATACGCAAACAACCTACTTACTCGGGTCTGTGCTTCTGTCACTCACGCCACCCACCATAAGCAAATCATAAGCATATTGCAAACCCTACAGCGGGAATCCCTCACGCTTGCGCGACACGGAGAGCACCATAGGATAACACCAATAATAAAACATACAACTCAAACCAATCACGATCATCAAATAGCCAGTAGGACAAAACAGATCTACTCAAACATCATAGGATAGCCATACATCATTGGGAAATAATATATAGCGTTGAGCACCATGTTTAAGTAGAGATTACAACGGGTAAGAGAGAGGTTACACCGCTGCATAGAGGGGGGAAGAGTTGGTGATGATGGCGGTGAAGTTGTTGGTGAAGATGGCGGTGATGATGATGGCCCCGGCAGCGCTCCGGCGCCACCGGAAGCAAGGGGGAGAGGGCCCCCTTGTTCTTCTTCTTCTTCCTTGACCTCCTCCCTAGATGGGAGAAGGGTTTCCCCTCTGGTCCTTGGCTCCCATGGCGTGGGAGGGGCGAGAGCCACTCCGAGATTGGATCTATCTCTCTGTCTCTCTCTGTTTCTGCGTTCTCTTCTGACTCTGTTTCACCGTTTCGTATATATATGGAGATCCGTAACTCCGATTGGCCTGAAACCTTCGCCGTGATTTTTTTCCGAATATTAACTTTCTTGCGGCAAAAGAAGAGCGTCAACCGCCTTACGGTGGGCTCACGGGGGTAGGGGGCACGCCCTGGGGGGGGGGGGCAGGCGCGCCCCCTGCCTCGTGACCACCTCGGGCACTGGTTCGCGTTGATTTTCCTTCCAAATATTCCATATTTTCCAAAAATAAGCTCCATCCGTTTTTATCCCGTTTGGACTCCGTTTGATATGGATATTCTGCGAAACCAAAAACATAAAACAGAGAGGAACTCGCACTGGGCACTGGATCAATATGTTAGTCCCAAAAATAGTATAAAAAGTTGCCAAAAAGTATATGAAAGTTGAATAATATTGGCATGGAACAATCAAAAATTATAGATACGACGGAGACGTATCAGCATCCCCAAGCTTAATTCCTCCTCGTCCTCGAGTAGGTAAATGATAAAAAAGATAATTTTTGATGTGGAATGCTACCTAGCATAATCTTGATCATATGTCTAATCATGGCATGAATATTAAGACACGAGTGATTCAAAGCAATAGTCTATCATTTGACATGAAAACAATAATACTTCAAGCCCACTAATAAAGCAATCATGTCTTTTCAAAATAACAAGGCCAAAGAAAGTTATCCCTACAAAATCATATAGTCTGGCTATGCTCAATCTTCACCACACAAAATACTCACATCATGCACAACCCCGATGACAAGTCAAGCAATTGTTTCATACTTTTGACATTCTCAAACCTTTACAACTTTCATGCAATACATGAGCGTGAGCCATGGACATAGCACTATAGGTGGAATAGAATATGATGGTGGAGAAGACAAAAAGGAGAAGATAATCTCACATCAACTAGGCGTATCAACGGGCTATGGAGATGCCCATCAATGGATATCAATGTTTGTGAGTAGGAATTGCCATGCAACGGATGCACTAGATCTATAAGTATATGAAAGCTCAAAAAGAAATTAAGTGGGTGTGCATCCAACTTGCTTGCTCACGAAGACCTAGGGCAATTTAAGGAAGCCCATCATTGGAATATACAAGCCAAGTTATATAATGTAAAATTCCCACTAGTATATGAAAGTGATAACTCAAGAGACTCTCTATATGAAGAACATGGTGCTACTTTGAAGCACAAGTGTGGTAAAAGGATAGTAACATTTCCCCTTCTCTCTTTTTCTCTCATCATTTTTTATTTTTTTATTTTTCTGGTGGGCTTCTTTGGCCTCTTTTTTTATTTGGGCTTCTTTGGCCTCTTTTATATTTTGTAAAGTATGGAGTCTCATCCCGACTTATGGGGGAATTGTTGGGGAACATAGTAATTTCAAAAAATTTCCTACGCACACGCAAGATCATGGTGATGCATAGCAACGAGAGGGGAGAGTGTGATCTATGTACCCTCGTAGACCGACAGCGGAAGCGTTATGACAACGCGGTTGATGTAGTCGTACGTCTTCACGGCCCGACCGATCAAGCACCGAAACTACGACACCTCCGAGTTCTAGCACACGTTCAGCTCGATGACGATCCCCGGACTCCGATCCAGCAAAGTGTCGGGGAAGAGTTCCGTCAGCACGACGGCGTGGTAACGATCTTGATGTTCAACTGTCGCAGGGCTTCGCCTAAGCACCACTACAATATTATCGAGGACTATGGTGGAAGGGGGCACCGCACACGATTAAGAGAACGATCTTAGAGATCAACTTGTGTGTCTAGAGGTGCCCCCTTGCCCCCGTATATAAAGGAGCAAGGGGGAGGAGGCCGGCCCTAGGAGGGGCGCGCCAGGGAGTAGGATTCCTACTCCTAGTTGGAGTAGGTTTCCTCCTTTCCTAGTCCAACTAGGAGAAGGGGGGAAAGGGGGGAAGAGGGGAAGGAAGGGAGAGAGGGGCCGCGCCCCAAACCCCTTGTCCAATTCGGACTGGGCTTGGGAGGGGCGCGCGCCACCTCCTGGTCCTTCCCACTAAGGCCCATTAAGCCCCATTGCTTCTTCCTCGTATTCCCGTAACTCCCCGGTACTTCCGAAAATACCCGAATCACTCAGAACCTTTCTGACGTCCGAATATAGTTGTCCAATATATTGATCTTTACGTCTCGACCATTTCGAGACTCCTCGTCATGTCCCCGATCTCATCCGGGACTCCGAACTCCTTCGGTACATCAAAACTCATAAACTCATAATATAACTGTCATCGAAACCTTAAGCGTGCGGACCCTACGAGTTCGAGAACAATGTAGACATGACCGAGACACGTCTCTGGTCAATAACCAATAGCGGAACCTGGATGTTCATATTGGCTCCCACATATTCTACGAAGATCTTTATCGGTCAGACCGCATAACAACATACGTTGTTCCCTTTGTCATCGGTATGTAACTTGCCCGAGATTTGATCGTCGATATCTCAATACCTAGTTCAATCTCGTTACCGGCAAGTCTCTTTACTCGTTTCGTAATACATCATCTCGCAACTAACTCATTAGTTGCAATGCTTGCAAGGCTTATGTGATGTGCATTACCGAGAGGGTCCAGAGATACCTCTCCGATAATCAGAGTGACAAATCCTAATCTCGAAATACGCCAACCCAACATGTACCTTTGGAGACACCTGTAGAGCTCCTTTATAATCACCCAGTTACGTTGTGACGTTTGGTAGCACACAAAGTGTTCCTCCGGTAAACGGGAGTTGCATAATCTCATAGTCATAGGAACATGTATAAGTCATGAAGAAAGCAATAGCAACATAGTAAACGATCGGGTGCTAAGCTAACGGAATGGGTCAAGTCAATCACATCATTCTCCTAATGATGTGATCCCGTTAATCAAATAACAACTCTTTGTCTATGGTTAGGAAACATAACCATCTTTGATTAACGAGCTAGTCAAGTAGAGGCATACTAGTGACACTCTGTTTGTCTTTGTATTCACACATGTATTATGTTTCCGGTTAATACAATTCTAGCATGAATAATAAACATTTATCATAAAATAAGGAAATAAATAATAACTTTATTATTGCCTCTAGGGCATATTTCCTTGAGTCTCCCACTTGCACTAGAGTCAATAATCTAGTTCACATCGCCATGTGATTCAACACTAATAGTTCACATCACCATGTGATTAATACCCATAGTTCACATTGTCATGTGACCTATACCCAAAGGGTTTACTAGAGTCAGTAATCTAGTTCACCTCATTTATGTGATTAACACCCAAAGAGTACTAAGGTGTGATCATGTTTTGCTTGTGAGATAATTTTAGTCAACGGGCCTGTCACATACAGATCCGTAAGTATTTTGCGAATTCTATGTCTACAATGCTCTGCACGGGGCTACTCTAGCTAATTGCTCTGCACGGAGCTACTCTAGCTAATTGCTCCCACTTTCAATATGTATCTAGATCGAGACTTAGAGTCATCCAGATCTGTGTCAAAACTTGCATCGACATAACTTTTTACGACGAACCTTTTTGTCACCTCCATAATTGAGAAATGTTTCCTTATTCCACTAAGGATAATTTTGACCGCTGTCCAGTGATCTACTCTTAGATCACTATTGTACTCCCTTGCTTAACATAGTGTAGGGTATACAATAGATCTGGTACACAGCATGACATACTTTATAGAACCTATGGCTGAGGCATAGGGAATGACTTTCATTCTCTTTCTATCTTCTGCCGTGTTCGGGCTTTGAGTCTTACTCAATTTCAGACCTTGTAACACAGCCAAGAACTCTTTCTTTGACTGTTCCAATTTTTGAAATACTTCAAAATATTGTCAAGGTATGTACTCATTGAAAAAAAACTTATCAAGCATCTTGATCTATCTCTATAGATCTTGATGCTCAATATGTAAGCAGCTTCACCGAAGTCTTTCTTTGAAAAATTCCTTTCAAACACTCCTTAATGCTTTGTAGAATAATTCTACATTATCTCTGATCAACAATATGTTATTCACATATACTTATCAGAAATGTTGTAGTGCTCCCACTCTCTTTCTTGCAAATACAGGCTTCACTGCAAGTCTGTATAAAACTATATGCTTTGATCAACTTATCAAAGCGTATATTCCAACTCCGAGATGCTTGCACCAGTCCAAAGATGGATCGCTGGAGCTTGCATATTTTGTTAGCACCTTTAGGATTGACAAAACTTTCTTGTTGCATCATATACAACTGTTCTTTAATACATCTATTAAGGAATGCAGTTTTGTTTATCCACTTGCTAGATTTCATGAAATGCGGCAATTGCTAACATGATTCAGACAGACTTAAGCATAGATACGAGTGACAAACTCTCATCGTAGTCAACACCTTGATCTTGTCGAAAACCTTTTTGCGACAATTCTAGCTTTTGTAGATAGTGACACTACTATTAGCGTCCGTCTTCCTCTTGAAGATCCATTTATTCTTAATGGCTTGCCGATCATCGAGCAAGTCCACCAAAGTCCACACTTTGTTCTCATTCATGGATCCCATCTCAGATTTCATGGCCTCAAGCCATTTCGCAGAATCTGGGCTCATCATCGCTTCCTCATAGTTCGTAGGCTCGTCATGGTCAAGTAACATGACCTCCAGAACAGGATTACCGTACCACTCTGGTGCGGATCTCACTCTGGTTTACCTACGAGGTTCGGTAGTAACTTGATCTAAAGTTACATGATCATCATCATTAACTTCCTCACTAATTGGTGTAGTAGTCACAGGAACAGATTTCTGTGATGAACTACTTTCCAATAAGGGAGCAGGTACAGTTTACCTCATCAAGTTCTACTTTCCTCCCACTCACTTCTTTCGAGAGAAACTCCTTCTCTAGAAAGTTTCCAAATTTAGCAACAAAAGTCTTACCTTCGGATCTGTGATAGAAGGTGTACCCAACATTTTCTTTTGGGTATCCTATGAATATTTACTTCTCCGATTTGGGTTCGAGCTTATCATGTTGAAACTTTTTCACGTAAGCATTGCAGTCCCAAACTTTAAGAAATGACAGCTTAAGTTTCTTGCCAAACCATAGTTCATACGTTGTCGTCTCAACAGATTTAGATGGTGCCCTATTTAACGTGAATGCAGCTGTCTCTAATGCATAACCCCAAAACGATAGTGGTAGATCGGTAAGAGACATCATAGATCGCACCATATCTAATAAAGTACAGTTATGGCATTCGAACCCACCATTATGCTATGATGTTCTAGGTGGCGTGAGTATTGAAACTATTTCACACCGTTTTAACTGAAGGCCAAACTCGTAACTCAAATATTTTACTTCTGCGATCATATCGTAGATACTTTTATTTTTGTTACGATGATTCTCCACTTTACTCTGAAATTCTTTGAAGTTTTCAAATGTTTCAGACTTGTGTTTCATCAAGTAGATATACTCATATCTGCTCAAATCATTTGTGAAGATCAGAAAATAATGATACCTGTGGCGAGTCTCAATATTCATCGGACCACATACATCAGTATGTATGATTTCCAACTAATCTGTTGCTCGCTCCATTGTTCCGAAGAACGGAGTCTTAGTCATCTTGCCCATGAGGCATGGTTCTCAAGTGTCAACTGATTCATAATCAAGTGATTCCAAAAGCCCATCAGCATGGATTTTCTTCATGCGTTTTACACCAATATGACCTAAACTGCAATGCTACAAATAAGTTGCACTATCATTATTAACTTTGCATCTTTTGGTTTCAATATTATGAATATGTGTATCACTACGATCGAGATCCAACGAACCATTTTCATTGGGTGTGTAACCATATAAGGTTTTATTCATGTAAACAGAACAACAATTTATTCTCTTACTTAAATGAATAACCGTATTGCAATAAACATGATCAAATCATATTCATGCTCAACGCAAACACCAAATAACACTTATTTAGGTTCAACACTAATCCCGAAAGTATAGGGAGTGTGCGATGATGATCATATCAATCTTGGAACCACTTCCAACACACATCGTCACTTCACCCTTAACTAGTCTCTGTTTATTCTGCAACTCCCGTTTTGAGTTACTAATCTTAGCAACTGAACTAGTATCAAATACTGAGGGGTTGCTATAAACACTAGTAAAGCATACATCAATAACATGTATATCAAATATACTTATGTTCACTTTGCCATCCTTCTTATCCGCGAAATACTTGGAGTAGTTCCGCTTCCAGTGACTAGTCCCTTTGCAGTAGAAGCACTTAGTCTCAGGCTTAGGATTAGATTTGGGCTTCTTCACTTGAGTAGCAACTTGTTTGCCGTTCTTCTTGAAGTTCCCCTTCTTCCATTTGCCCTTTTCTTGAAACTAGTGGTCTTGTCAACCATCAACATTTGATGCTCTTTCTTGATTTATACCTTCGTCAATTTCAGCATCACGAAGAGCTTGGGAATTGTTTCCGTTATCCCTTGCATATTATAGTTCATCACGTAGTTCTACTAACTTGGTGATGGTGACTAGAGAATTCTGTTAATCACTATTTTATCTGGAAGATTAACTCCCACTTGATTCAAGCGATTGTAGTACCCAGACAATCTGAGCACATGCTCACTAGTTGAGCGATTCTCCTCCATCTTTTAGCTATAGAACTTGTTGGAAACTTCATATCTCTCAACTCGGGTATTTGCTTGAAATATTAACTTCAACTCCTGGAACATCTCATATGTTCCATGACGTTCAAAACGTCTTTGAAGTCCCGATTCTAAGCCGTTAAGCATGGTGCACTAAACTATCAAGTAGTCATCATATTGAGCTAGTCAAACGTTCATCACGTCTGCATCTGCTCCTGCAATAGGTCTGTCACCTAGCGGTGCATCAAGGACATAATTCTTCTGTGCAGCAATGAGGATAAACCTCAGATCAAGGATCCAATCCACATCATTGCTACTAACATCTTTCAACACAATTTTCTCTAGGAACATATCAAAATAAACACAGGGAAGCAACAACGCGAGCTATTGATCTACAACATAATTTGCAAAATACTACCAGGACTAAGTTCATGATAAATTTAAGTTCAATTAATCATATTACTTAAGAACTCCCACTTAGATAGACATCCCTCTAATCATCTAAGTGATCACGTGATCCAAATCAACTAAACCATGTCCGATCATCACGTGAGATGGAGTAGTTTTCAATGGTGAACATCACTATGTTGATCATATCTACTATATGATTCACGCTCGACCTTTCGGTCTCCGAGTTCCAAGGCCATATCTGTATATGCTTGGCTCGTCAAGTATAACCTGAGTATTCCGTGTGTGCAACTGTTTTGCACCCGTTGTTTTGAATGTAGAGCCTATCACACCCGATCATCACGTGGTGTCTCAGCATGAAGATCTTTCGCAACGGTGCATACTCAGGGAGAACACTTCTTGATAATTAGTGAGAGATCATCTTAAAATGCTACCGTCAAACTAAGCAAAATAAGATGTATAAAAGATAAACATCATATGCAATCAAAATATGTGACATGATATGGCCATCATCATCTTGCGCCTTTGATTTCCATCTCCAAGTACTGTCATGATCTCTATCATCACCGGCATGACACCATGATCTGCATCATCTTGATCTATATCAATGTGTCGTCATGTGGTCATCTCGCCAACAATTGCTCTTGCAACTATTGCTATCGCATAGCGATAAAGTAAAGCAATTATTTGGTGCTTGCATCTTATGCAACAGAGAGACAACCATAAGGATTTTGCCAGTTGCCGATAACTTCAACAAAACATGATAATCTCATACAACAACTTATATCTCATCACGTCTTGACCATATCACATCACAACATGCCCTGCAAAAACAAGTTAGACATCCTCTACTTTGTTGTTGCAAGTTTTACGTGGCTGCTACGGGCTTAGCAAGAACCAATCTTACCTATGCATCAAAACCACAACGATAGTTTGTCAAGTTGGTGCTGTTTTAACCTTCGCAAGGACCGGGCGTAGCCACACTCGGTTCAACTAAAGTTGGAGAAACTGACACCCGCCAGCCACCTGTGTGCAAAGCACGTCGGTAGAACCAGTCTCGCGTAAGCGTACGCGTAAATGTCGGTCCGGGCCGCTTCATCCAACAATACCGCCAAACCAAAGTATGACATGCTGGTAAGAAGTATGACTTATATCGCCCACAACTCACTTGTGTTCTTCTCGTGCATATAACATCAACACATAAAACCTGGCTCGGATGCCACTGTTGGGGAACGTAGTAATTTCAAAAAATTTCCTACGCACACGCAAGACATGGTGATGCATAGCAATGAGAGGGGAGAGTGTGATCTACGTACCCTCGTAGACCGACAACGGAAGCGTTATGACAACGCGGTTGATGTAGTCGTACGTATTCACGGCCCGACCGATCAAGCACCGAAACTACGGCACCTCCGAGTTCTAGCACACGTTTAGCTCGATGAATCCCCGGACCCCGATCCAGCAAAGTGCCGGGGAAGAGTTCCGTCAGCACGACGGCGTGGTGACGATCTTGATGTTCAACTGTCGCAGGGCTTCGCCTAAGCACCACTACAATATTATCGAGGATTATGGTGGAAGGGGGCACCGCACATGGTTAAGAGAACGATCTTAGAGATCAACTTGTGTGTCTAGAGGTGCCCCCTTGCCCCCGTATATAAAGGAGCAAGGGGGAGGAAGCCGGCCCTAGGAGGGGCGTGCCAGGGAGTAGGATTCCTACTCCTAGTTGGAGTAGGTTTCCTCCTTTCCTAGTCCAACTAGGAGAAGGGGGGAAAGGGGGGAAGAGGGGAAGGAAGGGAGAGAGGGGCCGCGCCCCAAACCCCTTGTCCAATTCGGACTGGGCTTGGGAGGGGCGCGCGCCACCTCCTGGTCCTTCCCACTAAGGCCCATTAAGGCCCATTGCTTCTTCCTCGTATTCCCGTAACTCCCCGGTACTTCCGAAAATACCCGAATCACTCGGAACCTTTCCGACGTCCGAATATAGTCGTCCAATATATCGATCTTTACATCTCGACCATTTCGAGACTCCTCGTCATGTCCCCGATCTCATTCGGGACTCCGAACTCCTTCGGTACATCAAAACTCATAAACTCATAATATAACTGTCATCGAAACCTTAAGCGTGCGGACCCTACGAGTTCGAGAACAATGTAGACATGACCGAGACACGTCTCTGGTCAATAACCAATAGCGGAACCTGGATGCTCATATTGGCTCCCACATATTCTACGAAGATCTTTATCGGTCAGACCGCATAACAACATACGTTGTTCCCTTTGTCATCGGTATGTTACCTGTTGGGTTTCGTAGTAATTTCAAAAAATTTCCTACGCTCACGCAAGATCATGGTGATGCATAGCAACGAGAGGGGAGAGTATGATCTACGTACCCTTGTAGATCGACAACGAAAGCGTTTGGTTGATGTAGTCGTACGTCTCCATGGCCCGACCGATCAAGCACCGAAACTACGGCACCTCCGAGTTCTAGCACACGTTCAGCTCGATGACGATCCCCGGACTCCGATCCAGCAAAGTGTCGGGGAAGAGTTCCGTCAGCACGATGGCGTGGTGACGATCTTGATGTACTACCATGGCAGGGCTTCGCCTAAGCACCGCTACAATATTATCGAGGACTATGGTGGAAGGGGGCACCGCACACGGCTAAGAGTATGATCACGTGGATCAACTTGTGTTCATGGGGTGCCCCTTGCCTCAGTATATAAAGGGTGAAGGAGGAGGAGGCCGGCCAAGGCAATTGGTGAGGCCAGGATGTGGAGTCCTACTAGGACTCCAAGTCCTAGTAGGAGTCCACCAAGAGGGAAGGAAGGGAGAAGGAAGTAGAGGAGAAGGAAAGGTGGCCGGCCCCCTTTTCCCTAGTCCAATTCGGACTAGAGGAGAGGGGGGGCGCAGCAGCCCCTTGGCCCTTTTTCCTCTTCCCACTAAAGCCCATCAAGGCCCATTGCTTCTCCTGTAACTACCCGGTACTCCGAAAAATACCCGAATCACTCGAAACCTTTTCGATGTCCGAATATAGTCGTCAAATATATCGATCTTTACGTCTCGACCATTTCGAGACTCCTCGTCATGTCTCCGATCTCATCCGGGACTCCGAACTCCTTCGGTACATCAAAACTCATAAACTCATAATATAACTGTCATCGAAACCTTAAGCGTGCGGACCCTACGGGTTCGAGAACAATGTAGACATGACCGACACACGTCTTCGGTCAATAACCAATAGCGAGACCTGGATGCCCATATTGGCTCCTACATATTCTACGAAGATCTTTATTGGTCAGACCGCATAACAACATACGTTGTTCCCTTTGTCATCGGTATGTTACTTGCCCGAGACTCGATCGTCGGTATCTCAATACCTAGTTCAATCTCGTTACCGGCAAGTCTCTTTACTCGTTACGTAATACATCATCCCGCAACTAACTCATTAGTTGCAATGCTTGCAAGGCTTAAGTGATGTGCATTACCGAGAGGGCCCAGAGATACCTCTCCGACAATCGGAGTGACAAATCCTAATCTCGAAATACGCCAACCCAACATGTACCTTTGGAGACACCTGTAGAGCACCTTTATAATCACCCAGTTACGTTGTGACGTTTGGTAGCACACAAAGTGTTCCTCCGGCAAACGGGAGTTGCATAATCTCATAGTCATAGGAACATGTATAAGTCATGAAGAAAGCAATAGCAACATACTAAACGATCGGGTGCTAAGCTAATGGAATGAGTCATGTCAATCAGATCATTCAAATAATGATGTGATCCCGTTAATCAAATAACAACTCTTTGTCCATGGTTAGGAAACATAACCATCTTTGATTAACGAGCTAGTCAAGTAGAGGCATACTAGTGACACTCTGTTTGTCTATGTATTCACACATGTGTTATGTTTCCGGTTAATACAATTCTAGCATGAATAATAAACTTTTATCATGATATAAGGAAATAAATAATAACTTTATTATTGCCTCAAGGGCATATTTCCTTCAGTCTCCCACTTGCACTAGAGTCAATAATCTAGATCACATCGCCATGTGCTTTAACATCAATAGTTCACATCTTTATGTGATTGGTTCACATCTCCATGTGACTAACACCCAAAGGGTTTACTAGATTCAATAATCTAGTTCACATCGCTATGTGATTAAGACCCAAAAAGTGATCATGTTTTGCTTGTGAGAGAAGTTTAGTCAACGGGTCTGCCACATTCAGATCCGCATGTATTTTGCAAATTTCTATGTCAACAATGCTCTGCATGGAGCTACTTCTAGCTAATTGCTCCCACTTTCAATATGTATCCAGATTGAGACTTAGAGTCATCTAGATCAGTGTCAAAACTTGCATCGACGTAACCCTTTACGACGAACCTTTTGTCACCTCCGTAATCGAGAAACATATCCTTATTCCAGTAAGGATAATTTTGACCGCTGTCCATTTATCTACTCCTAGATCACTATTGTACTCCCTTTCTTAACTCAGTGTATGGTATACAATAGATCTGGTACACAGCATGGCATACTTTATAGAACCTATGACTGAGGCATAGGGAATGACTTTCATTCTCTTTCTATCTTTTGCCGTGGTCGGGCTTTGAGTCTTACTCAACTTCACACCTTGTAACATAGGAAAGAACTCTTTCTTTGACTGCTCCATTTTGAACTACTTCAAAATCTTGTCAAGGTTTGTACTTATTGAAAAAAACTTATCAAGCGTCTTGATCTATCTCTATAGATCTTGATGCTCAATATGTAAGCAGCTTCACCGAGGTCTTTCTTTGAAAAACTCCTTTCAGACACTCGTTTATGCTTTGCAGAATAATTCTACATTGTCTCTGATCAACAATATGTCATTCACATATACTTATTAGAAATGCTGTAGTGCTCCCACTCACTTTCTAGTAAATACAGGCTTCACCGCAAGTCTGTATAAAACTATATACTTTGATCAACTTATCAAAGCGTATATTCCAACTCCGAGATGCTTACACCAGTCCATAGATGGATCGCTGGAGTTTGCATATTTTGTTAACACATTTAGGATTGACAAAAACTTCTGGTTGCATCATATACAACTCTTCTTTAAGAAATCCATTAAGGATTGCAGTTTTGTTATCCATTTGCCAGATTTCATAAAATGCGGCAATTGCTAACATGATTCGGACAGATTTAAGCATAGATACGAGTGAGAAACTCTCATCGTAGTCAACACCTTGAACTTGTCAAAAACCTTTTGCGACAATTCTAGCTTTGTAGATAGTAACACTACTATCAGCGTCCGTCTTCCTCTTGAAGATCCATTTATTCTCAATTGCTTGCCGATCATCAGGCAAGTCAACCAAAGTCCATACTTTGTTCTCATACATGGATCCCATCTCAGATTTCATGGCCTCAAGCCATTTTGAGGAATCTGGGCTCATCATCGCTTCCTCATAGTTCGCAAGTTCGTCATGGTCTAGTAACATGACTTCCAGAACAGGATTATAGTATCACTCTGGTGCGTATCTCACTCTGGTTTACCTGCGAGATTCGGTAGTAACTTGATCTGAAGTTACATGATCATCATCATTAGCTTCCTCACTAATTGGTGTAGTAGTCACAGGAACAGATTTCTGTGATGAACTACTTTCCAATAAGGGAGAAGGTACAATTACCTTATCAAGTTTGTACTTTCCTCCCACTCACTTCTTTCGAGAGAAACTCCTTCTCCAGAAAGTTTCCGAACTTAGCAACAAAAGTCTTGCCTTCGGATCTGTGATAGAAGGTGTATCCAATAGTTTCCTTTGGATATCCTATGAAGATTTACTTCTCCGATTTGGGTTCGAGCTTATCATGTTGAAACTTTTTCACATAAGCATCGCAGTCCCAAACTTTAAGAAACGACAGCTTAGGTTTCTTGCCAAACCATAGTTCATATGGTGTCGTCTCAACGGATTTAGATGGTGCCCTATTTAACGTGAATGCAGCTGTCTCTAATGCATAACCCCAAAACGATAGTGGTAGATCGGTAAGAGACATCATAGATTGCACTATATCCAATAAAGTATGGTTATGACGTTCGGACACACCATTATTCTGTGGTGTTCCATGTGGCATGAGTTTATGAAACTATTCCACATTGTTTTAATTGAAGACCAAACTCGTAACTCAAATATTTGTCTCCGCGATCAGATTGTAGAAACTTTATTTTCTTTGTCACGATGATTTTCCACTTCACTCGGAAATTCTTTGAATTTTTCAAATATTTCAGACTTATGTTTCATCAAGTAGATATACCCATATCTGCTCAAATCATCTGTGAAGTTCATAAAATAACGATACTTGCCGTGAGCCTTAACACTCATCGGACCGCATACATCAGTATGTATTATTTCCAATAAGTCAGTTGCTCGCTCCGGAGAACGGAGTCTTAGTCATCTTGCCCATGAGGCATGGTTCGCAAGCATCAAGTGATTCATAATCAAGTGATTCCAAAATCCCATCAGCATGGAGTTTCTTCATGCGCTTTACACCAATATGACCTAAACGACAGTGCTACAAATAAGTTGCACTATCATTATTAACTTTGCATCTTTTGGTTTCAATATTATGATTATGTGTATCACTACGATCGAGATCCAACGAACTATTTTCATTGGGTGTGTAACCATATAAGGTTTTATTCATGTAAACAGAACAACAATTTATTCTCTTACTTAAATGAATAACCGTATTGCAATAAACATGATCAAATCATATTCATGCTTAACGCAAACACCAAATAACAATTATTCAGGTTCAACACTAATCCCGAAAGTATAGGGAGTGTGCGATGATGATCATATCAATCTTGGAACCACTTCCAACACACATCGTCACTTCACCCTTAACTAGTCTCTGTTTATTCTGCAACTACCGTTTCGAGTTACTAATCTTAGCAACTGAACTAGTATCAAATACTGAGGGGTTGCTATAAACACTAGTAAAGTACACATCAATAACATGTATATCAAATATACTTATGTTCACTTTGCCATCCTTCTTATCTGCCAATCACTTGGGGTAGTTCCGCTTCCAGTGACCAGTCCCTTTGCAGTAGAAACACTTAGTCTCAGGCTTAGGACCAGATTTGGGTTTCTTCACTTGAGCAGCAACTTGCTTGATGTTCTTCTTGAAGTTCCCCTTCTTCCCTCTGCCCTTTTCTTGAAACTAGTGGTCTTGTCTACCATCAACACTTGATGTTTTTCTCGATTTCTACCTTTGTCAATTTCCGCATTACGAAGAGCTTGGGAATCGTTTCCGTTATCCCTTGCATATCATAGTTCATCACGAAGTTCTACTAACTTGGTGATGGTGACTAGAGAATTCTGTCAATCACTATCTTATCTGGAAGATTAACTCCCACTTGATTCAAGCGATTGTAGTACTCAGACAATCTGGGCACATGCTCACTAGTTGAGCGATTCTCCTCCATCTTTTAGCTATAGAACTTGTTGGAGACTTCATATCTCTCAACTCGGGTATTTGCTTGAAATATTAACTTCAACTCCTGGAACATCTCATATGCTCCATGACGTTCAAAACGTCTTTGAAGTCCCGATTCTAAGCCATTAAGCATGGTGCACTAAACTATCAAGTAGTCATCATATTGAGCTAGCCAAACGTTCATAACGTCTGCATCTGCTCCTACAATAGGTCCTTCACCTAGCGGTGCATCAAGGACATAATTCTTCTGTGCAGCAATGAGGATAAACCTCAGATCACAGATCCAATCCGCATCATTGCTACTAACATCTTTCAACACAATATTCTCTAGGAACATATCAAAATAAACATGGGGAAGCAACAACGCGAGCTATTGATCTACAACATAATTTCCAAAATACTACCAGGACTAAGTTGATGATAAATTTAAGTTCAATTAATCATATTACTTAAGAACTCCCACTTAGATAGACATCCCTCTAATCCTCTAAGTGATTACGTGATCCAAATCAACTAAACCATGTTCGATCATCACGTGAGATGGAGTAGTTTCATTGGTGAACATCACTATGTTGATCATATCTACTATATGATTCACGCTCGACCTTTCGGTCTCCATGTTCCGAGGCCATATCTGTATATGCTTGGCTCGTCAAGTATAACCTGAGTATTCTGCGTGTGCAACTGTTTTGCACCCGTTGTATTTGAACGTAGAGCCTATCACACCCGATCATCACGTGGTGTCTCAGCACAAAGAACTTTCGCAACGGTGCATACTCAGGGAGAACACTTCTTGATAATTTAGTGAGAGATCATCTTATAATGCTACCGTCAATCAAAGCAAGATAAGATGCATAAAAGATAAACATCACATGCAATCAATATAAGCGATATGATATGGCCATCATCATCTTGTTCTTGTGATCTCGATCTTCGAAGCACCGTCATTATCACCATCGTCACCGGCGCGACACCTTGATCTCCATCGTAGCATCGTTGTCGTCTCGCCAATCTTATGCTTCCACAACTATCGCTACCTCTTAGTGATAAAGTAAAGCATTACAGCGCGATTGCATTGCATACAATAAAGCGACAACCATATGGCTCCTGCCAGTTGCCGATAACTCGGTTACAAAACATGATCATCTCATACAATAAAATTTAGCATCATGTCTTGACCATATCACATCACAACATGCCCTGCAAAAACAAGTTAGACGTCCTCTATTTTGTTGTTGCATGTTTTACGTGGCTGCTACGGGCTTAAGCAAGAACCAATCTTTCCTACGCATCAAAACCACAACGATAGTTTGTCAAGTTGGTGCTGTTTTAACCTTCGCAAGGACCGGGCGTAGCCACACTCGGTTCAACTAAAGTTGGAGAAACCGTCACCCGCAAGCCACCTATGTGCAAAGCACGTCGGGAGAACCGGTCTCGCGTAAGCGTACGCGTAATGTCGGGCCGGGCCGCTTCGTCCAACAATACCGCCGAACCAAAGTATGACATGCTAGTAAGCAGTATGACTTATATCGCCCACAACTCACTTGTGTTCTACTCGTGCATATAACATCAACATATAAAACCTAGGCTCGGATGCCACTGTTGGGTTTCGTAGTAATTTCAAAAAATTTCCTACGCTCACGCAAGATCATGGTGATGCATAGCAACGAGAGGGGAGAGTATGATCTACGTACCCTTGTACATCGACAACAGAAGAGTTTGGTTGATGTAGTCGTACGTCTCCACGGCCCGACCGATCAAGCACTGAAACTACGGCACCTCCGAGTTCTAGCACACGTTCAGCTCGATGACGATCCCCGGACTCCGATCCAGCAAAGTGTCGGGGAAGAGTTCCGTCAGCACGACGGCGTGGGACGATCTTGATGTACTACCATCGCAGGGCTTGGCCTAAGCACCGGTACAATATTATCGAGGACTATGGTGGAAGGGGGCACCGCACACGGCTAAGAGTATGATCACATGGATCAACTTGTGTTCATGGGGTGCCCCTTGCCTCAGTATATAAAGGATGGAGGAGGAGGAGGCCGGCCAAGGCAATTGGTGCGGCCAGGATGTGGAGTCCTACTAGGACTCCAAGTCCTAGTAGGAGTCCACCAAGAGGGGAGGAAGGGAGAAGGAAGTAGAGGAGAAGGAAAGGTGGCCGGCCCCCTTTTCCCTAGTCCAATTCGGACTAGAGGGGAGGGGGGGCGCAGCAGCCCCTTGGCCATTTTTCCTCTTCCCACTAAAGCCCATCAAGGCCCATTGCTTCTCCCATAACTACCCGGTACTCCGAAAAATACCCGAATCACTCGGAACCTTTCCGATGTCCGAATATAGTCGTCCAATATATCGATCTTTACGTCTCGACCATTTCGAGACTCCTCGTCATGTCCCCGATCCCATCCGGGACTCCAAACTCCTTCGGTACATCAAAACTCATAAACTCATAATATAACTGTCATTGAAACCTTAAGCGTGCGGACCCTACGGGTTCATGAACAATGTAGACATGACCGAGACACGTCTCCGGTCAATAACCAATACCGGGACCTGGATGCCCATATTGGCTCCTACATATTCTACGAAGATCTTTATCGGTCAGACCGCATAACAACATACGTTGTTCCCTTTGTCATCGGTATGTTACTTGCCCGAGATTCGATCGTCGGTATCTCAATACCTAGTTCAATCTCGTTACCGGCAAGTCTCTTTACTAGTTCTGTAATACATCATCCCGCAACTAACTCATTAGTTGCAATGCTTGCAAGGCTTAAGTGATGTGCATTACCGAGAGGGCCCAGAGATACCTCTCCGACAATCGGAGTGACAAATCCTAATCTCGAAATACGCCAACCCAACATGTACCTTTGGAGACACCTGTAGAGCACCTTTATAATCACCCAGTTACGTTGTGATTTTTGGTAGCACACAAAGTGTTCCTCCGGCAAACGGGAGTTGCATAATCTCATAGTCATAGGAACATGTATAAGTCATGAAGAAAGCAATAGCAACATACTAAACGATTGGGTGCTAAGTAATGGAATGGGTCATGTCAATCAGATCATTCAACTAATGATGTGATCCCGTTAATCAAATAACAACTCTTTGTCCATGGTTAGGAAACATAACCATCTTTGATTAACGAGCTAGTCAAGTAGAGGCATACTAGTGACACTCTGTTTGTCTATGTATTCACACATGTATTATGTTTCCGGTTAATACAATTCTAGCATGAATAATAAACTTTTATCATGATATAAGGAAATAAATAATAACTTTGTTATTGCCTCTAGGGCATATTTCCTTCATTACTTGCCCGAGATTCGATCGTCGGTATCTCAATACCTAGTTCAATCTCATTACCGGTAAGTCTCTTTACTCGTTTCGTAATACATCATATCGCAACTAACTCATTAGTTGCAATGCTTGCAAGGCTTATGTGATGTGCATTACCGAGAGGGCCCAGAGATACCTCTCCGACAATCGGAGTGACAAATCCTAATCTTGAAATACGCCAACCCAACATGTACCTTTGGAGACACCTGTACAACTCCTTTATAATCACCCAGTTACGTTGTGACGTTTGGTAGCACACAAAGTGTTCCTCCGGCAAACGGGAGTTGCATACTCTCATAGTCATAGGAACATGTATAAGTCATGAAGAAAGCAATAGCAACATACTAAACGATCGAGTGCTAAGCTAACAGAATGGGTCAAGTCAATCACATATTCTCCTAATGATGTGATCCCGTTAATCAAATAACAAATCTTTGTCTATGGTTAGGAAACATAACCATCTTTTATTAACGAGCTAGTCAAGTAGAGGCATACTAGTGACACTCTGTTTGTCTATGTATTCACACATGTATTATGTTTCTCGTTAATACAATTCTAGCATGAATAATAAACTTTATCATAAAATAAGGAAATAAATAATAACTTTATTATTGCCTCTAGGGCATATTTCCTTCAGGAATCATAGTCTCCATCATCCTTTCCTCACTGGGACAATGCTCTAATAATGATGATCATCACACTTTTATTTACTTACAACTCAATATTACAACTCAATGTCTAGAACAAAGTATGACTCTATATTGATGCGTCCGGCGGTGTACCGGGATGTGCAATGATCTAGCGTAGCAATGACATAAAAAACGGACAAGCCATGAAAACATCATGCTAGCTATCTTACGATCATGCAAATCAATATGACAATGAATGCTCAAGTCATGAATATGATGATGATGGAAGTTGCATGGCAATATATCTCGGAATGGCTATGGAAATGCCATGATAGGTAGTTATGGTGGCTGTTTTGAGGAAGGTATATGGTGGGTTTAAGGTACTAGCGAAGGTTGCACGGTACTGGAGAGGCTAGCAATGGTGGAAGGGTGAGAGTGCGTATAATCCATGGACTCAACATTATTCATAAAGAACTCACATACTTATTGCAAAAATTTATTAGTCATCGAAACAAAGTACTACGCACATGCTCCTAGGGGGATAGATTGGTAGGAAAAGACCATCGCTCGTCCCCGACCGCCACTCATAAGGAAGACAATCAATAAATAAATCATGCTCCGACTTCATCACATAACGGTTCACAACTACGTGCATGCTACGGGAATCACAAACTTCAACACAAGTATTTCTACAATACACAACTACTCACTAGCATGACTCTAATATCACCATCTTTATATCGCAAAACTATTGCAAGGAATCAAACATATCATATTCAGTGATCTACAAGTTTTATGTAGGATTTTATGACTAACCATGTGAATGACCAATTCCTGTCATCTCTCTAAATAGATATAAGTGAAGCAAGAGAGTTTTAGTTATTTCTACAAAAGATATGCTCACACTCTAACAAATATAAGTGAAGCAAAAGAGCATTCTACAAATGGCGGTTGTCTAAGTGAAGAGAAACAGGCAATCCAAACTTCAAATGATATAAGTGAAGCACATGAAGCATTCTATAAATCCATACTCAAAAGATATAAGTGAAGTGCAAAGAGCATTCTATAAATAAACCAAGGACCATCTCATACCAGCATGGTGCATAAAATAAAAGTAAAAACCTAAATGCAAAAGACGCTCCAAGGCTTGCACATATCGCATGAACGAAACGAATCCGAAAACATACCGATACTTGTTGAAGAAAGAGGGGATGCCTCCCCAACATCCCCAAGCTTAGACGCTTGAGTCTCCTTGAATATTTACTTGGGGTGCCTCGGGCATCCCCAAGCTTGAGCTCTTGCCTCTCTTCCTTCTTCTCACATCGAGACCTTCTCGATCATCGAACACTTCATCCACACAAAACTCCAACAGAAAACTCGGTATGATCCGTTAGTATAATAAAGCAAATCACTACTCTAAGTACTGTTGAAAACCAATTCATATTTTGTTTTTGCATTGTGTGTACTGTAATATAACTTTTTCATGGCTTAATCCACTGATATAAATTGATAGTTTCATCAAAACAAGCAAACTATGCATCAAAAACAGAATCTGTCTAAAACAGAACAGTCTGTAGAAATCTGAACATTCACCATACTTACGATACTTGAACAATTGTTCCAAAATTAGGAAAAATACAAAATTTGTACACAAAAACAGTGCAAGAAGAATCAGAACCATTTGACGTTCCAACTAAAAATGTAAAATCGCGCACTACAGCCAAAGTTTCTGTCCTGCACCGTACAAACCATCAAGCAAATGTAAACATCCTAAATAGGGCTGGAATTCGAGCCGAGTCGAGCCAGCTCGGCTCGACTCGCTAGAGCTCGTTTCGCTAAAGAGCTAGCTCGAGTCGACTCGTTATTATTAACGAGCTCAAATCCAAGATTGGCTCGACTCGTATAACTCGCGAGCTGGCTCGTTTAGCTTGTTAAGCTCGTTAAAGATATGAACATAAAACCCTCAAGCATTATAAAAATTATTATGTATATATTAAACATATATATCACTAAACAATAGTAATTTCCTTGTAATGCATGTGTCTCCTAGGTGGTTGGGCCTTCAACAGTTAGGCCTTGTGTTGTGCTCCTGGGACATAGGGTGCTGAGTGGCTGATCTTTTTTTATATTGGAAGTGGCTGATCTTTTATACCAAGCCTAACGAGTTACACGAGTACTCGTAAGATTGGCTCGTTTAACTTGGTCTATAAACGATTTTAAACTAAAGCTCGGCTCGACTCGTTATTCTTCGAGTTCGAGTCGATTCGATCCGAGTCACGAGCTACTCGTTTAGCTCACGAGCTTCGAGCTTTTTTTCCAGCCCTAATCCTAAAGGCAAACCTTGGCACATTATTTTTATAATACAATGGAATTGTACAAGGGGATAATTATTTTTGTGGAAAAGTTTCTATAATCAAGATTCACAAAGTTGCCGTGAGCATGAACAAAGTTCAAGGAGCTCTCCTACTTCAACAATTCTTGTCTTTCTCACTTTCACTTTCCTTTTTGAAAAAGTTTTGGGTTCCCCTCTTTATTTTTGTTGTTTTTAAACTATATGAAAGCACTCAACAGAAATAAATGACTCTCTAAAACTTCTGGGTTGTCTCCCTGGCAGCGCTTTCTTTAAAGCCATTAAGCTAGGCATATAGTGCTCAAGTAATGAATCCACCCGGATCCCAAGGTATATCAAAGCCAATTTTAATTAACAATGATTTAGCATTTAGTAGTGAGCACAAAGTAACATATATCATGTAACAACAAAGTCTAACTCTCTTCCTATGCATCGGCATGTCATAAAAGAACAATTCATGCACACATAGTAAAGGCCAATGCATAGTATAAATAGTCTCTTGCAATTTTATCATATTGGAAACATAGAGAGGTGGAGATATAGTTCCTCTCTCATAATAATTGCAAGTAGGAGCACCAAGCACATGCATATTATATCTATCAAAATCATCATGTGCAACGGTAAGAGGCAACCCATCAATATAATCCTTAATAAGGGCAAATTTCTCCGATATAGTGTAGTCGGGAGAATTCAAAAAGATAATAGGACTATCATGCGTGGGTGCAATAGCAACAATTTCATGTTTAACATAAGGAACTATAGCAAGTTCATCTCCATAAGCATAATTCATATTGACATCTTGGCCACAAGCATAGCAAGCATCATCAAAAAGGGATATTTCAAGAGAATCAACGGGATCATAACAATCATCATAGCAATCATCCTTCGGTAAGCACGAAGGGGAATTAAACAATGTATGAGTTGAAGAGTTACTCTCATTAGAAGGTGGGCACGGGTAGCTAATCCGCTTTTCCTCCTTTTGTTCTTCACTCTCCTCCTCATCTTTTTCATCCAATGAGCTCACAGTTTCATCAACTTCTTCGTCCATAGATTCCTGCAAAATATTAGTCCCTTCTTGGACAGCGGAGACTTTCTTAATAAGCGCATTAATTTCGTAATTGTATTCATAATTCTCATAACAATATTTCAGGATAGCTAAATTTTCAGATCTATAAACAGCATCATCAAAATCTTCAAACTCTTTAAACATAGATTCAATTTCATAAGCACCCTTAAAAGCAACAAATTCTTCTATTTGTTCCACATCATAGTAATCATATATACCATTAGCATAAGAAGCTAAGGTTTCATTATCATTAAATTCACATGAAAAGGGAAGGTGTGGAGCCTTCACCTTAGAGCAACAAGTATAATCATATCTCAAGCATAGTTGCCTAGCATACCAATTCAATATATGAATTTGATCCCATAATAGTTTCCCTTTTTGTGTCAAGCGGTAATCCCTAAAGTATTCACGTTGATCCAACGTTACTCCCATTACATAATTGAATGGGTTTTCTCAGGATTATTAAAGTAGTACATAATATTTTTCACATAACCAACATCGAGGGTTTTAGGAGGTTCCCCATCTCCATGAGTAGCAAGTACACCTAATTTTTTTGGTATTTCGTGTTCCATATCCATAACTAAAGATAAAGAACAACTAAGAACAGCAAATAAAAATTACTTAGTGATAAAGCAAACAAGCACACACGAGAATATTCACCCCACGCTATTGCTCCCCGGCAACAGCGTCAGAAAAAGGTCTTGATAACCCACAAGTATAGGGGATCGCAACTGTTTTCGATAAGTAAGAGTGTCGAACCCAACGAGGAGCTAAAGGTAGAACAAATATTCCCCCAAGTTCTATCGACCACCGATACAACTCTACGCACACTTGACGTTCGCTTTACCTAGAACAAGTATGAAACTAGTAGTACTTTGTAGGTGTTGTTGGATAGGTATGCAAGATAATAAAGAGCAAGTAAATAAAAACTAGGGGCTGTTTAGATAAAGACACAACTAAATTAGTTTTAGTAAAGAGCTTTTGTCAAGAAGAAAGTTATTTGTCCCTAGGCAATCGATAACTAGACCGGTAATCATTATTGCAATTTTATTTGAGGGAGAGGCATAAGCTAACATAATTTCTCTACTTGGATCATATGCACTTATGACTGGAACTCTAGCAAGCATCCGCAACTACTAAAGATTCATTAAGGTAAAACCCAACCATAGCATTAAGCATCAAGTCCTGTTTATCCCATACGCAAACAACCTACTTACTTGGATCTGTGCTTCTGTCACTCACGCCACCCACCATAAGAAAATCATAAGCATATTGCAAACCCTACAGCGGGAATCCCTCACGCTTGCGCGACATGGAGAGCACCATAGGACAGCACCAATAATAAAACATACAACTCAAACCAATCACGATAATCAAATAGCCATTAGGACAAAACAGACCTACTCAAACATCATAGGATAGCCATACATCATTGGGAAATAATATATAGCGTTGAGCACCATGTTTAAGTAGAGATTACAGCGGGTAAGAGAGAGGTTACACCGCTGCATAGGGGGGGAAGAGTTGGTGATGATGGCGGTGAAGTTGTTGGTGAAGATGGCGGTGATGATGATGGCCCCGGCAGCGCTCCGGCGCCACCGGAAGCAAGGGGGAGAGGGCCCCCTTCTTCTTCTTCTTCTTATTCTTCTTCTTCTTCTTCTTCTTCTTCTTCTTCTTCTTCTTCTTCTTCTTCTTCTTCTTCTTCTTCTTCTTCTTCTTCTTCCTTGACCTCCTCCCTAGATGGGAGAAGGGTTTCCCGTCTGGTCTTTGGCTCCCATGGCGTGGGAGGGGCGAGAGCCCCTTCGAGATTGGATCTCTCTCTCTCTCTCTCTCTCTCTCTCTCTCTCTCTCTCTCTCTCTCTC
>NC_041390.1:600903919-600905900 GCF_002162155.2 Triticum dicoccoides | reverse complement strand
TCTCTCTCTGTCTCTCTGTTTCTGCGTTCTCTTCTGGCTCTGTTTCACCGTTTCGTATATATATGGAGATCCGTAACTCCGATTGGCCTGAAACCTTCACAGTTGATTTTTTTTCCGAATATTAGCTTTCTTGCGGCAAAATAAGAGCGTCAACCGCCTTACGGTGGGCTCACGAGGGTAGGGGGCGCGCCCTGGGGGGCAGGTGCGCCCCCTGCCTCGTGACCACCTCGGGCACTGGTTCGCGTTGATTTTCCTTCCAAATTTTCCATATTTTCCAAAAATAAGCTCCTTCCGTTTTTATCCCGTTTGGACTCCATTTGATATGGATATTCTGCGAAATCAAAAACGTACAACAGACAGGAACTGGCACTCGGCACTGGATCAATATGTTAGTCCCCAAAAAAGTATAAAAAGTTGCCAAAAAGTATATGAAAGTTGAATAATATTGGCATGGAACAATCAAAAATTATAGATACGACGGAGACGTATCAAAGACCACCCCCCTCGTCTGGCCCTTTGCTGTTTGGGGACAGGATATGGTTGGACCACTGAGAACTGGTAGGAGCGGCTTCTCTCATGTGCTCGTTGTAGTCGACAAGTTTACCAAATGGATCGAAGTTAAACCTATCAAGAACCTTGAGGCCAGCACCGCTGTCGGTTTTATCAGAGAATTGACATTCAAATATGGAGTTCCACACAGCATCATCACGGATAATGGGTCGAACTTCGATTCTGATGAGTTTAGAGCTTTCTGCGCTTCTCAAGGCACACGAGTCAACTATGCTTCAGTCGCTCACCCGTTGTCGAACGGACAAGCAGAAAGAGCCAATGAACTAATTCTCAAAGGACTGAAACCCCAACTGATGCGTGATCTCAAACACGCAGCAGGCGCTTGGGTTGATGAACTTCCGTCAGTTCTGTGGGGTTTAAGGACAACTCCTAATCGGTCAACCGGACGAACTCCTTTCTTCTTGGTCTATGGAGCCGAAGCTGTTCTGCCAAGTGACCTGCTCCACAACGCACCCCGAGTCGAGCTCTTCTCCGAAGAGGAAGCAGAGCAGGCCCGGCAATATTTAGTCAATCTTTTAGAGGAGGAAAGAGAGATGGCCTTGATCTGTTCAACCATTTATCAGCAAGACTTGCGTCGATTCCACGCCAGAAATGTGAGGGGTCGAGCCTTTCAAGAAGGAGACCTGGTTCTTCGAGTGGATCAACAGAAACCGCACAAGCTCGCCCCTGCTTGGGAAGGCCCCTTCATCATCACCAAAGTCCTCCACAATGGAGCATACCGTCTTTACAGTGTTGAGCATCAGAAAGACGAGCCACGGGCTTGGAACGCGGGGCTGCTCTGCCCCTTTTATACTTAAGCACTCACTCGAATAAAATGTAATAAGAAGTACCTTTGTAATTTGTTCGTCAAAGACAAGAGCTTTTCAGTCTTATCGCATGATTGTTGTTGCTTTTATTTACCTCTAAAATCCCCCAGTGGGTGGGCTTAGCCGCGAATCCGTTTCGCCTAAGTTCGAAAGAAAATCCTACCGAGTGGTGAGCAATCCTCCCACTCGGGGGCTTAGCTGCAGTCCAGTACTCGCCTAAGTTCTCTCACTCGGAGACTTAGCTGCAGTCCGGTACTCGCCTAAGTTTGAAAAAATCCTACCGAGTGGAGAGGAATCCTCCCACTCGGGGGCTTAGCTGCAGTCTAGTACTCGCCTAAGTTCTCTCACTCGGAGACTTAGCTGCAGTCTGGTACTCGCCTAAGTTTGAAAAAATCCTACCGAGTGGAGAGCAATCCTCCCACTCGGGGCTTAGCTGCAGTCCAGTACTCGCCTAAGTTCTCTCATTTGGAGACTTAGCTGCAGTCCAGTACTCGCCTAAGTTTGAAAAAATCCCACCGAGTGGAGAGCTATCCTCCCACTCGGGGGCTTAGCTGCAGTCCAGTATTCGCCTAAGTTCTCCCGCTTGGACACTTAGCTGCAGTCCG
>NC_041390.1:600902487-600903515 GCF_002162155.2 Triticum dicoccoides | reverse complement strand
CTAGTACTCGCATAAGTTTGAAAAAATCCCACCGAGTGGAGAGCAATACTCCCACTCGGGGGCTTAGCTGCGGTCCAGTACTCGCCTAGGTTCTCTCACTTGGAGACTTAGCTGCAGTCTGGTACTTGCCTAAGTTTGAAAAAATCCCGCCGAGTGGAGAGCAATCCTCCCACTCGAGGGCTTAGCTGCAGTCCAGTATTCGTCTAAGTTCTCTCACTTGGAAACTTAGCTGCAGTACGGTGCTCGCCTAAGTTTGAAAAAATCCCACCGAGTGGAGAGCAATCCTCTCACTCGGGGGCTTAGCTGCAGTTCAGTACTCGCCTAAGTTTGAAAAAATCCTACCGAGTGGAGAGCAACCCTCCCACTCGGGGGCTTAGCTGCAGTCTGGTACTCGCCTAGGCTCTCTCACTCAGGGGCTTAGCTGCAGTCCAGTACCCGCCTAAGTTTAAAAAATCCTACCAAGTGGAGAGCAACCATCCCACTCAAGGGCTTAGCTGCAGTCTGGTACTCGCCGAGGCTTAAGCCCTCCCACTAGGAGGCTTAGCTGCAGCCCAGTACTCGCCTAAGTTTAAAAAATCCTACCAAGTGGAGAGCAACCCTCCCACTTGGGGGCTTAGCTGCAGTCTAGTACTCGCCTAAGCTCTCCCACTCGGAGGCTTAGCTGCAGTCCAGTACTCGCCTAAGTTTGTAAAATCCTACCGAGTGGGGAGCAACCCTCCCACTCGAAGGTTCGGAGCTACGCCAGAAGTACAACGTGCGCTCCATCCCTATCCGCAAGGACGACGAGGTGCAGGTCGACTGCAACCTTCTCCTTCGGAGCTACGACACAAGTACAACGTGTGCTCCATCCCTATCTGCAAGGACGACGAGGTGGAGGTCGACTACAGCCTTCTCCTTCAGAGCTACGACACAAGTACAACGTGCGCTCCATCCCTATCCGCAAGGACGACGAGGTGCAGGTCGACTGCAACCTTCTCCTTCGGAGCTACATCACAAGTACAACGTGCGCTCCATCCCTATCCGCAAGC
>NC_041390.1:600708139-600902327 GCF_002162155.2 Triticum dicoccoides | reverse complement strand
AGGTGCAGGTCGACTGCAACCTTCTCCTTCGGAGCTACGGCACAAGTACAACATGCACTCCATCCCTATCCGCAAGGACGATGAGGTGCAGGTCGACTGCAATCTTCTCCTTCGGAGCTACGACACAAGTACAATGTGCGCTCCATCCCTACCGCAAGGACGACGAGGTGCAGGTCGACTGTAACCTTCTCCTTCGGAGCTACGGCACAAATACAACGTGCACTCCATCCCTATCCGCAAGGACGACAAAACGCAGGTCGACTGGAGCCACCACTTCAGAACTGCATCTCCAGCGCAAAGACTATTCCGAGCAGTGAACAAAGTCAATTAGAAGGCAAAATGCAAGCGTATTCGGAGATAAACCAAATTCGGATAAATCCTAAAGTTCCAAGCAGCAAACCAAAAGTATTCGAGCATCAAGCCCGAAGGAGTTTAATGGTTACAGCAATCACTCGGCATTCCGAGGCAAATTTAAAGCAGATTCAAGTCTCATAAGTTTGTTCACTCGGCAGGAGGAGGGCTGGCAGGCTCGACGAATTCGACCAGGTCGATCCCATCCGCGATCCGAGTAGCAGCAGTGATGAAAGTTTCCATGAAGGACTGGAAGTCATGCTTTTTGGTGTTAGCGACCTTGATCGCAGCCAGCTTGTCTTTACGAGCCTCCTTGCAGTGGACTCGCACCAAGGACAGCGCCATGTCAGCACCACACCGGGCGGAGGACTTCTTCCATTCTTGCACTCGGTCAGGGATCTCGTTTAGTCGAGCCATCAGGGATTCCGGGTCATTTTGAAGCGTCGCCCTTGGCCAAAGCGATGAGTCGATTCGGGAGACTACCTCCTTTAGGTGCACGACGTAGCTTGTGGCGCTGGCGATACGGGACTCCAGTCGGAGCATGTTCATTGTAGTTTTGTCGCAAACTGGAGAAGCGATAGGGTCCAGACCTGTCTCGACCTTTCCAATTTCCTCGTCAAAGTCTTGGCAGAATTCTAAAGCCAAAAATTAATGAGTCGACCGAGCATGATCCGTTCGCAAGCATCAACACAGTCGGTTTAAAAGAAATACCTTCCAGCGTGAGATAGAGCTTCTTGGCAAGAGTCCTCAGATAAGCTTCCGTGTCATTCCTCTTGCGGATCACAGACTCCAGCTCTTCATTCAGGGCAACCTTGTCCTTCTTCAGACTAGTCACTTCACGGTTAGCTTCATTGAGGCAAGATTTCAGCCTGTTCACCTCCCCTTCCAGCGTTCCGACTAAAGCTAGCTTCTGGTCTGCGAGAGCGGTTTTATCTTGGGCTGCTTTTTGCGCGGCGGTGAGGTCTGGGTCCTTCTTCTCCAGAGCCAACTTCATTTTCTCTGCAAAAGAAGCAATCGAATCAAACAAGAGATCAAAGAATTATATTGAAAGACAGTCGACACGCAGTTACCTTCCATACCAGCAACTTCATCTTGAGCTTTCTTCAGATTCTGCTGGGCCAATTCCAAGTCGAGGTTGAGTTGCCTCTGCTTCTCCTCAAGTTCAGCAAACTTGGAAATAAGAGTACAAGACTTCTGCAGAAGGCAAAAGATGGGTCAGTCAACAAGATCAAAGGTTGTTTACTTCGGAGTGAATAAAACCTAAAGAAGTCACTTGAGACTCCAGCCGACTGCACACAGTCGACTGTAGTCTCGGGGACTACACCCAGCGGGTGCACTTGGCGTGCCCCCGCTGATTAAAACCCAACTCGACCGGTCCACCCGGATCAAGTCAAAAATAGCTGTTCAGACCCCAGTCGACTGCCAGCAGTCGACTGCGGTCTCGGGGACTACACCCAGTGGGTGCACTTGGCGTGCCCCCACCGGTTCAGATCCTACTCGACCGATCCGCCCGAGTCGAGTAGAAGAAAAGAAAGGAAGGTAGAACTCAGACCCCAGTCGACTGCCAGCAGTCGACCGCGGTCTCGGGGACTACACCCAGTGGGTGCACTTAGCGTGCCCCCACCGGTTCAGATCCTACTCACCCAGACCGAGTGGAAGAACACAACTACCAAAGACAATAAAACACCCAGTGGGTGCACTGATTCGACGCAAACAACAAGAGATTGTGTAGAAGAAATTTTTTCGTGTAGCATATCCTGATAGAACAAGAACAGTCGAAAAGTCTACTTACCTGGACATTGGCCCGGAGAGCAGCGCTGGTGTCGTAGGCAGCCTGGCTATTCTCATGCACCGTCTTCATCCGCTCCATCATCACGTCAGCCTGTCGGATGGCTTCCGCAGCCGCTTCCAACTGGTTGTCTAGGACGGGGTAGCTGGTGAAGAAGAGAGCAGACGACCCAGGTGTGGCAGCTTGGAGCTCCGTGGCGTGGAGTTGTACGACTGAAGGAATCACCGGTGCAGTCGACAGTGCGGGGTGCTCACTCGACAAGGGCGCATCGAAGGTTTCAGAGGCCCTGCCCGCGTCTTCAGGTTGACGGACGAGTGGTGTTGTTGTTGGCCCTTTCCGAGACATCTTGCCAGCTGCTACCTTCTTGCTCTTCCTGGGCTTAAGAGCCACATCTTCATCGTCATCTGGAAGATCGATGACGTTGGGTGGAGCTGCAAGATAGATCGTTCGACCCCAAGTGAACCACTAGAAGGAAATCGACCAAGGAATCAAGAACAAGATCATAAGAGTTTCTACCTGGGTTAGAGGTAACCGCGTCTTCCATCTCCTCGTCTCGATACTGGAGGGAATAGGTTCCCGATGTAGCAGCACTGCAAGTGTCCATACTCAGTCGGTTACGTTTTGTTGCTCGAGTCGATGAAAAAGAACAAGTCAGATGATTACCCGGAGATGGTAGGGACGGTCACTTTGATCCTGGGCAAAGCCTTGGGCAGTTTGGAGGAGGTGGCCTTCGGTGCTTTTGGAGCTGGAGGCGGCATAACCTTGGGCTGCTTTGGGGCCTTCTCAATTGGCGCTGGAGAAGACGTCCGGGGGCGCTTCGAAGAATGCCCAGTCGGCGCGGTCGCCAGGTCCGGGGTGCTCGCCGGGTCGTGTGCATGCTTGGATCTCCTCTCTCTGGGAGGAGGCGAGTCGACTTCTTCGTCATCGCTCGAGTCGTCGCTCTCTTCGTCCTCCTCTGCATCCGAGTGCCACTCGCCGCTCTCACCCCCGCTCGCTCCCTCCTCGACGTCTTGCTCCTGCACTCCGTTGGGCATCGAGTACATGTCAATGAGAGCCTAAAAGAACAACAAGCAAAAGGAGTACAGTCGACCATCAACAAGGTGTCACACAGTGAATCGGAAAGATATTTGAGAAAAAAGAATCATACCTGCTTCGGTTGGCGCGAGTGGTCGAATGGAATCACCCTCTTAGACCCCCGTGGGTTGTCTTTGTTGCTGGTGATTCCCATCAGCCACTTCTCCAAGATGTCCTCACTGACGTCCTCTGGGTGAATCCGAGTGGAGTCCTCGAGTCCAGAGTACATCCACATCGGATGATCACGGGCCTGGAGCGGTTTGATGCGTCGACCGAGAAAGACCTCCAGCAGGTCCATCCCAGTCACCCCGTCACGAATGAGTTGTACGACCTGCTCGACCAGCACCTTGACCTGCGCCTTCTCTTCGGGAACCATCTTCAAGGACGAGGGCTTCTCCACTTGAGCCAGTGAAAAGGGAGGAAGTCCGGTCGACTGACCCGGGGTCGGCTGATCCTTGCAGTAAAACAAGTCGACTGCCAGCCGCGGACCGAGTCGGGAAGGATCATCGCCGGGAAGGTGCTCTTGTTCCTCATCTGGATCCCCAGACCCCCGCACATCTGGATCACGTGCGTCCTCTCATCACTTGGATTGGCCTTTTTGACCGACTGGGAGCGACAGGTGAAGATATGTTTGAAGAGGCCTCAGTGCGGTCGACAGCCCAAGAAGTTTTCACACATTGACACAAAAGCGACCAGATAGACTATGGTGTTTGGAGTGAAGTGGTGGAGCTGAGCCCCAAAGAAGTTCAAAAAGCCCCGAAAGAAAGGATGGGGAGGTAGAGAAAATCCGCGATCGACATGGGTGGCAAGGAGAACACACTCACCCTCCCTTGGCCGCGGCTCGGTCTCATTCCCCGGGAGCCACGCCGATTTGTGGGGGATCAGTCCCCCCTCCACCAGGTCGTCGAGGTTGTCCTGGCTGATCATCGAGCAGATCCAGTCGCCCTGGATCCAGCCCGGCGGCAGGCCGGATCTCGACGAGGATCCGCCCCGGCTGGTCCGCTTGCCCTTCGCCTTCGCGGTCGCCTTCTTCGCGCGCTCCAGCGCCACCGTCTTCTCTTTCCCCATGGCGACGGATCGAGTTCGAGCGAGGGTCCAGAGACGAGAGCAGAAGTGAGCGTGGCGGAGAAGTCAGAGGAAGAAGAAAAGAGAATGGGAGCGCACGGGGCAGAGGCCTGGTCCGGTGCCTTTTATAAAGTCGTTCCCCGAGTGACTGACTAGTGGACCCGGACGATCTAAACAAACCCCGCAACAGTCACGCGCGCAGTACGTGGCGAAAAAGGTGGCGCGGAGATCGAGGAGACTTGCCTAATCCGTCCTGATTGCCACGGTCTCGCCCGTCTGGCGTGCTTTCCGAAATTCGAATCCCGCGAAATCTGGGGAGAGCAGAGCAACTTGCTAGACCGAAAACATCCTCCAGATTATCATTCGGAATTCTACCGTGAAAGTTCACTCGACAAAAACCAAGAATGGATCAAGGCGACTGAAAAAGGAGTTGACGTCGTCTCCTCAGTTCATTGTTCCAGAACAAGGTATACTCATAGCACAAAGAATGAGTCGGAAGTGTTCCCAACTCCTTCCCCACTCAAACCCTGATCCATTCGGGGGCTAATGATGAAGCTATGTACCTAGGGTAGGGTCATGGATCTGTCCAACATACCCTCCCCAAGGACATCTCTACAAAGAACCAGAAGCAGTCGAAGAAAAACCATCATTCACTCGACCATGAAGATGTGTTCACTCGACCACCTTGAAGACACTCGACCATGCTAACAACCACTCGACCACCAGAAGATGTGAAGTCCTTCACTCCGCAACGGTCAGGGTTTAAGCCATAGCTTTATGGACATTAATAGCACTTTACTTCGGACGTTACCAGTAACACTCCTCCTTTATGAATATTGAACCCTGTGTAACGGAGGGGAGCTGGGGTCCTGGCGCACTCTATATAAGCCACCCCCTCCTCTGGGATAAGGGTTCGCACCTTCTGTAATTCACATGCATATATCCAGTCGACCGCCTCCGGGCTCCGAGACGTAGGGCTGTTACTTCCTCCGAGAAGGGCCTGAACTCGTAAAACCCGCGTGTACAACTCTTCCATAGCTAGGATCTTGCCTCTACATTCCTACCCCCTATTCTATTGTCAGTCCTAGAACCACGACAACCACCTCGCCGGAACATGCATACGGTGAGATGTGGGTCTCGATAGGGGACATTGGCTGCTGAATCGGCGCTGGGATGGGGTAAAAACAGCGCCGAGGCCGAGAGTCCGGCGTGCAGAGCTATGGGAAGCGTGGCGCTGAGCTAGCCGCCGCTTCTCTCCGCGGCCCTGAACTGTGACTGCCGCCGGCGCATTCGAAGCCAGGCCCGCTCCCCGAACATCGTGGCCAGACCCTCCGCCCTCGGTGCCGGCGCCCCAGAGCGTCTCGAAAAAGCCAGCGACCCGTGCACTCCACATGCCGGGGTGCATGGAATCGAACATTCAAACGAGCAGGAGCAGCGCAGTTGCTGCGGTCTGCACGACCTCCGACCGACCGCATGAACGCGGGGTCGCGGGCATGGACCCAGAGGCCGAACACACCCAGGCTCCTCCAGCCCACCACACGCTCAACGTCGGCCAGCATCGTACGGGCCATGCGGCTGCTTTGATGAACAAGGAGCAGATAGAGCGGTGGCTGCCTAGAAGAGAATATTGGTCGTCTAAGTGTATCCATGTGAAGAGATAAAGTCTTCTCTGGAAGAGGAATGGGTCCACGTGCTTGAGCTAAAACCATTCAAAAATGGGAAATCAAATATGTGTACATACTTTTAGGAACGTGGGTGGGACGAATAAAATGCATACTAAAAGCAGGATGGACTGATTGCCAATTCATGCTCCCATATAATCCCTCTGTTTCTAAATATAAGTTTTCCTAGAGATTTTAATATGAATTACATACGGATGTATATAGACATATTTAGAATGTAGAGACACTCATTGAGTATTATATAAGGTCCAAAATGCAAATGCAATATCTTTATAAGTGTATGTGTCACTCATCCTAATATACTCACACATTTAAATAAGTGCATATATGATCTACCACTTGCTATTTGCTTACAAATCATGACACATAATTTTTGGTTTTTTATCAACTTATATCTATATGGGTTCATGAAAATGGAGTAAATTTCCCAGTAATACTACTCTAACCTTTTGCTATGTTTATACAAGATGTGCCTGGTGGACCATGAAAATGACAACAATTTTTCACACACCTTCCCTCTGCTTGGTGGTCGTGCCAGCAGGAGTAAGATGTGTCGGCTCGCTACGGCGGGAGCAGCAGATGGGGGAGTGTTGCGCCATGATCTTATGGAGAACGTGTACAAGATGTGTGTAGTGCGCGATATGTCACCACATCTTCATTGGCGATCCAATTATCGCTTGTCACTGAAGCGTTACTCTCCTGGGCACAGTCAGATAAAAACTCGCATCACTGAGGAGTGAAGATTTTGACTCTTAAGACACTATTATTAGGGCTAGAGTGTGTGATATTCTCCCGTTGCAAGCACGGGACTTTTTCCTATTAATAATCAATTCCTCCGTCGACCGCTATTTTCATCGGTCTCCCATCATCATCTTTGTCCTCTCTTGTCTTTTGGAGATTAAATATTGTATCTTGGTGCGCACGTAGGAGCACGTTGCTTCCACGAGACTGCAGGAACAATTAGCAATATTGTATTGTGATGCAGATTACTTAATCAGTGTTGGCTTAATCACCTTTACTTGAGTGCACTGCGAAATGCATGACCCTGGCAGCGGCAGGTTAGGGTATCGTACGTGTATGTATATAATATACGTATGTATGCGAGGCCGAAAGTACGTACGTAGATACGGTGCCGGTTCTCATGCATGTGCGTAAGCATAACTGCATGCACAGGTCACTGATGACCAAGCATCGCGTCATACCCACTGCTCATGGATCCATGCTTGGAGCACGTAGAAAGTGAAAAATTGAAAAGAGAACATTATGTATGGCAACTTGTTATATTCAAAGTAGCTAGGTTGCTTGCTTCCGCGAGACTCCAGGAACAAGCAAACCGAACAACTAAGCTAATATGTTACGTCGCGCTGCCGATTGACTAACTCCAAGGCTCATGAGCGCACTTTTGCTCGGGTGAGTACGGGATCGAGAAATGCATGGCCATGGCAGGGCCGGCATACTTGTACCGTTGTACGTATGTACATATGCGAGGCTGAAAGTATATACCGTATGCTTACGCACACGGCCTCTCTGTCTCTCTCTCTCTATGGATTAACTGGCCTGCTGGCAAGTTTACCGAGAAAGATAAAGCAACCGCGTGTATATACCGTATGTCTATATACATCCGTATGTGATAACCATTTGAAATATCTAAAAAAACAAATATTTAGAAACGGATGGAGTACTTGATAGTACAACCGAGTGTGATCCACATATATAGTGCAACACAGCCTAGGCCGATCTTACACGCACGGTCAAATCCGGCACATTTACCGTTTTTCCTGTCCCGTGGGGGTTGGGTATCTTCTCCCAAAGATTTGCCACTGGCCCGTACGAACACGGCAAATTAACAAGGAGTCAAGGAGAAGATCAGCCATGCGTATCCTCCTGTGCTGCGAAGCTATAAGAATTGTGTAGAGGCTGTGCGCAGGGGCGGATCCAGCGTGGGTTCGTGTAGGGGCGGCCGCCCCAGGTAAATTTTGGAAAACCCATGGTACCCCCTACTGCTCTGGTTAACCCTGGGCACCATGGGAGGCGATCGGAGCTTCCTGCTGTAGGTTTCTGCGCATGCTACAGAGAAGAAGAAAGATAACGCTTCGAGCAGGAAGATGAAAAGAGAAGAAAACGCTTCGTTAAAGAGATGGGCCAATGAATAAGGCCCAATAAAACTTGAGAAGACCCATTCGTTTTCTGTACGCAGCCCATTCCGTTTCTGTACGCAGCCCATTCCGTTTCTGTACGCAGCCTTTCACGTTCCCAATTCTTATCGATCGAAACAGATCAACCAACGCTTTACAGATCACGCCGTCGCCCTCCGGTGTTGCCTCGCCTCCTAACCTTGACGAGACGCCCTCCATTGTGGCCTCACGGCGGCGCTTCCCAGTTCGTCCAATAGATGGTGTTTGATGGAGGAGAAGGGAGTCCACCGGTTTCTCATGCCATCCGTCACCGCCACGGTCCAACATCACCAACAGAAGCAGCAAAGAGCAGGTCCTTTTGCCCACCAGTAATTCTCTGGTCTTACATTCTATCATTTTTTCTAACTTATTGTCACATGGACCTAATTCTTGAATACTGATATTATTTACAAGTAAGATGTTATAGGAAGATTCAGCCAGCAAGAGTCTAAGTTACACTTTTTAGGGTTTAGGGTTTAAGTTAGACTTTATGTGATTTTTTGTAGTATATATTATTCGCTTGGTCCTTTAGGATGAAACTACTCTGAACAATTCATTGTGTTGATCATCTTGGGTAAATGCATACTATTGGCCAATTAATTTTCTTGACTGTCTTATTTGATTGTACCGTGGATTTGATTATTATTATTATTTTAAAATCTGCCCCGGGTAACTTCAAATCCTGGATCCGCCACTGCCTGTGCCTGTCAGTTCAGGGTGCAAGCGGGGCGGATTGCGGCTGCCCGCCGGACGCCAAAGCGGGAGCCAACTGATTTAGCGGGCCAACGCGGTTGCCCGCCTCAAGCCGCATGATTATTAGCGGACAATGCGGCAGCCCGCATGTGACCGCAAAGACCCGCCAGGCACATGTACTGTACAGCTCTGTCCCAACGTTGTACAATCACAAATTCATCACAAGACTACAAGAGCCACATGTATCACAGTAAGCTGCTTGTTTCAGCCTTTCAAGACAGCAATGTGCGCACATCAGTGTATTCATTCAACAAACTAGTAGTATGTACAACAGCAAGAGAACCCTTTGATTTCTGAAACATTATGCTCATTCAGTAAACTCAACAGTGTTAAAACATATTACTGCAAAAGGTAAGTGGCATGAATTACTACAGCTAAATTCAACAAGATAGCAAGAATTCAATTAACTACTATAGCTAATTCAGGAGACTCCTGATATGAAAGTGACTGATAATATACAAAAAGCTTCAGATGCTTCGTCACTTGTACAAAAAGCTTGATCTTCTGGGCTTAATACTGTTGCGGATGCCGGTGCCGAGGGTCTCCAAATATACTGCTACTGATGCCGAGGGTCTCCAAATATACCGAACGGAGGTTCTGCATATGAATAAGGTGTACGATATTTAGCCAATGGATGAAATTAGAATACACTCGAGAGAAGAACAGGAAGTTGTCTCCAACCGCTATGTATCTCATCTTCTAAAAAAGAACTTCACTGCCAAACTAAACTCATAAGAAAGTAGTAACATCCCAAATTTTCAATTTGGAATGTTATACATTAGATCATTATTGCATACCATATTTTATTTTGCATTTTGGTTGATCCTAGAAATTCTACGCAACTCAATGACCCACGGAGAGAGTTGTGGATTTCGTTATTTTCATATTTGAGTTTTCTCAAATTTTGAGAATAGGATCATTTGATTTTAATTATTTTATCATCAATTATTTCTATTACAAAAATATGAGAGAGGGAATAAAATGACTTTCCCAAAATAAAGAAATATTGAGGATTTAATAATAAAATCAAATCAGATTCTATTTCAGAGTTTTTTGGTGTTTTATTTGAATTTAGGAAAAATGTGCGTTTTTCAAAATTGCATTTAGGTCCCAAATAAATGTTCACCTTGTGCGGCTTGATTTTAGAAGTCCGTGAAAATTTATTTCAGAATTTTTAAAGTTGGTTAGTATTTCTTTTTATTTTCCTTCTGCGCGTAATTATTAAAAAAACGAACCAACCTACGGGCCGTGTCCGACTAGGACTCCAACCCGGCTAGCCTTTATAAGCCGGGGGAGCCCAGCCCCAGCCGAACCCTAAGCCGCCGCCAGCCCGAGCGCCGCCCCGCCGTGCCGCCACCGCCGCCGCACGCCTCCCGAGGTTCGCCGCCTCGTTTTCCGCGCCGGTTTTTTTTAGTTTTTTTTCCGAAAAACCGTCGGTTTTTCGTTGGTTTTTTATATTCTGTTTTTTAATAGATCGGTTTTTCGGTTTATTTAAATAGCGAGCGTTCGTCCGTTCGTTCGTTCTAGCGAACGTTCGTCATTTTTTTCTTTTTCTCGGATTAAATCCGCGATTTTTCTGATCGCGATTCCTGATCCGATTTTCGTTTTAGTATAACTTTTCGCTCGTTTATCGGAATCAGGCGATTCAAGCGCCTGGAGTTTCGTCTCGAAACCCTCTATCCGTTAAACCAACTTAAACAAGTTTTTGCTACTGTAAAATTTGCCCTAGATCCAGATTGCTAGAACGAAGTTGTTTTCTTTCGCCGTTTGACTTTCGTTGCTTCATTCGATTTGATTTTTTTTGCCAACCAGAGTTGTTAAGTTGAACCTTCTGGTTAGATCTCTCATTTGAGTTTTACCCGTGCATTTGATGAGTACTTATTGTATGCTTGTTTGTTTGTCTGCGATAGAATACCCGGAGTGCGCCGCTTGTTACTTCGAATCTCTAGGTTTCGCGGATTATCAGCAAGGCAAGTAACACTTTGATCATACCTTTCCTACTACCCAGTTTAATTGCATTAGAACAATCCTCACACATTGCATGATTAGGATCTAATTAAATTGTGGGATGGGAAGTAGTTGAGGTAGTACCTATTACCTGTTTATTATCAAACCTTTGGGAGTTACTTCTACGTTTGCTTATTATGCCATGCTATGCTAGTAGACGTGGATTGGGTGAGTGATATCCATGACAGATGTGAGTTTGTTAATTAATGGTTTATCTAAGGTGGCAACTTAAACACACATCTAGGTGGATTGAGGTACCTGGGTATTCCAGGACTTACCTGTTTTCTTTTGGACCGCCACCCAGGCTCAAAGGGATCATGAGATTATTCATGCTAGAAACTTCCGTGTGCAGCCACAAGCTATTATGGGCTCTAGCATAGTTGACTAAGTCGTGCGAACTCTTACAGTAGTAGACTAACAGATGTAGGGGATGTAGGTGGTACGGTCTACCCGATCGTAAGGTGCTAGCGCTTCTGAAAGACTATGTCTCGGTCATCCGTCTTCTCAAACACCTTGTAGTGCGAGAAACCAAACGGAGGCGATCGAGTCTTGTGGGGAAAAATGCGCAAACCTCTGCAGAGTGTAATAAACTAATCATGATTAGCCGTGTCCCCGGTTATGGACATCTTGAGTATCTAGTACCTGGATTATCATGTGAATCTCAACATGTTACTCTAAATTAATTTTGTTGGGTTTTATTTAATGATGATGCTTAATTGGGATTGAGAATGCTGTCAACCATTCTCAATATTTAACAACTACCATGATAGTTAAATAAAATTTATTCCTTTGAAGTAGGAAAAAATTGGCTTTACGCAAAACTGTAACCATAGAGCTTTCCACCAGCCAAATATGCATATAGTATAGCTGTTTCATTCCATTACTCTCTATGTGTTACCTTGCCAGCATATTCCATGTGCTGGCCCGTTTCGGACTGCAACGTTAATGTTGCAGACTTTTCAAACGACGATTAAGGAGTTTTTAGGTTGTGGTTCTATACTCAGTGATGCCGTTGGAGTTGATGGACTCACTTATCTTCCAAGCCTTCCGCTGTTATCGTTATTAGATGGCCTTAAGCCATATTTATTGTATTAAGTTCTCTATGAGACACTCGATGTAATAAGTGTGTGATTGCTACTCTGTTATAAATCCTCCGAGTACTGTGTGGTGTCAGCATTACTGATCCAGGGATGACACCGGAGCACAGAGCTCAGACTGTTTGAGGTCTGGTCGCTACAGAGATGGTATCAGAGCACACGCTGACTGTAGGACACGACCACTAAGCTAAAGACCTAGATCACTATTCACTCTCTTCTCTTTTGACTCCTCATCCTTTCTACTCTTAGGATGGCGGATGCAAGGAACAAGTTCACGCAACTAGATGAAGATACACCCTTTGTACGTCACTTGAAGGAAGTCACTAGATACCTAAACATAGGAGTACCAAGCTTCACCGGAACCTACAACGCCACTTTACCTGAAGAAGAGCGCTGGATGATTCAAGTTCAAGTTCCAGGAAGGACGTTCATGCCAATCACTGAGCCCATAGAGTTTTCTTTTGATGCACCAACTTGGAGTCTAGGAAAGAGCATGGCAGCTCACATCACCATGGGACGCATTGGAGAAGTATACCGCAAGGATCTCAAGGATACTACCTACCAGATTTGTGGGCGCCGAGATGAGCACTGGGAGATGATCAGCACCAGGAAGGATAGATCAATTGCAGCTTTTATCCAGGAGCTAAACCAGCACATTCGACGACAGGAGAACCAGATGTGTGCCGACATTATAGATCTGAAGAAGGCTAAGACTAGAATCAAGGAACTGGAGGAAGAACTCAAGGCTACACGTGAAGATTATGAAGAGGAAATTGAAGTATTGGTGGAGAAGAATGACGACCTGATCAAGAAGATTGGAATATTTATGGGAGGCCCTACACCAGTGGAGGAAGACGAAGAACCTAAGGAGATTAGCCCGAAAGACTACATCATCATTGACGACACCGATTCGGATCCAGATAGTAGCGATGATGACTATGTTGATGAAGCTGGAGCAGATATTATGGAGTCTGCAACCAAAGAATATTTCTAGTAGACCACCTCATCAGTAGTAGTAGTCCACCATGTAAATATAGTAGTCCGAGCACTTTTGCGATAGATAGATCGATTGTATGCCCTTGTTTGATTGAATGAAGTGAATTGTTTGTTTTTGCCTCATGTGCATATGGGTAGTGTTTTCTCTTTAGACCCTCTCTATTCTTACATCTCATCTTTTTTAAACCCCTCAGATGCCTCCGAGACGTGACCCCGGATTTGCCTTTCCACCGGAGCTCACCCAGTTGATCTAGCAGCAGAACACATTGATGCCGTTGCTAGTCCAGAATCAGAATCAGGGGAACACCAACAACAACCCACCACCACCACCACCACCTGTTGATCACTTAGCCCGATTTCTTAGGCTGAATCCGCTGGTGTTTTCCAGTAGCACCGAGCCGATAGTAGCAGATGATTGGCTCCGCAAGACAGCTAGAGAGTTGACCACAGCAGGATGTACGGATGCGGAGAAGGTGAAGTTTGCCGCACATCAGCTTGAGGGACCCGCAGCATCATGGTGGGAGAATTTCACAGCCACTTTCCCAGTCGACACTGTCACATGGGACCAGTTTCAGCAGGCTTTTCATAATGCACATGTTTCAGCAGGAGCTATGGCCATGAAGAAGCATGAGTTTCGCAACTTGTGCCAAGGAGGACGGACAGTTGGCCAGTATGTGAAGGACTTTAGTAAGTTAGCACGTTATGCACTAGATGACGTCGCTACGGATGCAGCTAAGCAGGAGAAGTTTCTGGAAGGACTGAATGATGAGTTGAGCATGCAGTAGATGGTAGCCACCTTCAATAACTACCAGGAGTTGGTAGATCGTGCTCTTATGATTGAAGGGAAGCAACAGCAAATTGAGAATCGCAAGAGGAAGTATGGACAAGGAAAGTACACTTCAGGAGCTCAGCAGAAGCCACGTTTTACCCCTAGACCGGGAGGACATTTTCAGCATACCCATGGAGGAGGTAGCTCGCACAATCACAATGGCACCAAGAATGGTAATGGCAATGGAGGAAGCAACGGCCAGAATCGCACCAACCCATCAACCCCAGCCAAGAAGGACCTGAGCCAAGTCACTTGCTTTAAGTGTCAGAAGACCGAACATTATGCCAATGAATGTCTTGAAGGCCAAAATGGCAATGGAAGTTCTAGGAAGAAGCCGAACCCTTTCAACAGGGGACAGGTGAACCACGTTAGCGTGGTGGAGGTTGAAGCTCAGCCCGATGCAGTAATAGGTAAGTTTTTGGTTAAGTCATTTACTGCACTCGTTCTTTTTGACACGGGTGCATCGCATTCATACATCTCAAGGGGATTTATGGATAAGTATAACCTATCAACCCAAGCCCTTAGGTCACCCATGTTAGTAACCTTGAATGGAGCAGAATATATGGCTAGTCTATGGTGTGATCGGTTACCATTAAGGATTGGTAACTATGTTTTTCCCTCAGACCTAATAGTATTGGAATCTCAAGGATTGGATGTGATATTAGGCATGGATTGGTTATCAAAGTATGAAGAAAATATTGAATGCGCTAGTAAGTCAATTTTGCTTACCACCCCAGAAGGGAGAAGGATCAAGTATGTATCCCGACATGTGCCGAAGAGGACTCAAGTAAATTGCTTAACAGGAGTTGTGCAGGAGGAAGTACTAGTGGTAAGGGATTTCCCTGAAGTATTTCCAGAGGAGTTGCCAGGCATGCCACCGGATAGAGATATTGAGTTTTTGATTGAGCTATTGCCAGGCACAGGGCCAATATCAAAGAGACCATATAGGATGCCAGCAAAGGATTTGGTGGAAATTAAGAAGCAGATTAAGGAGTTACTGGATAAGGGATATATTCGCCCAAGTTCTTCGCCTTGGGGATCACCAGTACTTCTAGTGGAGAAGAAGGATGGATCGTTAAGGATGGTTGTTGATTATCGAGGATTGAACAAAGTAACAATCAAGAATAAGTACCCACTACCAATGATCAATGATCTGTTTGATTGATTGCAAGGAGCTAAGGTATTTTCCAAGATCGACCTGCGATCAGGATACCACCAGTTGAAGATTCGAGAACAGGATATTCCTAAGACAGCTTTTACCACCAGGTATGGGTTGTACGAGTATACCATTATGTCATTTGGTCTGACTAACGCACCTGCCTATTTTATGAACATGATGAACAAAGTATTTATGGAGTTTTTGGATAAGTTCGTAGTAGTGTTCATTGATGATATCCTGGTTTATTTGAAGAATGAAGAGGAACACAAGGAGAATTTGCATTTGGTACTTGGAAAGCTCAGAGAACATTAATTATATGCCAAGTTCAGCAAATGTGAGTTTTGGTAGAAGGAAGTAGGATTCCTCGGACACGTTATATCGGGAGAAGGTATAGCAGTTGATCCCACTAAAGTTGATACCGTGACCAAGTGGGAAGCACCAACTACAGTGGGAGAGATCCGGAGTTTTCTTGGACTTGCAGGATACTACCGGAGATTTATTGAGAATTTCTCAAAGATTGCGAAGCCTATGACTGAGTTGTTAAAGAAAGATACCAAGTTCATATGGACGGAGGAATGTGAGGCTAGTTTCCAAGAGTTGAAGAAACGTTTGGTTACCTCACCAGTGTTGATTTTGCCAGACCAGACCAAAGATTATGAGGTGTATTGCGACGCTTCACGTCGAGGACTTGGAGCAGTGCTTATGCAGGAAGGGAGAGTTGTTTCATATGCCTCAAGACAACTGAAGCCTCATGAGTTGAATTATGCCACACATGATTTGGAGTTAGCAGCCGTAGTGCATGCTTTGAAAACATGGAGGCATTTCCTCATTGGAAACCATTGTGAGGTGTACACGGATCATAAGAGTTTGAAGTACATTTTCACACAGAAGGAGTTGAATCTCAGACAAAGGAGATGGTTGGAGCTCATCAAGGATTATGATATGAGATTGCAATACCATCCCGGGAAGGCTAATGTAGTAGCTGACGCCTTAAGCCGTAAGAGCCATGTCAATACGTTAATGATGGGAGAAATACCCAAGGAGTTAGCAGAAAATCTTTGTGAACTGTGTTTGGAAATAGTTCCGAGAGGCTATGTAGCAGCACTGGAGATTCAGTCAACCTTGATGGATAGAATCAGAGAAGCTCAGAAGACTGACGAAGAGATTGCCGCCGTAAAGGAGAAACTAAGCAAAGGAAAAGCTAAAGGATTTCGTGAGGATGAGCACGACACCCTATGGTTTGAAGACCGTGTTTATGTGCCCAATGACCCGGAGATCAGGAAGTTGATGCTGCAAGAGGCACACGATTCACCGTATTCAGTTCACCCAGGAAATACCAAGATGTATTTGGATTTGAAGGATATTTTCTGGTGGACAGGAATGAAGAAGGATATTGCGGTGTACGTAGCAGTTTGTGATGTATGCCAGAGAGTAAAGGCAGAGCATCAAAAGCCAGCAGGATTGTTACAACCATTGCCGATACCCGAATGTAAGTGGGATAAGCTAGGCATGGATTTTATCACAGGATTACCCAGGACCCGTTCAGGCTATGACTCAATTTGGGTTGTAGTTGATCGATTGACGAAGGTAGCTCATTTCATCCCGGTAAAGACCACTTACAACAGTGTTAAGTTGGCAAGGATATACATGACCATGATCGTATGTTTGCATGGAGTTCCAAGGAGTATCGTATCAGATACAGGAACCCAATTTACCTCAAAGTTCTGGAAGCAGTTGCACGAAACTTTGGGTACCAGGCTAGAATTCAGTACAGCTTTTCATCCACAGACAGATGGACAGGCCGAGAGAGTCAATCAGATTTTGGAGGATATGCTCAGAGCTTGTGCGCTAGATTACGGATCTAGTTGGGACGACAATTTGCCATATGCAGAGTTCTCTTACAACAACAGTTACCAAACCAGTTTAAAGATGGCCCCTTTCGAAGCCTTGTACGGAAGGAGGTGCAGGACACCATTGTCATGGGACGAAGTTGGAGACCGCCAGTTGTTTGGACCTGACTTGATTAAAGAGTCTGAACAGAAGGTGAAGTTGATTCGCGATAGGCTCAGGGTAGCCCAGTCCAGACAGAAGAGTTATGCAGATTCTAAACGCAAGGAGACCATTTACGAAGTCGGAGATAGAGCTTATCTTCGAGTACCTCCACTTCTGGGAACAAAGCATTTTGGAGTTAAAGGGAAGTTAGCGCCATGATTTGTAGGACCATATCGAGTTTTGGGGCGTATGGGAGAAGTGGCCTACAAGTTGGAATTACCTGAAGGATTGTCAGGAGTTCATGATGTGTTCCACGTTTCCCAGTTGAAGAAGTGTCATGCGGAGATGGCTGACATACCGTTGAGAGACACAGTGCCTTTGGAAACTATTCAGTTGGATAACGATTTGACCTATGAGGAAAAACCCATTAAGTGTTGGGGAACGTAGTAATTTCAAAAAAATTCCTACGCACGCGCAAGATCATGGTGATGCATAGCAACGAGAGGGGAGAGTGTTGTCTATGTACCCTCGTAGACCGTTCACGGAAGCGTTATATCAACGCAGTTGATGTAGTCGTACGTCTTCACGTCCGACCGATCCAAGTACCGAAAGCACGGCACCTCCGAGTTCTGCACACGTTCGGGTCGGTGACGTCCTCGCCTTCTCAATCCAGCAAGAGGTGCGAAGTAGTAGATGAGTTCTGGCAGCACGACGGCGTGGTGACGGTGTTGGTGAAGAACAATCTCCGCAGGGCTTCGCCTAAGCACTACGAAAACTATGACAGAGGATAAACTAGAGGGGACGGGGTTGCCAGCACACGGCTTGGTGTTTCTTGATGTGTCTTTGGTGCTAGCCCTGCCCCTCTATTTATATGTTGAGCCATGGGGTCGAAACTTGGAGTAAAAGCCTCCATAAAGTCGGTTTCACCCGAAAGGCAAGAGTCCTTCTCGGACTCCAGGGCCAGACGCCAGGGTTCCCGGCGTCTGGACCCAGACGCCAGGGACCCTGGCGTCTGGCCCCTGGACTCCACAAAACTTCCTTTTGCGCTTTCCAAAAACCTTGTGGGCTTTCCCCTTTGGCCCAAATAAAGTGTTCTCGTACCCAAACATTTCGGGAAACATCCGGAACCCCTTCCGGTGATTTCCGGAACCCTTCCGGTGACCAAACACTATTATCCCATATATCAAACTTTGTCTCCGGACCATTCCGGAGTTCCTCGTCATGTCCGTGATCTCATCCCGGACTCCGAACAACATTCGGTCACCAACATACATAACTCACATAGTACTATATCGTCAACGAACATTAAGCGTGCGGACCCTACGGGTTCGAGAACTATGTAGACATGACCGAGACACCTCTCTGGTCAATAACCAATAGCGGGACCTGGATGCCCATATTGGCTCCTACATATTCTACGAAGATCTTTATCGGTCAGACCGCATAACAACATACGTTGTTCCCTTTGTCATCGGTATGTTACTTGCCCGAGATTGGATCGCTAGTATCTCAATACCTAGTTCAATCTCGTTACCGACAAGTCTCTTTACTCGTTCTGTAATACATCATCTCGCAACTAACTCATTAGTTGCAATGCTTGCAAGGCTTATGTGATGTGCGTTACTGAGAGGGCCCAGAGATACCTCTCCGACAATCGGAGTGACAAATCCTAATCTCAAAATACGCCAACCCAACATGTACCTTTGGAGACACCTGTAGAGCACCTTTATAATCACCCAGTTACGTTGTGACGTTTGGTAGCACACAAAGTGTTCCTCCGGCAAACGGGAGTTGCATAATCTCATAGTCATAGGAACATGTATAAGTCATGAAGGAAGCAATAGCAACATACTAAACGATCGGGTGCTAAGCTAATGGAATGGGTCATGTCAATCAGATCATTCACCTAATGATGTGATCCCGTTAATCAAATAACAACTCTTTGTCCATGGTTAGGAAACATAACCATCTTTGATTAACGAGCTAGTCAAGTAGAGGCATACTAGTGACACTCTGTTTGTCTATGTATTCACACATGTATTATGTTTCCGGTTAATACAATTCTAGCATGAATAATAAACATTTATCATGATATAAGGAAATAAATAATAACTTTATTATTGCCTCTAGGGCATATTTCCTTGAGTCTCCCACTTGCACTAGAGTCAATAATCTAGATCACATCACCATGTGATTAACATCGATAGTTCACATCATCATGTGATTAACACCCATAGTTTTACATCGCCATGTGACCAACACCCAAAGGGTTTACTAGATTCAGTAATCTAGTTCACATCGCTTATGTGATTAACACCCAAAGAGTACTAAGGTGTGATCATGTTTTGCTTGTGAGAGAAGTTTAGTCAACGGGTCTGCCATATTCAGATCCGTATGTATTTTGCAAATTTCTATGTCAACGATGCTCTGCACGGAGCTACTCTTAGCTAATTGCTCCCACTTTCAATATGTATCCAGATTGAGACTTAGAGTCATCTAGATCAGTGTCAAAATCTGCATCGACGTAACCCTTTACGACGAACCCTTTTTGTGACGTCCATAATTGAGAAACATATCCTTATTCCACTAAGGATAATTTTGACCGTTGTCCAGTGATCTACTCCTAGATCACTATTGTACTCCCTTGCCAAAATCACTGTAGGGTATACAATAGATCTGGTACGCAGCATGGCATACTTTATAGAACCTATGGCCAAGGCATAGGGAATGATTTTCATTCTCTTTCTATCTTCTGTCGTGGTCGTGTTTTGAGTCTTACTCAATTTCACACCTTGTAACATAGGCAAGAACTCTTTCTTTGACTGTTCCATTTTGAACTACTTCAAAATCTTGTCAAGGTATGTACTCATTGAAAAAACTTATCAAGCATTTTGATCTATCTCTATAGATCTTGATGCTCAATATGTAAGTAGCTTCACCGAGGTCTTTCTTTGAAAAACTCCTTTCAAATACTCCTTTATGCTTTGTAGAATAATTCTACATTATTTCCGATCAACAATATGTCATTCACATATACTTATCAGAAATGCTGTAGTGCTCCCACTCACTTTCTTGTAAATACAGGCTTCACCGCAAGTCTGTATAAAACTATATGCTTTGATCAACTTATCAAAGCGTGTATTCCAACTCCGAGATGCTTGCACCAGTCCATAGATGAATCGCTGGAGCTTGCATATTTTGTTAGCACCTTTAGGATTGACAAAACCTTCTGGTTGCATCATATACAACTCTTCTTTAATAAATCCATTAAGGAATGCAGTTTTGTTTATCCATTTGAGAGATTTCATAAAATGCGGCAATTGCTAACATGATTCGGACAGACTTAAGCATAGATACGAGTGAGAAACTCTCATCGTAGTCAACACCTTTAAACTTGTCGAATTTTTTTTGCGACAATTCTAGCTTTGTAGATAGTAACACTACTATCAGCGTCCGTCTTCCTTTTGAAGATCCATTTATTTTCTATGGCTTGCCGATCATCGGGCGAGTCAACCAAAGTCTAAACTTTGTTCTCATACATGGATCCCATCTCAGATTTCATGGCCTCCAGCCATTTTGCGGAATCTGGGCTCATCATCACTTCCTCATAGTTCGCAAGTTCGTCATGGTCTAGTAACATGACTTCCAGAACAGGATTACCGTACCACTCTAGTGCGGATCTCACTCTGGTTTACCTACGAGATTCGGTACTAACTTGATCTGAAGTTACATGATCATCATCATTAGCTTCCTCACTAATTGGTGTAGTAGTCACAAGAACAGATTTATGTGATGAACTACTTTCTAATAAGGGAGATGGTACAATTACCTTATCAAGTTTTCTATTTTCCTCCCACTCACTTCTTTCGAGAGAAACTCCTTCTCTAGAAAGTATCCATTCTCAGCAATGAATGTCTTGCCTTCGGATCTGTGATAGAAGGTGTACCCAACAGTCTCCTTTGGGTATCCTATGAAGACATATTTCTCCGATTTGGGTTTGAGCTTATCAGCATGAAACTTTTTCATATAAGCATCACAACCCCAAACTTTAAGAAACGACAACTTTGGTTTCTTGCCAAACCACAGTTCAGATTGTGTCGTCTCAACGGACTTAGATGGTGCCCCTTTTTAACGTGAATGCATCTGTCTTTAATGCATAACCTCAAAAATGATAGTGGTAAATCGGTAAGAAACATAATAGATTTGCACTATATCTAATAAAGTACGGCTATGACGTTCGGACACACCATTATGCTGTGGTGTTCCAGGTGGCACGAATTTGTGAAACTATTCCACATTGTTTTAATTGAAGACCAAACTCGTAACTCAAATATTTGTCTCTGTGATCAGATCGTAGAAACCTTATTTTCTTGTCACAATGATTTTCCACTTCACTCTGAAATTCTTTGAACTTTTCAAATGTTTCAGACTTATGTTTCATCAAGTAGATATACCCATATTTGCTCAAATCATCTGTGAAGGTCAGAAAATAATGATACCTGCTGCAAGCCTTGATATTCATCGGACCACATACATCAGTATGTATGATTTCCAACAAATCTGTTGCTTGCTCCATTGTTCCGGAGAACGGCGTTTTAGTCATCTTGCCCAAGAGACATGGTTCGCAAGCATCAAGTGATTCATAATCAAGTGATTCCAAAATCCCATCAGCATGGAGTTTCTTCATGCGCTTTACACCAATATGACCTAAACGGCAGTGCCACAAACAAGTTGCACTATCATTATTAACTTTGCATCTTTTGGCTTCAATATTATGAATATGTGTATCATTACAATCGAGATCCAACAAACCATTTTCGTTGGTGTGTATGACCATAGAAGGTTTTATTCATGTAAACAGAACAACAATTGTTCTCTAACTTAAATGAATAACCATATTGCAATAAACATGATCAAATCATATTTATGCTCAACGCAAACACCAAATAACACTTATTTAGGTTCAACATTAATCCCGAAAGTATAGGGAGTGTGCGATGATGATCATATCAATCTTGGAACCACTTCCAATACACATCGTCACTTCACCCTTAACTAGTCTCTGTTTATTCTGCAACTCCTGTTTCGAGTTACTAATCTTAGCAACTGAACTAGTACCAAATACTGAGGGGTTGCTATGAACACTAGTAAAGTAGACATCAATAACATGTATATCAAATATACCTTTGTTTACTTTGCCATCCTTTCTTATCCACCAAATACTTGGGGTAGTTCTGCTTCCAGTGACCAATCCCTTTGCAGTAGAAGCACTTTGTCTCAGACTTAGGACCAGACTTGGGTTTCTTCACTTGAGCAGCAACTTGCTTGCCATTCTTCTTGAAGTTCCCCTTCTTCCTTTTGCCCTTTTCTTGAAACTAGTGGTCTTTTCTACCATCAACACTTGATGTTTTTCTTGATTTCTACCTTTGTCGATTTTAGCACCACGAAGAGCTTGGGAATCGTTTTCGTTATCCCTTGCATACTATAGTTCAGCACGAAGTTCTACTAACTTGGTGATGGTGACTAGAGAATTATGTCAATCACTATATTATCTGGAAGATTAACTCCCACTTGATTCAAGCGATTGTAATACCCAAACAATCTGAGTACATGCTCACTGCTTGAGCGATTCTCCTCCATCTTGTAGCTATAGAACTTGTTGGAGACTTCATATCTCTCAACTCGGGTATTTGCTTGAAATATTAACTTCAACTCCTGGAACATCTCATATGGTCCATGACGTTCAAAACGTCTTTGAAGTCCTGATTCTAAGCCGTTAAGCATGGTGCACTAAACTATCAAGTAGTCATCATATTGAGCTAGCCAAACGTTCATAACGTCTGCATCTGCTCCTGCAATAGGTCTGTCATCTAGCGGTGCATCAAGGACATAATTTTTCTGTGCAGCAATGAGGATAAACCTCATATCACGGATCCAATCCGCATCATTGCTACTAACATCTTTCAACATAGTTTTTCTCTAGGAACATATCAAAACAAACATAGGGAAGCAACAATGCGAGCTATTGATCTACAACATAGATACGCTAATACTACCAGGACTAAGTTCATGATAAATTTAAGTTCAATTAATCATATTACTTAAGAACTCCCACTTAGATAGACATCCCTCTAATCATCTAAGTGATCACGTGATCCAAATCAACTAAACCATGTCCGATCATCACGTGAGATGGAGTAGTTTTCAATGGTGAACATCACTATGTTGATCATATCTACTATATGATTCACGCTTGACCTTTCGGTCTCCAGTGTTCCGAGGCCATATCTACATATGCTAGGCTCGTCAAGTTTAACCTAAGTATTCCGCGTGTGCAAAACTGTCTTTCACCCGTTGTAGATGGACGTAGAGCTTATCACACCCGATCATCACGTGGTGTCTGGGCACGACGAACTTTGGCAACGGTGCATACTCAGGGAGAACACTTTTATCTTGAAATTTAGTGAGAGATCATCTTATAAAGCTACCGTCGAAATAAGCAAAACAAGATGTATATAAGATAAACATCAGATGCAATCAAAATATGTGACATGATATGGCCATGATCATCTTGTGCCTTTGATCTCCATCTCCAAAGTACCGTCAATGATCTCTATCGTCACCGGCATGACACCATGATCTCCATCATCTTGATCTATATCAATGTGTCGTCACGTGGACGTCTCGCCAACTATTGCTCTTGCAACTATTGCTATCGCATAGTGATAAAGTAAAGCAATTGTTTGGCGCTTGCATCTTATGCAATAGAGAGACGACCATAAGGCATTTGCCAGTTGCCGATAACTTCCACAAAAACATGATCATCTCATACAACAACTTATATCTCATCACGTCTTGACCATATCACATCACAACATGCCCTACAAAAACAAGTTAGACGTCCTCTACTTTGTTTGTTGCAAGTTTTACGTGGCTGCTACGGGCTTAAGCAAGAACCAATCTTATCTACGCATCAAAACCACAATGATAGTTTGTCAAGTTGGTTCTATTTTAACCTTCGCAAGGACCGGGCGTAGCCACACTCGGTTCAACTAAAGTTCGAGAAACTGACACCCGCTAGTCACCTGTGTGCATAGCACGGCGGTAAAAACCAGTCTCGCGTAAGCGTACGCGTAATGTCGGTCCAGGCCGCTTCATCCAACAATACCGCCGAACCAAAGTATGACACGCTGGTAAGCAGTATGACTTATATCGCCCACAACTCACTTGTGTTCTACTCGTGCATATAACATCAACACATAAAACCTAGGCTCTGATGCCACTGTTGGGGAACGTAGTAATTTCAAAATATTTCCTACGCACACGCAACATCATGGTGATGCATAGCAACGAGAGGGGAGAGTGTTGTCTACGTACCCTCGTAGACCGTTCGCGGAAGCGTTATATCAACACGGTTGATGTAGTCGTACGTCTTCACGTCCGACCGATCCAAGTACCGAAAGCACGGCACCTCCGAGTTCTGCACACGTTCGGCTCGGTGACGTCCTCGCCTTCTCGATCCAGCAAGAGGGGCGAAGTAGTAGATGAGTTCCAGCAGCACGACGGCGTGGTGACGGTGTTGGTGAAGAACAATCTCTGCAGGGCTTCGCCTAAGCACTACGAAAACTATGACGGAGGATAAACTAGAGGGGATGGGGTTGCCGGCACACGGCTTGGTGTTTCTTGATGTGTCTTTGGTGCTAGCCCTACCCCTCTATTTATATGTTGAGCCCTGGGGTCGAAACTTGGAGTAAAAGCCTCCACAAAGTCGGTTTCACCCGAAAGGCAAGAGTGCTTCTCGGACTCCAAGGCCAGATGCCAGGGTTCTCGGCGTCTGGACCCAGGCGCCAGGGACCCTGGCGTCTGGCCCCTGGACTCCGCAAAACTTCCTTTTGCGCTTTCCAAAAACCTTGGGGGCTTTCCCCTTTGGCCCAAATAAAGTGTTCTCCTTCCCAAACATTTCGGGAAACATCCGAAACCCCTTCCGGTGATTTCCGGAACCCTTTCGGTGACCAAACACTATTATCCCATATATCAAACTTTGTCTCCGGACCATTTCGGAGTTCCTTGTCATGTCCGTGATCTCATCCCGGACTCCGATCAACATTCGGTCACCAACATACATAACTCACATAGTACTATATCATCAACGAACGTTAAGCGTGCGGACCCTACGGGTTCGAGAACTATGTAGACATGACCGAGACACCTCTCTGGTCAATAACCAATAGCGGGACCTGGATGCCCATATTGGCTCCTACATATTCTACGAAGATCTTTATCAGTCAGACCGCATAACAACATACGTTGTTCCCTTTGTCATCGGTATGTTACTTGCCCGAGATTCGATCGTCGGTATCTCAATACTTAGTTCAATCTCGTTACCGGCAAGTCCCTTTACTCGTTCCGTAATACATCATCTCGCAACTAACTCATTAGTTGCAATGCTTGCAAGGCTTATGCGATGTGCATTACCGAGAGGGCCCAGAGATACCTCTCCGACAACCGGAGTGACAAATCCTAATCTCGAAATACGCCAACCCAACATGTACCTTTGGAGACACCTGTAGAGCACCTTTATAATCACCCAGTTACGTTGTGACGTTTGGTAGCACACAAAGTGTTCCTCTGGCAAACGGGAGTTGCATAATCTCATAGTCATAGGAACATGTATAAGTCATGAAGAAAGCAATAGCAACATACTAAACGATCGGGTGCTAAGCTAATGGAATGGGTCATGTCAATCAGATCATTCACCTAATGATGTGATCCCGTTAATCAAATAACAACTCTTTGTCCATGGTTAGGAAACATAACCATCTTTGATTAACGAGCTAGTGAAGTAGAGGCATACTAGTGACACTCTGTTTGTCTATGTATTCACACATGTATTATGTTTCCGGTTAATATAATTCTAGCATGAATAATAAACATTTATCATGATATAAGGAAGTAAATAATAACTTTATTATTGCCTCTAGGGCATATTTCCTTCATTAAGATCCTCGAGTTTGCCAGCTGAGTCACCCACAGCAAGGTTATCAAGTTTTGCAAAGTTCAATGGAGCAACCACACGGAGGATGAAGCCACCTGGGAGTGAGAGGAAGATTTGCTTAAGGACCACCCTCACCTATTTTCTAGCCAACGCGAATCTCGAGGGCGAGATTCATCTTAAGGGGGGTAGGTTTGTAACATCCCAAATTTTCAATTTGGAATGTTATACATTAGATCATCATTGCATATCATATTTTATTTTGCATTTTGGTTGATCCTAGAAATTCTACACAACTCAATGACCCACAGAGAGAGTTGGGGATTTCGTTATTTTCATATTTGAGTTTTCTCAAATTTTGAGAATAGGATCATTTGATTTTAATTATTTTATCATCAGTTATTTCTATTACAAAAATATGATAGAGGGAATAAAATGACTTTCCCAAAATAAAGAAATATTGAGGATTTAATAATAAAATCAAATAAGATTCTATTTCAGAGTTTTTCGGTGTTTTATTTGAATTTAGGAAAAATGTGCGTTTTTCAAAATTGCATTTAAGTCCCAAATAAATGTTCACCTTGTGCGGCTTGATTTTAGAAGCCCGTGAAAATTTATTTCGGAATTTTTGGAGTCGTTTAGTATTTCTTTTTATTTTTCTTCTGCGCGTAATTATTTAAAAAAACGAACCGACCTACGGGTCGTGTCCGACTAGGTCTCCGGCCCGGCTAGCCTTTATAAGCCGGGGGAGGCCCAGCCCCAGCCGAACCCTAAGCCGCCACCAGCCCCAGCGCCGCCGCCGCCGCCCCGCCGCGCCGCTGCCGCCGCGCCCCGCCGGACGCCGCCGCCGCCGCGCGCCGCCGGAGGTTCGCCGCCTCGTTTTCCATGCCGTTTTTTTAGTTTTTTTTGAAAAACCGTCGGTTTTTCGTCGGTTTTTTAGATTTGGTTTTTTAGTAGATCGGTTTTTCCGGTTTATTTAAATAGCGAGCGTTCGTCCGTTCGTTCGTTCTAGCGAACGTTCGTCGTTTTTTTTCTTTTTCTCGGATTAAATCCGTGATTTTTCTGATCGCGACTCATGATCCGATTTTTGTTTTAGTATAACTTTTCGCTCGTTTATCGGAATCAGGCGATTCAAGCGCTTGGAGTTTCGTCTCGAAACCCTCACTACTAGGGAAAAGCCTAGCAGCAGCGCGGGTTTTAGGCCTATCAGCAGCGCGGGTACCCGCGCTACCAATAAGGTGCTACAGCTAATAGTTAGTAATAGCGTGGGTTGAACCCGCGCTACTACTAACAAAGTTAGTAGTAGCGTGTGCCACCCACACTACTGCTATTTAGTACCCGCGCCACTACTAACAAAATAGTAGCAGCGTGTCCATACTACCAACGCTACTAGTATCCTAAATACTAGTAGCGCGCAGTCTTTTCCCACGCCACTACTAACTAATTTATAATTAAAAAAATAAAATCCACCAATTCCATTTTATGCATACAGTTCCCAGTAAACACAACAATAGTGAGCACTGCTGGGCTCCTATTTCATGGTTAACCAGAAACCGAAGGAAATAAATCAGCCAAAAAACCTCATTATGCATTGCAACTCACAAATGACCACTTCAAAGAACATGCAAGTATCTATGTCATTAACAATTGCAAACATAAGTTTCTTTTTACTATAGTTGTTGTATGTACTATCACACAGTTCCTCATTCTGTTCTCACTCAATAATAAGAAAAATGAAAAGAGAAGATAGAGATAATCTGCCGCAATTGCACTTCGGTGTCATGGATTCAGTCTGCCGCTTCAACATCTCATTATCCGGCAGCACTCTGTCGCTATCTTCTACCTATGAATAAAAACAGACCTTGTCAGAGAAGCAAATGTGAAACCTTATTACAACATGTATGCTAAGTCGCTAACCCATAGAGACAGCTAGAACAAATGTGGAAACTTTCCATGTTGCCGAGTAAGTATATTAACTAGACAAAGTTAGATGATAGTGAAGCTTAAAGCTGCAATAAGAAATATTAGATATACACATTTTGAAAATCAACCTCAGAAGTGGATACTCTAGTAGACCTACAAGAGCAGATATGGTAGTAACCAAAATCCTATAAAGATTCGAGGTTAAAGATTATAAATCCAATTTGTCATTAGCATAAAAATATTAGTTCCATGAAGAAGTTTGTCAAGAGATATTTTCTAGTGTTTCTAAGACAGTGACTGAAACATAATGAAAGAAAACACGTTTATGCATTTTAATTAGGGGGAGCTTTAGTTCTAAAATACTGGAACTGTGACTGAATGATCATATATACTATTAGAAAAACAGACCAAAATCCCCGCAGAACAAAACAGACCAAAAAAATTAACTTCCTACTTACAGTGGCAAGAAAATCTTATATGAATGTGTTATAATAAATAATGCTAACCATGAAGTCTTCTTCCATATAACAAAGGAGTGACGAAACCAAAAAACCTGTAATTCAAGTATGACAAGCAGTTAGTTAATTATTTGCATGTCAAAAGTTCTAACGTCTAGCTATAGATCTTCAAAGTAAAGATTGTGAACTCTATTAGACATGATTATATCAATTAGACCAAATAGAAAATAATTCAATATGTTGTATATCCATTAAACGAAGTTCAATCTATCTTCTGATTATTAGTGTTTTAGTTAGGTGATTAGTCCTTCTACGGCCGCCGGTTAATAGGTGAGCCATGACTTTTTACAGTAAAAAATGCAAAGGAAATAACAAGTTAGTATTTTTCCAAATCTAATTATACGGCCACGTTGATCATACCTTACTAATTCTGGCCGGACACTAGTAACACAAGAAAAACTCCCATGCTTTATCGGTGCACATTCACCATTTGATAGTGTGATCATTTGAGATCACTAAATCATCTTCTATACGACGTAGGCCAGTAACATTTACATCAGCTTGCTCACTTGTAGCTGCTGGAGCAACCAAAACATCTTGAGCCAATACAGAGTTGCTGCTCAGGCCAAGAACAACAGTTGTAACAAGACTGGAATGAGGATTGCCATGGTACCAAATATGATATTTATTTCATTAAATCAGATGGAGGAGGCTGCATATGCAGAGAGCAGCCATCTCCATCCTCCTCTGAAACCACTTGACAAGGTCCAATGCTCTGTCACTGTAATCCCTCTTCTTCTGTAAATTGGTCTGCAAGAACTCCTATCACTGTAAAAAATTTGCGACAGCAAACATATACTACAAGGACATATCCATGACGCGCTTAACACTAGAGAGAGATCCTACAGCCAAACAAATCATGACCAAACACATATCATCCAGTCCAGGACTTGCTCACTGCTATTTTGCTTGCAGATTCTACCTTCAGGTTACAGCAACGAACTGAAAATAATACTACATAGAAATCACAAGTAGTCTTTAGCCTACGTGCAAATACAAATACTTGGTTCTCTCAACCACATAAAAGTGCAAATACAAATCACAATACAAACTGTCCGCAGATAATGCACAATGCACGACACTCTTCTTTCCCGATCAAACTTTTGATTCATATGGGATCCCTATAAGCAGCACATTGGCTCGTTGCGACAAGAACAAAATTCAGAAGTGTGGTAGGGGTATCAGTAATTTTAGGAGGAAATTATTGGCGCTTAATTGAGGAAACTGAGCGTGCACGTGGTGTTTCTTGGACTTACTAATTTTCTATCTTGAGTTGGACTTCAAGATGTTTTTATTTTCTTTGAGAAACAGATTGAGACGTTGACTGTCAGGATTGTGTGTGCTAATTCAAAATGATCCGGTCTCCGGATATCCATTCTGTCACTTTTCGAACACTTTGTGGTGTCAGGTTGGTTACATGCTGGAAGGAAGCATCGAACTTGTTGTTTTTATATATATATATATATATATATATATATATATATATATATATATATATATATATATATGCAAAAACGGGTAGCAATTAGCCTAATCAGTGTCTGTTGGGACGTCAATCCCTGCATAAAAGTGCAGTAGTTTTCTTCAGTGGAATCCTTGTGACATTCCAGTTTTGGTCTCCCATGTGACCAACCAACCAGAGATCTAAATAGTGCAGCATCTACGTACAGAACATGAATAAACTTGATCGATTGCCTTGGGCAAGATAGAGATCTGTGAAGAGGGAGGAAGGAGAGGAGAGGAGGGCATACCTCGGCTAGGAGTTGCTACTGTGGGAGGCGCAGGTGGAGCCGTCGTGTACCTCGCCGGCTCCAACATCCATGCGTGGCGTCGGCCCACAGCAGGGAGGCGTCGGCGGTCTCTTGTGACCTGCGTTGCGTGAGGAACCGGCCAAATTGAATCAGAAAATGGCAATTCAAATTGAATCGAACAACATCCGGGATCTGGCCAAATCGTGTCCAACACACACACACACACGCATGAAGGGAAGGTAGGGGGGAGAGACCTCCATGGCGTCGGTCGGAGCACCATCTCCATCTCTCTCCCTCACGCGGGCATACTTAGGAAGACATACGATCGAGGGCGGAGAGACCTCCGGCGGTCGTATGACACGCTCAGGGCGGCGGGCGGGCACGTGCGCTGCGGAGGGGGGCGGGGCGGGCAGCAGCGCGAGACAGGGAGCGGCGGGCACGCGACCGCCGGCATGGCGCACGCGGCGGGGGGCATGGGGGCGGACGGACGGAGGAGAGGAGGTGGAAGGGAGGCCAGCGGTGAGTGGGTTGGGAGAGGAGAGGAGGTTGGGGATCTGGATCGGGCTCCGTGGTTTTTTTTAGACAGACGAGAGTGGGTGGACAGGGACGGTTGGTGGGGTGGGGGGTGGGGATCGGGCCGGGGTGGACACGCTTAGTAGTAGCGTGGGGTCTCACCTGCGCTACTACTACTTACATAGTAGTAGCGCCGGTTTTATACCCCTCGCTACTACTATGGCCTATCCCGGGGGCATTGTTGGAGACCATTTAGTAGCAGCGCGGGTTTATACCCCTCGCTACTACTATCAACTTAGTAGTAGCGTGGTTTTTATACCCCTCGCTACTACTAATTAGCAGTAGCGCTCATTTTTAAACCGTGCTGCTGGTAAACTTCTGTGTATAAGGTTTTCCCTAGTAGTGCCTCTATCCGTTTAACCAACTTAAACAAGTTTTTGCTACTGTAAAATTTGCCCTAGATCCAGATTGCTAGAATGAAGTTGTTTTCTCTCGCCATTTGACTTTCGTTGCTTCGTTCAATTTGATTCTTTTTGCCAACTAGAGTTGTTAAGTTGAACCTTCTGGTTAGATCTCTTATTTAAGTTTTACCCGTGCATTAGATGAGTACTTATTGTATGCTTGTTTGTTTGTCTGCGATAGAATACCCGGAGTGCGCCGCTTGTTACTTCAAATCTCTAGGTTTCGCGGATCATCAGCAAGGCAAGTAACACTTTGATCATACCTTTCCTACTACCCAGTTTTATTGCATCAGAACAATCCTCACACATTGCATGATTAGGATCTAATTAAATTGTGGGATGGGAAGTAGTTGAGGTAGTACCTATTACCTGTTTATTATCAAACCTTTGGGAGTTACTTCTACGTTTGCTTATTATGCCATGCTATGCTAGTAGACATGGATTGGGTGAGTGATATCCATGATAGATGTGAGTTTGTTAATTAATGGTTTATCTAAGGTGGCAACTTAAACACACATCTGGGTGGATTGAGGCACCTGGGTATTCTAGGACTTGCCTGTTTTCTTTTGGACCGCCACCCAGGCTCAAAGGGATCATGAGATTATTCATGCTAGAAACTTCTGTGTGCAGCCACAAGCTATTATGGGCTCTAGCATAGTTGACTAAGTCGTGCGAACTCTTACAGTGGTAGACTAGCAGATGTAGGGGATGTAGGCGGTCTACCCAATCGTAAGGTGCTAGCACTTCTGAAAGACTATGTCTCGGTCATCCGTCTTCTCAAACACCTTGTAGTGCGAGAAACGAAACGGAGGCGATCGAGTCTTGTGGGGAAAAGTGCGTAAACCTCTGCAGAGTGTAATAAACTAATCATGATTAGCCGTGTCCCCGGTTATGGACATCTTGAGTATCTAGTACCTGGATTATCATGTGAATCTCAACATGTTACTTTAAATTAATTTTGTTGGGTTTTGTTTAATGATGATGCTTAATTGGGATTGAGAGTGCTGTCAACCATTCTCAATGTTTAACAACTACCATGATAGTTAAATAAAATTTATTCCTTTGAAGTAGGGAAAACTTGGCTTTACATAAAACTGTAACCATAGAGCTTTCCACCAGACAAATATGCATATAGTATAGTTATTTCATTCCATTACTCTCTATGTGTTACCTTGCCAGCATATTCCATGTGCTGACCCGTTTCAGGCTGCAACGTTAATGTTGCAGACTTTTCAGATGATGATTAAGGAGTTTTTAGGTCGTGGTTCTATACTCAGTGATGCCGTTGGAGTTGATGGACTCACTTATATTCCAAGCCTTCCGCTGTTATCGTTATTAGATGGCCTTAAGCCATATTTATTGTATTAAGTTCTCTATGAGACACTCGATGTAATAAGTGTGTGATTGCTACTCTGTTATAAATCCTCCGAGTACTGTGTGGTGTCAGCATTACTGATCCAGGGATGACACCGGAGCACAAAGATCAGACTGTTTGAGGTCTGGTCGCTACAAAAGTTTGCAAGCTCTGACTTCAACTAAAATATGTATATAAGTTAGCTTGCTTTTGTGGAAATTAAATGCATTTTACTAGTTAACCTGCTGTTGTGATTATTCAAGGAAAAGAAACAAGCATGCAGAGTTTCAGGTCCTGAAACTGAAACAGAGCAAAAAAATGTAAACAGGGAAAAAACTGATGTTTATGTATCTCACCTTGACAAAAACTGATGTTCACTACCATTATACAGTTCCTGGAATAAAAAACTAAGATGTATTTCAAGATTAGGCTTACCTAATGTTGCAATCAATGAGCATCAACATCGCCATTTGTTCTATAAATAACATCATTTATTATCGTGCCAACATGATTAGTTCCTATAATGAGAGAAAAAAATGTTAAAATTTATCATCATAACACCAAAAAATGCTAAATATCACTAAAACATAGTTTGTTACCGCGAGGTCGCATCCAATCTTGCAGACAGATTAATGCCTCTACAGTGGTAGGAAGCAATCTGGTGCTATTGTCACTGAGTATTCTTCCTCCAGTGGAGAAGGCCGACTCTGATGCTACACTAGATGCAGGTGCAGCCAATACATCCTTTGCTATCCGAGATACTATGGGGTACTTGTGTGCATTATTGGACCACCAACATAGTATGTCAAAGCCATCTTCTTGCGGGCAAACATCATCTTTTAGGTAAATATCAAATTCACTCAGCTTTGCTCGATTTTCTTGATTTTGCTTAACTTGTTTGTTCCATTGATCCCATGGATTATCAATACTTGCACCAACATTGTTGGTTCCTTGATCATTTCCCATATTTGACTCACCCTCATGCATAGAATATTCAACAAATAGATCTTTGAATGTTCTCTTCACTTTAGCAAGATACCTTGTTGCATCACTTTCAAGTCTAGATTTTAAGCAGAACTCCAAGAATTTAAACTTGTACCTGGGGTCGAGTATGACCGGAAGACAAATGGTCAAGAATGACAGCTTCCAATACTTCATGAACTTTTCTTGCATTGCTTCAACCATGGATTTGATGACAATACCCTTATGTTTGGTCTCTCTTTGCAATATTAGATGAATTTTCCAAAGTTCGTGGAAATACAAATGAGACGTTGGATATAATGTACCGGACACCACCATAGTTGCATCGAGGAAAACCTCTAACAAGCTGCAAACAGATTCTGCCGTTTCCCATTCAACATTTGTGGGTTGACATGTAAATGTGGTGTCCTGCAACTTCATAGCGGCGAATGCTCTCCTATACTCCAGGGCTATTTTTATCGTCAAATGCGTTGAATTCCACCGTGTAAGAAAGTCCAGAGATAGGCTCTTTTTGAAAGCAATGCCTTCTTGTGCAACTATTTCCTTAAATTTCTGTTTCCGAGTGGGGGAGCTTCTAACAAACTTGATCATATTCTTTACAAGGTAAAAGATCGACCATGTAAAAGATCTCCTTTACAAGGTAGCAGATTCTTTCCTAGCAAATTGGATTTGATGTAGCGCACACACGAGTTGTTATTTGATGCATTGTCTAGCGTAACAGAGAATATCTTCTTTTGCAAACCCCAATGTTGTATGCATCCTAACATGATATTAAATAAATTTGTTCCATCGTGTGGTGTTTGTGCCTCAGAAAAACAAATCACTCTTTTCTGCAATTTCCAGTTCTCACTAACAAAATGGCATGTTATACACATATAGCTATTGAGTTGACTTGAAGTCCACATGTCGGCGGTTAAACAGACACGGGAGGTTAAGTTCTTCATAGCCTCTCGAAGCTTTGTCCTTTGTTCATCAAATAGAAGGAGGCAATCAAGTGTTATTGTCATCCTAGACACCACCTGAAATGTTGGATTCAGACAATGCACGAATCGCCTAAACCCATCATATTCCACTATGGAGAATGGCAATTCATGAACGACAATCATCCTCATCAACTGCCAATGTGCTCTGTCGGTGTCATATTTGTTGGGGAACGTTGCAGAAAAAAAATTCCTATGTTTCACCAAGATCAATCTATGGAGTCAACTAGCAACAAGAGGAGAGTGCATCTACATACCCTTGTAGATCGCGAGCGGAAGCGTTCAAGAGAACGGGGATGATGGAGCCGTACTCGCCGTGATCCAAATCACCGATGACCAAGTGCCGAACGGACGGCACCTCCACGTTCAACACACGTACGGAGCGGATGACGTCTCCTCCTTCTTGATCCAGCAAGGGGGAGGAGAGGTTGATGAAGATCCAGCAGCACAACGGCGTGGTGGTGGATGCAGCAATGATCGCAGCAGGGCTTCGCCAAGCTTCTGCGAGAGGGAGAGGTATAGCAGGGGAGAGGGAGGCGCCAAGACTTGAGGGTGCGGCTGCCCCTCCCTCCCCCCTTTATATAGGCCCCCTGGGGGGGCGCCGGCCCTAGAGATGGGATCTCCCAACGGGGGGCGGCGGCCAAGGGGGGTGGAATGCCCCCCAAGGCAAGTGGAGGCACCCTCACCCTAGGGTTTCCAACCCTAGGCGCAGGGGGGCCAAGGGGGGGCGCACCAGCCCACTATGGGCTGGTTCCCTTCCCCACTTCAGCCCATGGGGCCCTCTGGGATGGGTGGCCCCACCTGGTGGACCCCCGGGACCCATCCGATGGTCCCGGTACAATACTGGTGACCCTGAATCTTTCCCGATAGCCGAAACTATACTTCCTATATATAATTCTTCACCTCCGGACCATTCCGGAACTCCTCGTGACGTCCAGGATCTCATTCGGGACTCCGAACAACTTTCGGATTACTGCAGACTCATATCTCTACAACCCTAGCGTCACCGAACCTTAAGTATGTAGACCCTACGGGTTCGGGAGACACGTAGGCATGACCGAGACGGCTCTCTGGCCAATACAATTATAGCATGAATAATAGAAAATTATCATGAACAAGGAAATATAATAATCATTTTATTATTGCCTCTAGGGCATATTTCCAACAGTCTCCCACTTGCACTAGAGTCAATCATCTAGTTACATTGTGAAGAATTGAACACCCATGGAATTCTGGTGTTGATCATGTTTTGCTCTAGGGAGAGGTTTAGTCAACGGATCTGCGACATTCAGATCTGTATGTACTTTACAAATATCTATGTCTCCATCTTGAACATTTTCACGAATGGAGTTGAAGCGACGCTTGATGTGCCTGGTCTTCTTGTGAAACCTGGGCTCCTTGGCAGGTGCAATAGCTCCAGTGTTGTCACAGAAGAGTTTGATCGGCCCCGACGCATTGGGTATGACTCCTAGGTCGGTGATGAACTCCTTCACTCAAATTGCTTCATGCGCTACCTCCGAGGCTGCCATGTACTCCGCTTCACATGTAGATCCCACCACGACGCTCTGCTTGCAGCTGCACCAGCTTACTGCTCCACCATTCAACATATACGCGTATCCGGTTTGTGACTTAGAGTCATCCAGATCTATGTCGAAGCTAGCGTCGACGTAACCCTTTATGACGAGCTCTTCGTCCCCTCCATAAACAAGAAACATGTCCTTAGTCCTTTTCAGGTACTTCAGGATATTCTTGACCGCTGTCCAGTGTTCCTTGCCGGGATTGCTTTGGTACCTTCCTACCAAACTTACGGCAAGGTTTACATCAGGTCTGGTACAAGCATGGAATACATAATAGACCCTATGGCTGAGGCATAGGGGATGACACTCATCTCTTCTATATCTTCTGCCGTGGTCGGACATTGAGCTGAGCTCAATTTCACACCTTGCAACACAGGCAAGAACCCCTTCTTAGACTGATCCATATTGAACTTCGTCAATATCTTATCAAGGTATGTGCTTTGTGAAAGACCTATGAGGCGTCTTGATCTATCTCTATAGATCTTGATGCCTAATATATAAGCAGCTTCTCCAAGGTCCTTCATTGAAAAACTCTTATTCAAGTAGGCCTTAATGTTGTCCAAAAGTTCTATATCATTTCCCATCAAAAGTATGTCATCTACATATAATATGAGAAATGCTACAGAGCTCCCACTCACTTTCTTGTAAATGCAGGCTTCTCCATAAGTCTGCATAAACCCAAACGCTTTGATCATCTCATCAAAGCGAATGTTCCAACTCCGAGATGCTTGCACCAGCCCATAAATCGAGCGTTGGAGCTTGCACACCTTGTCAGCATTCTTAGGATCGACAAAACCTTCCGGTTGCATCATATACAATTCTTCCTTAAGGAAACCATTAAGGAATGCCGTTTTGACGTCCATTTGCCATATCTCATAATCATAGAATGCGGCAATTGCTAACATGATTCGGACGGACTTCAGCTTCGCTACGGGTGAGAAAGTCTCATCGTAGTCAACCCCTTGAACTTGTCGATAACCCTTAGCGACAAGCCGAGCTTTATAGATGGTCACATTACCATCCGCGTCTGTCTTCTTCTTAAAGATCCATTTATTTTCTATGGCTCGCCGATCAACGGGCAAGTCAGTCAAAGTCCATACTTCATTTTCATACATGGATCCTATCTCGGATTTCATGGCTTCTAGCCATTTGTCGGAATCTGGGCCCGCCATTGCTTCTTCATAGTTCGAAGGTTCACCGTTGTCTAACAACATGATTTCCAAGACAGGGTTACCGTACCACTCTGGTGCGGAACGTGTCCTTGTGGACCTACGAAGTTCAGTAGCAACTTGATCTGAAGTTTCATGATCATCATCATCAACTTCCTCTCTAGTCGGTGCATGCACCTCAGGAACATTTTCTTGAGCTGCGCCACTTACTGGTTCAAGAGGTAATACTTCATCAAGTTCTACCTTCCTCCCACTTATTTCTTTCGAGAGAAACTCTTTCTCTAGAAAGGACCGATTCTTGGCAACAAAGATCTTGCCTTCGGATCTGAGGTAGAAGGTATACCCAACAGTTTCTTTAGGGTATCCTATGAAGACGCATTTTTCCGACTTGGGTTCGAGCTTTTCAGGTTGAAGTTTCTTGACATAAGCATCGCATCCCCAAACTTTTAGAAACGACAGCTTAGGTTTCTTCCCAAACCATAATTCATATGGTGTCGTCTCAATGGATTTCGACGGAGCCCTATTTAAAGTGAATGCGGCAGTCTCTAAAGCGTAGCCCCAAAATGATAGCGGTAAATCGGTAAGAGACATCATAGATCGCACCATATCTAATAGAGTGTAATTGCGATGTTCGGACACACCATTACGCTGAGGTGTTCCAGGTGGCGTGAGTTGTGAAACTATTCCACATTTTCTTAAGTGTGTGCCAAATTCGTGACTCAAGTATTCTCCCCCACGATCTGATCGCAAGAACTTGATTTTCCTGTCACGTTGATTCTCAACCTCACTCTGTAATTCCTTGAACTTTTCAAAGGTCTCAGACTTGTGTTTCCTTAAATAGGCATACCCATATCTACTCAAGTCATCAGTGAGGGTGAGAACATAACGATAGCCACCGCGAGCCTCAACACTCATTGGACCGCACACATCAGTATGTATGATTTCCAATAAGTTGGTTGCTCGCTCCATTGTTCCTGAGAACGGAGTCTTGGTCATTTTACCCATGAGGCATGGTTCGCACGTGTCAAATGATTCGTAATCAAGAGACTCTAAAAGTCCATCTGCATGGAGCTTCTTCATGCGTTTGACACCTATGTGACCAAGGCGGCAGTGCCACAAGTATGTGGGACTATCATTATCAACCTTACATCTTTTGTTATTCACACTATGAATATGTGTAGCATTACGCTCGAGATTCATTAAGAATAAACCATTCACCATCGGAGCATGACCATAAAACATATCTCTCACATAAATAGAACAACCATTATTCTCGGATTTAAATGAGTAGCCATCTCGAATTAAACGAGATCCTAATACAATGTTCATGCTCAAAGCTGGCACTAAATAACAATTATTGAGATTTAAAACTAATCCCGTAGGTAAATGTAGAGGTAGCGTGCCGACGGCGATCACATCGACCTTGGAACCATTCCCGACGCGCATCGTCACCTCGTCCTTCGCCAGTCTCCGCTTATTCCGCAGCTCCTGCTTTGAGTTACAAATGTGAGCAACCGCACCGGTATCAAATACCCAGGAGCTACTACAAGTACTGGTAAGGTACACATCAATTACATGTATATCACATATACCTTTTGTGATGCCGGCCTTCTTGTCCGCTAAGTATTTGGGGCAGTTCCGCTTCTAGTGACCACTTCCCTTACAATAAAAGCACTCAGTCTTGGGCTTGGGTCCATTCTTTGGCTTCTTCCCGGCAGCTTGCTTACCGGGTGCGGCAACTCCCTTGCCATCCTTCTTGAAGTTCTTCTTACCCTTGACTTTCTTGAACTTAGTGGTTTTATTCACCATCAACACTTGATGTTCCTTTTTGACTTCTACCTCTGCTGATTTCAGCATTGAATATACCTCAGGAATGGTCTTTTCCATCCCCTGCATATTGAAGTTCATCACAAAGCTCTTGTAGTTTGGTGGAAGCGACTGAAGGATTCTGTCAATGACCGCGTCATTCGGGAGATTAACTCCCAGCTGAGTCAAGCGGTTATGCAACCCAGGCATTGTGAGTATGTGCTCACTGACAGAACTATTTTCCTCCATCTTACAGCTGAAGAACTTGTCGGAGACTTCATATCTCTCGACCCGGGCATGAGCTTGGAAAACCATTTTCAGCTCTTCGAACATCTCATATGATCCATGTCACTCAAAACGCTTTTGGAGCCCCGGTTCTAAGCCGTAAAGCATGCCGCACTGAACGAGGGAGTAATCATCAGTACGTGTCTGCCAAGCATTCATAACGTCTTGGTTCTGTGGGACGGGTGCGTCACCTAGCGGTGCTTCTAGGACATAATATTTCTTGGCAGCTATGAGGATGATTCTCAGGTTCCGGACCCAGTCCGTATAGTTGCTGCCATCGTCTTTCAGCTTGGTTTTCTCTAGGAACGCGTTGAAGTTGAGGACAACGTTGGCCATTTGATCTACAAGACATATTGTAAAGATTTTAGACTAAGTTCATGATAATTAAGTTCATCTAATCAAATTATTCAATGAACTCCCACTCATATAGACATCCCTCCAGTCATCTAAGTATAACATGATCCGAGTTAACTAGGCCGTGTCCGATCATCACGTGAGACGGACTAGTCAACATCGGTGAACATCTTCATGTTGATCGTATCTTCTATACTACTCATGTTCGACCTTTCGGTCTTCTGTGTTCCGAGGCAGGTCTGTACATGCTAGGCTCGTCAAGTCAACCTAAGTGTTTGCATGTGTAAATCTGTCTTACACCCGTTGTATGTGAACGTTGGAATCTATCACACCCGATCATCACGTGGTGCTTCGAAACAACGAACTGTCGCAACGGCGCACAATTAAGGGGAACACTTTCTTGAAATTATTATGAGGGATCATCTTATTTACTACCATCGTTCTAAGTAAACAAGATGCAAAAACATGATAAACATCACATGCAATCAAATAATAGTGACATGATATGGCCAATATCATATAGCTCCTTTGATCTCCATCTTGGGGCTCCATGATCATCTTGTCACTGGCATGACACCATGATCTCCATCATCATGATCTCCATCATCGTGTCTCCATGAAGTTGCTCGCCAACTATTACTTCTACTACTATGGCTAACACGTTTAGCAATAAAGTAAAGTAATTTACATGGCGTTTCTCAATGACACACAGGTCATACAAAAAATAAAGACAACTCCTATGGCTCCTACCGGTTGTCATACTCATCGACATGCAAGTCGTGATTCCTATTACATGAACATGATCTCATACATCACATATATATCATTCATCATTCATCACAACTTTGGCCATAACACATCACATGGCACTTGCTGCAAAAACAAGTTAGATGTCCTCTAATTGTTGTTGCAAGTTTTACTGGCTGCAATAGGGTTCTAGCAAGAACATTTTCTTACCTATGTAAAAGCCACAACGTGATTTGTCAACTTCTATTTACCCTTCATAAGGACCCTTTTCGTCGAATCCGCTCCAACTAAAGTGGGAGAGACAGACACCCGCTAGCCACCTTATGCAACTGGTGCATGTCAGTCGGTGGAATCTGTCTCACGTAAGCATACGTGTAAGGTCGGTCCAGGCCGCTTCATCCCACAATACCACTGAAGCAAAATAAGACTAGTAGCGGCAATGAAGTTGACAACATCTACGCCCACAACAAATTGTGTTCTACTCGTGCAAAGAGAACTACGCATAGACCTAGCTCATGATGCCACTGTTGGGGAATGTTGCAGAAAACAAAAAAATTTCCTACGTTTCACCAAGATCAATCTATGGAGTCAACTAGAAACGAGAGGAGAGTGCATCTACATACCCTTGTAGATCGCGAGCGGAAGCGTTCAAGAGAACGGGGTTGATGGAGTAGTACTCGCCGTGATCCAAATCACCGATGACCAAGTGCCGAACGAACGGCACCTCCGCGTTCAACACACGTACGGAGCGGATGACGTCTCCTCCTTCTTGATCCAGCAAGGGGGGAGGAGAAGTTGATGAAGATCCAGCAGCACAACGGCGTGGTGGTGGATGCAGCAATGATCGTAGCAGGGCTTCGCCGAGCTTCTACGAGAGGGAGAGGTGTAGCAGGGGAGAGGGAGGCGCCAAGACTTGAGGGTGCGGCTGCCCCTCCCTCCCCCCCTTTATATAGGCCCCCTGGGGGGGCGCCGGCCCTGGAGATGGGATCTCCCAAGGGGGGGGGTGGCCAAGGAGGGTGGAGTGCCCCCCAAGGCAAGTGGAGGTGCCCCCACCCTAGGGTTTCCAACCCTAGGCGCAGGGGGGCCAAGTGGGGGTGCACCAGCCCACTATGGGCTGGTTCCCCTCCCCACTTCAGCCCATGGGGCCCTCCGGGATGGGTGGCCCCACCCGGTGGACCCCCGGGACCCATCCGGTGGTCTTGGTACAATACCGGTGACCCCGAATCTTTCCCGATAGCCGAAACTACACTTCCTATATATAATTCTTCACCTCCAGACCATTCCGGAACTCCTCGTGACGTCCAGGATCTCATCCGGGACTGCGAACAACTTTCGGATTACTGCAGACTCATATCTCTACAACCCTAGCGTCACCGAACCTTAAGTATGTAGACCCTACGGGTTCGGGAGACACGTAGGCATGACCGAGACGGCTCTCTGGCCAATACAATTATAGCATGAATAATAGACAATTATCATGAACAAGGAAATGTAATAATCATTTTATTATTGCCTCTAGGGCATATTTCCAACAGTCTCCCACTTGCACTAGAGTCAATCATCTAGTTACATTGTGAAGAATTGAACACCCATGGAATTCTGGTGTTGATCATGTTTTGCTCTAGGGAGAGGTTTAGTCAACGGATCTGCGACATTCAGATCCGTATGTACTTTACAAATATCTATGTCTCCATCTTGAACATTTTCACGAATGGAGTTGAAGCGACGCTTGATGTGCCTGGTCTTCTTGTGAAACCTGGGCTCCTTGGCAAGTGCAATAGCTCCAGTGTTGTCACAGAAGAGTTTGATCGGCCCCGACGCATTGGGTATGACTCCTAGGTCGGTGATGAACTCCTTCACTCAAATTGCTTCATGCGCTACCTCCGAGGCTGCCATGTACTCCGCTTCACATGTAGATCCCGCCACGACGCTCTGTTTGCAGCTGCACCAGCTTACTGCTCCACCATTCAACATATACGCGTATCCGGTTTGTGACTTAGAGTCATCCAGATCTATGTCGAAGCTAGCATCGACGTAACCCTTTACGACGAGCTCGTCGTCCCCTCCATAAACAAGAAACATGTCCTTAGTCCTTTTCAGGTACTTCAGGATATTCTTGACCGCTGTCCAGTGTTCCTTGCCGGGATTGCTTTGGTACCTTCCTACCAAACTTACGGCAAGGTTTACATCAGGTCTGGTACAAGCATGGAATACATAATAGACCCTATGGCTGAGGCATAGGGGATGACACTCATCTCTTCTATATCTTCTGCCGTGGTCGGACATTGAGCTGAGCTCAATTTCACACCTTGCAACACAGGCAAGAACCCCTTCTTAGACTGATCCATATTGAACTTCGTCAATATCTTATCAAGGTATGTGCTTTGTGAAAGACCTATGAGGCGTCTTGATCTATCTCTATAGATCTTGATGCCTAATATATAAGCAGCTTCTCCAAGGTCCTTCATTGAAAAACTCTTATTCAAGTAGGCCTTAATGTTGTCCAAAAGTTCTATATCATTTCCCATCAAAAGTATGTCATCTACATATAATATGAGAAATGCTACAGAGCTCCCACTCACTTTCTTGTAAATGCAGGCTTCTCCATAAGTCTGCATAAACCCAAACGCTTTGATCATCTCATCAAAGCGAATGTTCCAACTCCGAGATGCTTGCACCAGCCCATAAATCGAGCGTTGGAGCTTGCACACCTTGTCAGCATTCTTAGGATCGACAAAACCTTCCGGTTGCATCATATACAATTCTTCCTTAAGGAAACCATTAAGGAATGCCGTTTTGACGTCCATTTGCCATATCTCATAATCATAGAATGCGGCAATTGCTAACATGATTCGGACGGACTTCAGCTTCGCTACGGGTGAGAAAGTCTCATCGTAGTCAACCCCTTGAACTTGTCGATAACCCTTAGCGACAAGCCGAGCTTTATAGATGGTCACATTACCATCTGCGTCTGTCTTCTTCTTAAAGATCCATTTATTTTCTATGGCTCGCCGATCAACGGGCAAGTCAGTCAAAGTCCATACTTCATTTTCATACATGGATCCTATCTCGGATTTCATGGCTTCTAGCCATTTGTCGGAATCTGGGCCCGCCATTGCTTCTTCATAGTTCGAAGGTTCACCGTTGTCTAACAACATGATTTCCAAGACAGGGTTACCGTACCACTCTGGTGCGGAACGTGTCCTTGTGGACCTACGAAGTTCAGTAGCAACTTGATCTGAAGTTTCATGATCATCATCATCAACTTCCTCTCTAGTCGGTGCATGCACCTCAGGAACATTTTCTTGAGCTGCGCCACTTACCGGTTCAAGAGGTAATACTTCATCAAGTTCTACCTTCCTCCCACTTATTTCTTTCGAGAGAAACTCTTTCTCTAGAAAGGACCGATTCTTGGCAACAAAGATCTTGCCTTCGGATCTGAGGTAGAAGGTATACCCAACAGTTTCTTTAGGGTATCCTATGAAGACGCATTTTTTCGACTTGGGTTCGAGCTTTTCAGGTTGAAGTTTCTTGACATAAGCATCGCATCCCCAAACTTTTAGAAATGACAGCTTAGGTTTCTTCCCAAACCATAATTCATATGGTGTCGTCTCAATGGATTTCGACGGAGCCCTATTTAAAGTGAATGCGGCAGTCTCTAAAGCGTAGCCCCAAAATGATAGCGGTAAATCGGTAAGAGACATCATAGATCGCACCATATCTAATAGAGTGCAATTACGATGTTCGGACACACCATTACGCTGAGGTGTTCCAGGTGGCGTGAGTTGTGAAACTATTCCACATTTTCTTAAGTGTGTGCCAAATTCGTGACTCAAGTATTCTCCCCCACGATCTGATCGCAAGAACTTGATTTTCCTGTCACGTTGATTCTCAACCTCACTCTGTAATTCCTTGAACTTTTCAAAGGTCTCAGACTTGTGTTTCATTAAATAGGCATACCCATATCTACTCAAGTCATCAGTGAGGGTGAGAACATAACGATAGCCACCGCGAGCCTCAACACTCATTGGACCGCACACATCAGTATGTATGATTTCCAATAAGTTGGTTGCTCGCTCCATTGTTCCTGAGAACGGAGTCTTGGTCATTTTACCCATGAGGCATGGTTCGCACGTGTCAAATGATTCGTAATCAAGAGACTCTAAAAGTCCATCTGCATGGAGCTTCTTCATGCGTTTGACACCTATGTGACCAAGGCGGCAGTGCCACAAGTATGTGGGACTATCATTATCAACCTTACATCTTTTGTTATTCACACTATGAATATGTGTAGCATTACGCTCGAGATTCATTAAGAATAAACCATTCACCATCGGAGCATGACCATAAAACATATCTCTCACATAAATAGAACAACCATTATTCTCGGATTTAAATGAGTAGCCATCTCGAATTAAACGAGATCCTAATACAATGTTCATGCTCAAAGCTGGCACTAAATAACAATTATTGAGATTTAAAACTAATCCCGTAGGTAAATGTAGAGGTAGCGTGCCGACGGCGATCACATCGACCTTGGAACCATTCCCGACGCGCATCGTCACCTCGTCCTTCGCCAGTCTCCGCTTATTCCGCAGCTCCTGCTTTGAGTTACAAATGTGAGAAACCGCACCGGTATCAAATACCCAGGAGCTACTACAAGTACTGGTAAGGTACACATCAATTACATGTATATCACATATACCTTTTGTGATGCCGGCCTTCTTGTCCGCTAAGTATTTGGGGCAGTTCCGCTTCTAGTGACCATTTCCCTTACAATAAAAGCACTCAGTCTTGGGCTTGGGTCCATTCTTTGGCTTCTTCCCGGCAGCTTGCTTACCGGGTGCGGCAACTCCCTTGCCATCCTTCTTGAAGTTCTTCTTACCCTTGACTTTCTTGAACTTAGTGGTTTTATTCACCATCAACACTTGATGTTCCTTTTTGACTTCTACCTCTGCTGATTTCAGCATTGAATATACCTCAGGAATGGTCTTTTCCATCCCCTGCATATTGAAGTTCATCACAAAGCTCTTGTAGTTTGGTGGAAGCGACTGAAGGATTCTGTCAATGACCGCGTCATTCGGGAGATTAACTCCCAGCTGAGTCAAGCGGTTATGCAACCCAGGCATTGTGAGTATGTGCTCACTGACAGAACTATTTTCCTCCATCTTACAGCTGAAGAACTTGTCGGAGACTTCATATCTCTCGACCCGGGCATGAGCTTGGAAAACCATTTTCAGCTCTTCGAACATCTCATATGATCCATGTCGCTCAAAACGCTTTTGGAGCCCCGGTTCTAAGCCGTAAAGCATGCCGCACTGAACGAGGGAGTAATCATCAGTACGTGTCTGCCAAGCATTCATAACGTCTTGGTTCTGTGGGACGGGTGCGTCACCTAGCGGTGCTTCTAGGACATAATATTTCTTGGCAGCTATGAGGATGATTCTCAGGTTCCGGACCCAGTCCGTATAGTTGCTGCCATCGTCTTTCAGCTTGGTTTTCTCTAGGAACGCGTTGAAGTTGAGGACAACGTTGGCCATTTGATCTACAAGACATATTGTAAAGATTTTAGACTAAGTTCATGATAATTAAGTTCATCTAATCAAATTATTCAATGAACTCCCACTCATATAGACATCCCTCCAGTCATCTAAGTATAACATGATCCGAGTTAACTAGGCCGTGTCCGATCATCACGTGAGACGGACTAGTCAACATCGGTGAACATCTTCATGTTGATCGTATCTTCTATACTACTCATGTTCGACCTCTCGGTCTTCTGTGTTCCGAGGCCATGTCTGTACATGCTAGGCTCGTCAAGTCAACCTAAGTGTTTGCATGTTTAATCTGTCTTACACCCGTTGTATGTGAACGTTGGAATCTATCACACCCGATCATCACGTGGTGCTTCGAAACAACGAACTGTCGCAACGGCGCACAGTTAAGGGGAACACTTTCTTGAAATTATTATGAGGGATCATCTTATTTACTACCATCGTTCTAAGTAAACAAGATGCAAAAACATGATAAACATCACATGCAATCAAATAATAGTGACATGATATGGCCAATATCATATAGCTCCTTTGATCTCCATCTTGGGGCTCCATGATCATCTTGTCACTGGCATGACACCATGATCTCCATCATCATGATCTCCATCATCGTGTCTCCATGAAGTTGCTCGCCAACTATTACTTCTACTACTATGGCTAACACGTTTAGCAATAAAGTAAAGTAATTTACATGGCGTTTCTCAATGACACACAGGTCATACAAAAAATAAAGACAACTCCTATGGCTCCTACCGGTTGTCATACTCATCGACATGCAAGTCGTGATTCCTATTACATGAACATGATCTCATACATCACATATATATCATTCATCATTCATCACAACTCTGGCCATAACACATCACATGGCACTTGCTGCAAAAACAAGTTAGACGTCCTCTAATTGTTGTTGCAAGTTTTACTGGCTGCAATAGGGTTCTAGCAAGAACATTTTCTTACCTACGTAAAAGCCACAACGTGATTTGTCAACTTCTATTTACCCTTCATAAGGACCCTTTTCGTCGAATCCGCTCCAACTAAAGTGGGAGAGACAGACACCCGCTAGCCACCTTATGCAACTGGTGCATGTCAGTCGGTGGAATCTGTCTCACGTAAGCATACGTGTAAGGTCGGTCCAGGCCGCTTCATCCCACAATACCACTGAAGCAAAATAAGACTAGTAGCGGCAATGAAGTTGACAACATCTACGCCCACAACAAATTGTGTTCTACTCGTGCAAAGAGAACTACGCATAGACCTAGCTCATGATGCCACTGTTGGGGAATGTTGCAGAAAACAAAAAAATTTCCTACGTTTCACCAAGATCAATCTATGGAGTCAACTAGCAACGAGAGGAGAGTGCATCTACATACCCTTGTAGATCGCGAGCGGAAGCGTTCAAGAGAACGGGGTTGATGGAGTAGTACTCGCCGTGATCCAAATCACCGATGACCAAGTGCCGAACGGACGGCACCTCCGCGTTCAACACACGTATGGAGCGGATGACGTCTCCTCCTTCTTGATCCAGCAAGGGGGGAGGAGAAGTTGATGAAGATCCAGCAGCACAACGGCGTGGTGGTGGATGCAGCAATGATCGTAGCAGGGCTTCGCCGAGCTTCTACGAGAGGGAGAGGTGTAGCAGGGGAGAGGGAGGCGCCAAGACTTGAGGGTGCGGCTGCCCCTCCCTCCCCCCCTTTATATAGGCCCCCTGGGGGGCGCCGGCCCTGGAGATGGGATCTCCCAAGGGGGGGGGGTGGCCAAGGGGGGTGGAGTGCCCCCCAAGGCAAGTGGAGGTGCCCCCACCCTAGGGTTTCCAACCCTAGGCGCAGGGGGGCCAAGTGGGGGTGCACCAGCCCACTATGGGCTGGTTCCCCTCCCCACTTCAGCCCATGGGGCCCTCCGGGATGGGTGGCCCCACCCGGTGGACCCCCGGGACCCATCCGGTGGTCCCGGTACAATACCGGTGACCCCGAATCTTTCCCGATAGCCGAAACTACACTTCCTATATATAATTCTTCACCTCCAGACCATTCCGGAACTCCTCGTGACGTCCAGGATCTCATCCGGGACTCCGAACAACTTTCGGATTACTGCAGACTCATATCTCTACAACCCTAGCGTCACCGAACCTTAAGTATGTAGACCCTACGGGTTCGGGAGACACGTAGGCATGACCGAGACGGCTCTCTGGCCAATACAATTATAGCATGAATAATAGACAATTATCATGAACAAGGAAATGTAATAATCATTTTATTATTGCCTCTAGGGCATATTTCCAACAGTCTCCCACTTGCACTAGAGTCAATCATCTAGTTACATTGTGAAGAATTGAACACCCATGGAATTCTGGTGTTGATCATGTTTTGCTCTAGGGAGAGGTTTAGTCAACGGATTTGCGACATTCAGATCCGTATGTACTTTACAAATATCTATGTCTCCATCTTGAACATTTTCACGAATGGAGTTGAAGCGACGCTTGATGTGCCTAGTCTTCTTGTGAAACCTGGGCTCCTTGGCAAGTGCAATAGCTCCAGTGTTGTCACAGAAGAGTTTGATCGGCCCGACGCATTGGGTATGACTCCTAGGTCGGTATGAACTCCTTCACTCAAATTGCTTCATGCGCTACCTCCGAGGCTGCCATGTACTCCGCTTCACATGTAGATCCCACCACGACGCTCTGCTTGCAGCTGCACCAGCTTACAGCTCCACCATTCAACATATACGCGTATCCGGTTTGTGACTTAGAGTCATCCAGATCTATGTCGAAGCTAGCGTCGACGTAACCCTTTACGACGAGCTCTTCGTCCCCTCCATAAACAAGAAACATGTCCTTAGTCCTTTTCAGGTACTTCAGGATATTCTTGACCGCTGTCCAGTGTTCCTTGCCGGGATTGCTTTGGTACCTTCCTACCAAACTTACGGCAAGGTTTACATCAGGTCTGGTACAAGCATGGAATACATAATAGACCCTATGGCTGAGGCATAGGGGATGACACTCATCTCTTCTATATCTTCTGCCGTGGTCGGACATTGAGCTGAGCTCAATTTCACACCTTGCAACACAGGCAAGAACCCCTTCTTAGACTGATCCATATTGAACTTCGTCAATATCTTATCAAGGTATGTGCTTTGTGAAAGACCTATGAGGCGTCTTGATCTATCTCTATAGATCTTGATGCCTAATATATAAGCAGCTTCTCCAAGGTCCTTCATTGAAAAACTCTTATTCAAGTAGGCCTTAATGTTGTCCAAAAGTTCTATATCATTTCCCATCAAAAGTATGTCATCTACATATAATATGAGAAATGCTACAGAGCTCCCACTCACTTTCTTGTAAATGCAGGCTTCTCCATAAGTCTGCATAAACCCAAACGCTTTGATCATCTCATCAAAGCGAATGTTCCAACTCCGAGATGCTTGCACCAGCCCATAAATCGAGCGTTGGAGCTTGCACACCTTGTCAGCATTCTTAGGATCGACAAAACCTTCCGGTTGCATCATATACAATTCTTCCTTAAGGAAACCATTAAGGAATGCCGTTTTGACGTCCATTTGCCATATCTCATAATCATAGAATGCGGCAATTGCTAACATGATTCGGACGGACTTCAGCTTCGCTACGGGTGAGAAAGTCTCATCGTAGTCAACCCCTTGAACTTGTCGATAACCCTTAGCGACAAGCCGAGCTTTATAGATGGTCACATTACCATCTGCGTCTGTCTTCTTCTTAAAGATCCATTTATTTTCTATGGCTCGCCGATCAACGGGCAAGTCAGTCAAAGTCCATACTTCATTTTCATACATGGATCCTATCTCGGATTTCATGGCTTCTAGCCATTTGTCGGAATCTGGGCCCGCCATTGCTTCTTCATAGTTCGAAGGTTCACCGTTGTCTAACAACATGATTTCCAAGACAGGGTTACCGTACCACTCTGGTGCGGAACGTGTCCTTGTGGACCTACGAAGTTCAGTAGCAACTTGATCTGAAGTTTCATGATCATCATCATCAACTTCCTCTCTAGTCGGTGCATGCACCTCAGGAACATTTTCTTGAGCTGCGCCACTTACCGGTTCAAGAGGTAATACTTCATCAAGTTCTACCTTCCTCCCACTTATTTCTTTCGAGAGAAACTCTTTCTCTAGAAAGGACCGATTCTTGGCAACAAAGATCTTGCCTTCGGATCTGAGGTAGAAGGTATACCCAACAGTTTCTTTAGGGTATCCAATGAAGACGCATTTTTCCGACTTGGGTTCGAGCTTTTCAGGTTGAAGTTTCTTGACATAAGCATCGCATCCCCAAACTTTTAGAAATGACAGCTTAGGTTTCTTCCCAAACCATAATTCATATGGTGTCGTCTCAATGGATTTCGACGGAGCCCTATTTAAAGTGAATGCGGCAGTCTCTAAAGCGTAGCCCCAAAATGATAGCGGTAAATCGGTAAGAGACATCATAGATCGCACCATATCTAATAGAGTGCAATTACGATGTTCGGACACACCATTACGCTGAGGTGTTCCAGGTGGCGTGAGTTGTGAAACTATTCCACATTTTCTTAAGTGTGTGCCAAATTCGTGACTCAAGTATTCTCCCCCACGATCTGATCGCAAGAACTTGATTTTCCTGTCACGTTGATTCTCAACCTCACTCTGTAATTCCTTGAACTTTTCAAAGGTCTCAGACTTGTGTTTCATTAAATAGGCATACCCATATCTACTCAAGTCATCAGCGAGTGTGAGAACATAACGATAGCCACCGCGAGCCTCAACACTCATTGGACCGCACACATCAGTATGTATGATTTCCAATAAGTTGGTTGCTCGCTCCATTGTTCCTGAGAACGGAGTCTTGGTCATTTTACCCATGAGGCATGGTTCGCACGTGTCAAATGATTCGTAATCAAGAGACTCTAAAAGTCCATCTGCATGGAGCTTCTTCATGCGTTTGACACCTATGTGACCAAGGCGGCAGTGCCACAAGTATGTGGGACTATCATTATCAACCTTACATCTTTTGTTATTCACACTATGAATATGTGTAGCATTACGCTCGAGATTCATTAAGAATAAACCATTCACCATCGGAGCATGACCATAAAACATATCTCTCACATAAATAGAACAACCATTATTCTCGGATTTAAATGAGTAGCCATCTCGAATTAAACGAGATCCTAATACAATGTTCATGCTCAAAGCTGGCACTAAATAACAATTATTGAGATTTAAAACTAATCCCGTAGGTAAATGTAGAGGTAGCGTGCCGACGGCGATCACATCGACCTTGGAACCATTCCCGACGCGCATCGTCACCTCGTCCTTCGCCAGTCTCCGCTTATTCCGCAGCTCCTGCTTTGAGTTACAAATGTGAGCAACCGCACCGGTATCAAATACCCAGGAGCTACTACAAGTACTGGTAAGGTACACATCAATTACATGTATATCACATATACCTTTTGTGATGCCGGCCTTCTTGCCCGCTAAGTATTTGGGGCAGTTCCGCTTCTAGTGACCACTTCCCTTACAATAAAAGCACTTAGTCTTGGGCTTGGGTCCATTCTTTGGCTTCTTCCCGGCAGCTTGCTTACCGGGTGCGGCAACTCCCTTGCCATCCTTCTTGAAGTTCTTCTTACCCTTGAATTTCTTGAACTTAGTGGTTTTATTCACCATCAACACTTGATGTTCCTTTTTGACTTCTACCTCTGCTGATTTCAGCATTGAATATACCTCAGGAATGGTCTTTTCCATCCCCTGCATATTGAAGTTCATCACAAAGCTCTTGTAGTTTGGTGGAAGCGACTGAAGGATTCTGTCAATGACCGCGTCATTCGGGAGATTAACTCCCAGCTGAGTCAAGCGGTTATGCAACCCAGGCATTGTGAGTATGTGCTCACTGACAGAACTATTTTCCTCCATCTTACAGCTGAAGAACTTGTCGGAGACTTCATATCTCTCGACCCGGGCATGAGCTTGGAAAACCATTTTCAGCTCTTCGAACATCTCATATGCTCCATGTCGCTCAAAACGCTTTTGGAGCCCCGGTTCTAAGCCGTAAAGCATGCCGCACTGAACGAGGGAGTAATCATCAGTACATGTCTGCCAAGCATTCATAACGTCTTGGTTCTGTGGGACGGGTGCGTCACCTAGCGGTGCTTCTAGGACATAATATTTCTTGGCAGCTATGAGGATGATTCTCAGGTTCCGGACCCAGTCCGTATAGTTGCTGCCATCGTCTTTCAGCTTGGTTTTCTCTAGGAACGCGTTGAAGTTGAGGACAACGTTGGCCATTTGATCTACAAGACATATTGTAAAGATTTTAGACTAAGTTCATGATAATTAAGTTCATCTAATCAAATTATTCAATGAACTCCCACTCATATAGACATCCCTCCAGTCATCTAAGTATAACATGATCCGAGTTAACTAGGCCGTGTCCGATCATCACGTGAGACGGACTAGTCAACATCGGTGAACATCTTCATGTTGATCGTATCTTCTATACTACTCATGTTCGACCTTTCGGTCTTCTGTGTTCCGAGGCCATGTCTGTACATGCTAGGCTCGTCAAGTCAACCTAAGTGTTTGCATGTGTAAATCTGTCTTACACCCGTTGTATGTGAATGTTGGAATCTATCACACCCGATCATCACGTGGTGCTTCGAAACAACGAACTGTCGCAACGGCGCACAGTTAAGGGGAACACTTTCTTGAAATTATTATGAGGGATCATCTTATTTACTACCATCGTTCTAAGTAAACAAGATGCAAAAACATGATAAACATCACATGCAATCAAATAATAGTGACATGATATGGCCAATATCATATAGCTCCTTTGATCTCCATCTTGGGGCTCCATGATCATCTTGTCACTGGCATGACACCATGATCTCCATCATCATGATCTCCATCATCGTGTCTCCATGAAGTTGCTCGCCAACTATTACTTCTACTACTATGGCTAACACGTTTAGCAATAAAGTAAAGTAATTTACATGGCGTTTCTCAATGACACACAGGTCATACAAAAAATAAAGACAACTCCTATGGCTCCTACCGGTTGTCATACTCATCGACATGCAAGTCGTGATTCCTATTACATGAACATGATCTCATACATCACATATATATCATTCATCATTCATCACAACTTTGGCCATAACACATCACATGGCACTTGCTGCAAAAACAAGTTAGACGTCCTCTAATTGTTGTTGCAAGTTTTACTGGCTACAATAGGGTTCTAGCAAGAACATTTTCTTACCTACGTAAAAGCCACAACGTGATTTGTCAACTTCTATTTACCCTTCATAAGGACCCTTTTCGTCGAATCCGCTCCAACTAAAGTGGGAGAGACAGACACCCGCTAGCCACCTTATGCAACTGGTGCATGTCAGTCGGTGGAATCTGTCTCACGTAAGCATACGTGTAAGGTCGGTCCAGGCCGCTTCATCCCACAATACCACTGAAGCAAAATAAGACTAGTAGCGGCAATGAAGTTGACAACATCTACGCCCACAACAAATTGTGTTCTACTCGTGCAAAGAGAACTACGCATAGACCTAGCTCATGATGCCACTGTTGGGGAATGTTGCAGAAAACAAAAAAATTTCCTACGTTTCACCAAGATCAATCTATGGAGTCAACTAGCAACGAGAGGAGAGTGCATCTACATACCCTTGTAGATCGCGAGCGGAAGCGTTCAAGAGAACGGGGTTGATGGAGTAGTACTCGCCGTGATCCAAATCACCGATGACCAAGTGCCGAACGGACGGCACCTCCGCGTTCAACACACGTACGGAGCGGACGACGTCTCCTCCTTCTTGATCCAGCAAGGGGGGAGGAGAAGTTGATGAAGATCCAGCAGCACAACGGCGTGGTGGTGGATGCAGCAATGATCGTAGCAGGGCTTCGCCGAGCTTCTACGAGAGGGAGAGGTGTAGCAGGGGAGAGGGAGGCGCCAAGACTTGAGGGTGCGGCTGCCCCTCCCTCCCCCCCTTTATATAGGCCCCCTGGGGGGGCGCCGGCCCTGGAGATGGGATCTCCCAAGGGGGGGGTGGCCAAGGGGGGTGGAGTGCCCCCCAAGGCAAGTGGAGGTGCCCCCACCCTAGGGTTTCCAACCCTAGGCGCAGGGGGGCCAAGGGGGGGTGCACCAGCCCACTATGGGCTGGTTCCCCTCCCCACTTCAGCCATGGGGCCCTCCGGGATGGGTGGCCCCACCCGGTGGACCCCCGGGACCCATCCGGTGGTCCCGGTACAATACCGGTGACCCCGAATCTTTCCCGATAGCCGAAACTACACTTCCTATATATAATTCTTCACCTCCAGACCATTCCGGAACTCCTCGTGACGTCCAGGATCTCATCCGGGACTCCGAACAACTTTCGGATTACTGCATACTCATATCTCTACAACCCTAGCTTCACCGAACCTTAAGTGTGTAGACCCTACGGGTTCGGGAGACACGTAGACATGACCGAGACGGCTCTCCGGCCAATAACCAACAGCGGGATCTGGATACCCATGTTGGCTCCCACATGCTCCTCGATGATCTCATCGGATGAACCACGATGTCGAGGATTCAAGCAACCCCGTATACAATTCCCTTTGTCAATCGGTATGTTACTTTCCCGAGACTCGATCGTTGGTATCCCAATACCTTGTTCAGTCTCGTTACCGGAAAGTCACTTTACTCGTACCGTAATGCATGATCCCGTGATCAACCACTTGATCACATTGAGCTCATTATGATGATGCATTACCGAGTGGGCCCAAGAGATACCTCTCCGTCATACAGAGTGACAAATCCCAGTCTCGATTCGTGCTAACCCAACAGACACTTTCAGAAACACCTGTAATGTACCTTTATAGTCACCGAGTTACGTTGTGACGTGTGGCACACCCAAAGCACTCCTACGGTATCCGGGAGTTGCACAATCTCATGGTCTAAGGAAATGATACTTGACATTCAGAAAAGCTACAGCAAACAAACTACACGATCTTTGAGCTAAGCTTAGGATTGGCTCTTGTCCATCACATCATTCTCCTAATGATGTGATCCCGTTATCAATGACATCCCCATGTCCATAGCCAGGAAACCATGACTATCTGTTGATCAACGAGCTAGTCAACTAGAGGCTCACTAGGGACACATTTTGGTCTATGTATTCACACATGTATTACGATTTCCGGATAATACAATTATAGCATGAATAATAGACAATTATCATGAACAAGGAAATATAATAATCATTTTATTATTGCCTCTAGGGCATATTTCCAACAATATTTCCATTTTTCTACACTGTTTGGATTAGGTTGTGGCATGGCTGATTTAACCGAGTCGAGAAACTCATTGACCTTGGCTCTTTCCTCACAAACTAACAAATGCCTGATGCATTGACTAGTACCAGCTATTCTTGTATAAATAAAAACTCTCTTGCAATATTTACAGTGTGCTTCCTTGATTTTGTTGCCATCATACACATGATCATAATCATTCCAGATTTCAGATTTAAGTTTCCTTCTTTTTCTTTTATGTGAAAGACCTAAGGAATTTGAGATGAACAAATAACTTATGCCAAGACATTTGCGATATGCGCACAATTGACATTAAAACTTAACGTGTGTGTAGAATAGACATTAAAACTTACGAGGAATCTGAGGCAGTGTTGGCGACGATCGTTTCACACCTAATCTTGGAGATGCCTGAGATAACACGACATTAACCCCTGGGGATCCCACTATGGGCACCAGTAACGGTGACCTCAGCCTCTTCTTTGCGAGTCTTTGCTTTTCTCCTGAGTAACCTGTTTTCAATCATACAAATAATGCATAAGTAAGAGCACAATTTTCAATTAATTTGTATCTGGTTGCAAACAATACTGGGCCCAATTGCAAATAATATAGAAGTTAACATTTGCATTTCCAATCTCTATATCTAGTAGTTCTTGAGCTCTCATGTATGTAAACATATGAACTATTCGAAAGAACTATCTCAGTTCACCCTCTCTCTGTCCAAGCTACTATTACAAACAGAGAGTAGATGACCCATCAAGATCTTGGTGAGGATCTTGGGTCATTGGGACAAGGGAACAAAGTGTTGCAGCTGCATCGACTTCATCAGTTGACACATGCCCTTTGTTCTTGGATGCATGCCCTTTGTTCTTGGAGGATAGGAAAGGGCACGGCAAGGTTGCAGGAGCCCTTGCTGAAGCGGAAGGTGACGAAACAGCAGCTCCAATCAAGGAGGGAAGCGACGGAGAAACCACAGCTTTAGCATGTGAGGGAGGCATTTTGCGGGCTATTTTTGCGGGGCGGCGTGGCGGCCGAGCGGGATGTCCCGCGCCGCTTGCACCCTGACTGTCAGTGCAGGGAAGCATCGGCACGTTCACGTACGGCGCAGAGTAGCCACTAGCGTCTCCCCTCCTCGCCGGCCCCGCTACCTTTACATTGACGGGGACGGGGATCCTGCCGGGAAAGTATCTCGTGCACCGGGGCTTGTCATGCTACCGGTGCACCCGACATCGTATCACGTTAAATGTTTCAAAAAATCTGAAAAAAATGTAGTACATTGGCACAACATCGGTCTATGTTGTGTAAAATTTCAACTCAAAATTCGAAACACTGCATGGGATACAAAAATGATAAATTTGGCATCAATGTAATAATGGGCCAAATCTAAAGCCCAAGTTGTGTTATGTACTATTCAGTTTCTACTTTGTGATTTTTGTACCCCAGGCAATGTTACGAATTTGAATTGAAATTTGATGACAACATAAATAGATGTTGTGTGAATGTGCTAATTTTTTTTCAAATATTTTCAAACACTTTCAAATGCGATATGGTAGTCCGGTGCACCGGTAGCACCATAAGCCCCGGTGCACCAGATACTTTCCCGGATCCTGCCAGCTAGGCACGGCCTGATCCAGGATCTCAAGGCCTTAATGCCCGCCAGAGCTAGTGATTTCGATCATACCCGATCTTTCGTTTTGACCGTGACCGGACCATTGTCGGTCTTGGGTGGAATTAGTTACTGGGTGCAGTCTGTGGCTCTGGCCAGAGCGCAGAGGAGGCATATCCACTGCCAATGCAAACGGCACAATCGAAGAAGAAGAAGATCCCATTTTGTCTCTCTAGAATTCAAGCCCTCTCCTCTGCATGCATTTCGAAGGGAAAACGATTAGTACCGGAAAGACGAGAAAACGTAAGTACGGCCCTGGCCACACCTCCTAATACTTGCAATGATCACACGATGCCCCGTCAGCATACAGTAGATAGGCGGACCCGATATGTCAGCACGCGAGTGTGAAGGAATAACAAAATAAGTTACAGCACGAAAGGTTCTAACCCGAGCAAGCCCAAGCAAACCTGATGACACAACTCTTATCTTACATTCTTAAGAAGTTGCTTCCCACTTCTACCAATTCTCTCAACAAACACACTATACACATCATCTTCATGCCACGTCAGCGTTCACATGACTCTAATTCTTAACATGCATGTGCCATGTCATCCTGCAGTCACCACTCACCAGCATACAAAACGGACTATGGACCAGCCCTGATCGTTTTGTCTGCCACTTGCCAGGTTGATTATTTCCCTCGACCCAAACTTCTTGCGTCTGGGATTTTTCGCCCCGCATGTTGCCTCGGATGACTCGACTTGATTTATTGTCGTTGGGCTGTACTACAACACGCATCATACTCAGGCCTACATCTTCCCATCCGATTCCCTTCCCCTACCTGAGTCGCTCACCTTCCCGTCCGATCCCCTTCCCCTGGAGGCTACAATCTTGGCAACCGAATAGGCGATGGTCCCTTCAGCTCTCCCCTCCGATCTGAAACGGTGCGCGGTTTCATGAACTACAAGTGGGAAATTAAGAACACCAAGCAGCACTACTCCTCTTCCGGTTGTCTATATATGGTAGATTTTTCTCTCCAAGCAGCACCAAAACTCGAAGTAATCAATCTCTTTCTGTTATCTTTCCTTTTATTGTGAATTCTCAACAACCCTCTCGCCCCTGCCGTATATTCTTGGCCAAAGAAAAGGAAACTCGAGAGGATGACTTGCAGCGGCCAAATCTGTCAATCTGTCTCGCCTCAGCGGCCGTTCTCTTCAGATTGACAATGGATGATGGAGGTGGTGTGCTAGAAGAGAGTCTAGAGATGTGCTTAGGATTTTTCTGGTGGTACATCTCAGGTGGAGGAGGGTGAGCTGCCCTCCGACTCAATCCCTGTCATGGTCGTGTAAACCGTTGTGCTCCATGATGCTGGTGTCTGCAGGTACGTGGGTATAATCAAACCAGACAATGTACGGTAGTCCCTTTTTTTGCAGGGTGCTCTTTGCGAATGGCTTGGACATCTGGCCTTGGTGATATGTACATTATGTATTTGCGGGACTGTACGTGTATGTGGTATTATCATCCATAGCGAGGAGAAAAACCGTGCAGTATTTTTCTTGAGAAAAGGAATCTTTGTTGTTATAGCGGATGATGATCCCTTGATAAAAGACACATTTCTAATTAGGACGATGATAGAAGAATATGGATTCCATCAAATTAGTTCAGTCGCCGGTAGTGATTTTATTATCAGAATTAGTTATATTCAATACTTCATTTGTAATTAGGAGGGTAACAAGTAATGCATGTTATATCTTTTGACAGCAGCAGATTATAAAATCCTGTTTTTGTATGTCCACATTCCTCTATCCTATTTTTGTTCACATTCTTTCCTTTTATTATGGAGGCCGGCCTGATGTTATGGACGCATGCGAATGGTTCATATGTAGCTTACATATAGAAGATGCAGTGTTCTCTATTATTTATTTATGAAGAAGATAGCTACCATGACGACCTCGCATACTAAATGGTCAACCACGCATAGAAGCATCTCAGAAAATACACTACGACCTCTACCTAAAATTAGTAAATCCGTTACTTAAATTTAAAATTAGTTATCACTAGAATGATCATCATCATTTCTAATCGAGAAGAACTCTCATTACTACTCTTTGGGAAATTTCTATTTCCATACCAAATCTTTAATATTCCTATCCATATGGTAATCACTTTGATCTGTATTCGTTAAACTAATGGCAGAACTGGCAGACCCTGCAACTACAATCTAGAGTGACTCTCGTAGTTTCACTATTTGCCACTCAGTGGATTTTCCTTCAATACTTCAAAAATTCCCAACGCAACGCGCGGGGTATTATCTAGTTTGTTAAGATTAAGAGCAACTTCAAGGCACCGACCCAATTTGTACGCGCGTGTCCGTTTAGATCGAAACAGACACAAAAAGCGACCCAATGCGCCGACGCAAACGGACCAGCATTCGGTTTTTGTCCACGCGTGACCCATTTCAGACCCAAATTTTGGTTGTGTATGTGTCAGCGCGGACACACAACAGACGCTCGCCCTTGCCCTCCCCATGGCCCGCCTGTCGGTGGCACATTGGTCATTTGCCCTTCCTCCCATCGACCGCCACACACCCGGCCGCCCACTCGCCGCCGCCGTCTAGTTTCGGTGCCTAGGCCGGCCGCCCGTACCCAGATACCTCCCCCTAGCAGCACACCACCCCTCGACGGCCCCATACTCTGACGTTTGGTGCACTGTTTTCGCCGCCATCGCAACACTCCAAACGTCGTAGGCACGCCTACGCCGCTGGCAACACCGGCTTGCGCGTCTACCTCGCTCGCCGGACGCCGCCACGTTCGCCTCCACGCCGACAGGCCTGCTGCCTGGTCTCAGAGAGGCGTGAGGCTTTTCACCGGCCGGCTTCTTCCACCTCGCCCTCAAGGTGTTCGACGGTTTGCCCGCAAGGTACAAATGGACTCCGGCGAGAAGTACTTTTTCAACTACTTCATTTTGCGATTCAAATGATTCATCGTCAGACTATGAGGAGATTGTGGCTGCTGCTTTGGTCATCCATTACCACATTAGTGGGCAGCGGCCGATGTTTAGGGGCTCGATCCCAGGGCATACTCCGACGTTGGATCACAACAGAGAGAGCTGCTATTGCCTACTCTGGCAGGACTATTTTGAGTCCCCTAACTCGCTCTTCAAACACAACCTATTCCGGCGTCCCTTCCGGATGGCTAGACATGTGCTCCACTGTATTTGGGAGGGGGTGGTGGCGTACGATAACTATTTCGAGTGCAAGGAGGATGCCCTGGGAAAGATTGGCTTCTCCTCTTTTCAGAAATGCATTGCAGCTATTCAGATACTTGCATACGGAGAACCCAGTGATCTCATTGACGAGTATGTCCGAATGAGCGAGTTCATGTTCCTAGACTCCATGTACAAGTTCTGCAAGGCAGTGGTAGAGTGGTTGATCTGGAGTACTTTAGAGAGACAACTGTTGCAGATACAACCCGGTTGTTGGCAATCAATGCCAGTATGGGCTTTTCGCGGATGGTTGGTAGCATAGATTGTATGCATTGGGAGTGGAAGAACTGCCCTTCTGCTTGACAGGGACAGTATAGGGGCCTTGTGAAAGCTTGCATTGTCATACTTGAGGCCGTGGCTTCACAAGATATCTAGATTTGGCACTCTTTCTTCGGCATGGCCGACTCTCACAATGACTTCAACATCCTCCGGTGTTCGCAAGGCTTGTAGAAGGCAACTACACAGAGGTTAATGTTGAGATCAATGGTCATCACTACAACAAAGGATACCACCTAGCTGATTGTATCTATCCTCATCGGACTACTCTTGTGAAGAAAAGCCCCAACCCTGTAGGAGAGAATAGGAGGAGACTGCCCAAGCGCAAGAGAGTGCTAGGAAGGATGTGGAACATGCCTTTGATGTTCTTCAATCTTGAAAGGACATCATTCGGCATCCTTCTAGAATCTGGAGCACCAAGAAGTTGTGGGAGGTGATGACTGCTTGTGTGATCATGCACAACATGATTATAGAGGACGAGCGTCCCGATGAAACCTACAAGCAAGGGTTTCCAATTTCAGAGTGAAAATGTTGTGCCTGAGCATGAAGGAAAGGCAACGTTTGCACAGTTCACCGAATTTCATCGTCAAATGCGTGATTGAAAAACTCACATTCAACTGGAAAATGATTTGGTTGAGTATATGTCAGCTCACGTTGGCAACCAGTAGATGTATCGGCTATTTTTTCTTTGAAATGTATTTGTGAAAATTTAAATTTTATTTGGCTTGTAAACTACGAGATATTATTTCATTGTGAAACTATAAAATATTTGTATTTGTTTGAATTATGTGAACTTGGACCATTTTTTTCTCATATGTTGCAAAAGAGCTCAAAATTGGCTGCATACGGGCCGCGAGGACGAAAATGCGTCCGTGCGTTGGACGCAGTGCCAACCCAAACGCCAAAGGGGCGGACACGCCGATCCAAACGGACAAAAATCGGACAGACCACATATTCGTTTGGGTCGGCGTATTGGAGTTGCTCTAATGAGTCTAAACCTCTATAGTCGTTTCCATGTACCTCTTCAAGCAATTATGCCAATTTCCATTTTGCAACATTTTTTATTTTATTTTCAAAGATCACGATTTTTTTCCTCAAAAACAGATGTAAGAAATTTTTTTGCATTCGCATTCAAATGTAAAGAAAGGGTTTGTGCAATAAAAAAATGTTCAACAAGTTATGGAAAATGTTCCACATGTGTTAAAAAATGGTTAACATGTTTTCGAAAAATGTTTGTCATGCATTTCATCGTGTATTAAAATAATCTTGTGCAAAATTACTTTTACATTTGATCCCCCGCATGCACTTTATTTTTTCATCTTATTTCTCGCTCGTATGCTGACATGTGGGTCCCGCACATCTACAGTACATCCATGTGGTGCCCTGCATACCAGAAGATGTAATAAGGACCGTACATGCAACATATTCTTGAGTTTCGAGACTGTATTGGAGCATTCCACGAGTTTGAGGACTTTTGTGTTACGTGCCAACTAGTACAAGGACCAGACATGTAATTTATTCCCAAATCTTTCATGCATGTGCTTCGTATTTGGGCAAACTGGCGCACAACCCCGATGAATGACCTCCTGGTTGCCCCATACACGAGGGAAGAAGTAAAAAAAGCGCTGTTTCAAATAGGTGATATGAAAGCACCTGGCCCCGATGGGCTTCATGCCATATTCTTCAAACGTTTTTGGCATATCATTGGAGAGGAATTAACAGATAAGGTGCTACAAGCTATAAATAACAGGAAAATCCCTAATGGATGGAATGACACCAATGTGGTGCTAATACCTAAAGTTGACAGCCGAGAGTTAATCACTATGTTTAGACCCATTAGTTTATGCAATGTGGTGTATAAAATTATCTCAAAAATGCTGGCGAATAGGTTGAAGAAAATCCTGCCTGAGTTGATTTCTCCTACACAGAGTGCTTTTGTACCAGTTAGATTGATCATTGATAATGTGTTGATTGCCTATGAGTGTTTTCATTCCATAAAGAAGAGAACACATGGGTCGAATGGGATTTGTGCAGTTAAACTTGACATGCTAAAAGCATATGACAGAGTAGAGTGGGAATTTTTGAGACAGATGATGATGAGGTTGGGGTTTCATGCACAGTGGATTGAGCTAATTATGGAGTGTGTCTCTTCTGTTAAATATCATATCCGATTTAATGATACAGAGACAGATGAGTTCATACCAACTAGAGGTCTAAGACAGGAAGACCCACTGTCCCCTTATCTCTTTCTAATTTGTTCTGAAGGACTATCAAGTATGTTGATGCATGAAGAGGAAATTGGTGGAATTGGAAGGAATAAAGGTGGCAAGAAACGCACCTTCAATATCCCACCTTTTGTTTGCAGATGACTCTCTAATTCTTATGAGAGCCACGGTGCAAAATGCAAGCACTTTGAAGAGAGTTTTAGATACATATTGTGAGAGCTCGGGACAGCGAGTAAGTACACCTAAATCTAGTGTATTTTTCAGTCCTAATACCAGAGTTAGTGAAAGAGAGGCTGTTTGTGGAGTACTGAATATATTAACTGAAGCGTTGTCTGACAAGTATTTGGGATTACCGACAATTGTGGGTGTTGACAGAAGTGACTGCTTCCAGCATCTTGTTGACAGAGTGTGTCAAAGGCTGAAGGGTTGGAAGGAAAAATTCCTATCAGTTCAAGGTAAAGAAATCCTTCTCAAAGCGGTAGCTCAGGCAATTCCATCATATGCTATGTCTATTTTTAAACTACCGAAAGGAATTTGCAAAGCAATCACGGATGAAATATCGAGCTTCTGGTGGGGGGATGGAGAGGAAAAAAGGAAAATGCATTGGTATGCGTGGTGGAAGATGTGTGTACCAAAGAAGAAGGGAGGAATGGGATTCAGAGACCTTCATAGCTTTAACCTTCCTATGTTAGCAAAGTAGTGTTGGCGACTAATCCACAATCCTGACTCTTTGTGTGCACAGGTGTTAGGTGCAAAATACTATCCGGATGGCAATATCCTGCATGCTGGACCGAAGAAAGGCTCCTTGTTCACATGGCAAAGTATCTTTGCGGGGATACAAACGTTCAAGCGGGGGTGTATTTGGAGGGTGGGTACGGGCTCACAAATCAATATCTGGGAGGACCCATGGATTCCATCAAGCCCGACCAGGAAAGTAATTACCCCTCGAGGGGGAGTTATGTTGTCAAAAGCGCAAGATATAATTGACCCACATACGGGTCAGTGGGATGAGGCACTTATTCAGAGTGTGTTCTCACCAATTGATGTAAGCAGAATATTACAAATCCCACTCCAAGTTGAAGTTACAGAAGATCTTGTGGCATGGCAATTCACCAAGTCTGGAACATTTTCAGTACGCTCGGCTTATTATGTGGAGTTTGATCACCAGTTCGGTCGACATTACAGAGAAGTTAATAGTCCTGGAACTGCTCAGCTAAACGGGGTCTGGAAGGAGGTTTGGCGCCTCCGATTACCGGGGAAGATTAAGCACTTTGGTTGGAAAGTGCTTAAAGGAGTATTACCGTGCTACGGTGTGCTAGCGGACAGACATATTCCCTTGATCCCACAATGCCCAATATGCAAGGTTGGCTTGGAAGATATACAACACTGTTTATTCACATGTGATAGAGCTCGACTTGTGTGGGCATCGCTAGGACTAACAGAGGAGATTGATAATGCTGTTATACAGGACCGGTCCGACTCTGTTAATTTGGACATATTGATCCGACTACAGAAACTAGTAGGGGATATTCCAATGGCCGAGCTGATTCTTGTTACTATGTGGTATATATGGTGGCAGCGGAGGCAAGTAACGAAAGGGGAGACAGTGACGACCCCGGAACAGACAGCTATCTCAATACGAGTTCTCGCTACCAACTTTGTTCGAGCAAATACACCAAATGTGGCCACCCGCAAGAAAGATCAATTGTGGAAAAAACCAGGTAGTGGAGTTATAAAGATTAATGTTGATGCATCATTTCATGAGGAGAATCTTCGTGGAGCCTGTGGCGTGGTTGCTCGGGATGACCATGGCAAATTTTTGGGAGCAGCAACACAAGTTCTACCTCATGTATCAAGCGCAAGATCTGCTGAGATCTTGGCTATCCGCTCCGGACTATACTTAGCAGCTAACATGGGATGCACAAAGATCATCATAGAGTCGGACTGTATGCAGGCATTGGAGGCAATATCTAATCCGACTTCGTATATGGGAATTGATGTCCCAGTTGTGATGGAGTGTTCTCTCCTGTCGATGGAGTTTATAAGTGTTAGTTTTGATTTTTGCAACAGAGAGGCTAATATGCTTGCGGATGGTCTTGCGAAGCATTGTATTAGTAGCAGAATCTCTGAAAGTTGGGAATCTTCCGTCCCTGACTTTGTTCTTCACCATTATGTAAATGACCTTGCTATTATTTGAGGAATAAAGTCTTGACATTCAAAAAAAAAAACTGGCGCACAACCCCCACCTCTCTCCCTCCGCCTTGGGCTCGGCCCATTTAACACTTCTTTTTCTGGTTCACAACAATGTCGTGCATGCCAGGTTCCTGTACGACTGGTCCACATAGTTTTTTCTCTCACCGGTTTTAGGGACCTTCTAGAAGGTTCGAGCGGTTTTTCTAAGTGGTTTACCCCTGGTTTTTTCCAGAACAAGTTTTGTACGATGTTCTCTTTTCGTTTTCCTTTCTCATTTTCTTTTTGGTTCCTTTTCAAAATTCATGAACTTTTTCCAATAGTTGCCGATTTTTTTATCGTAAACATTATTTTGAACTTTTCCAAATTAATTAACATTTTTTGCAAATCCACAAAAAAATTTCAAATTTGTGAAAGTTTTTTATTCCGAGAAATTCATGAACTTTTTTCAGATTCATGAATGTTTTTCAAATCTATGAACTTTTTCAAAAATTCGTGAACCTTTTTAAAATTTATGATTTTACAAAATTCCTATTTTTTTCAAGATTTTCAAATTCGTATTGTTTAAAAAAACAGAACTCTATTGAAAGTTGTGAACTTTTTCATTTTCATGAACTTGTTTAAATATTTGAACCTTTTCAAGTTCATGAAATTATATAAACCAACGAACATTAAATAAGTACATGATCTTCTTTTTATTTTATGAACATATTCAAAATCGCAAATAAAATATCTATTTTTTCCGCGAAGCAGCAGCACAACATAGTCGAACAAGAAAAGGAAGTGAGCAGGCTGAGTTGAGCGAGCGACGAAGCGAAGCTTAATTGGCCGTGGCCCCGCTCTTGTTCCGTGAGCACGATTTCTCGTTTCGAGATTATTATAGGCGCTGGCAAGGAGGCTTCCTTACGGTCATTTTCTTTTAACAAGGCGAAGCTTAATGGGCCGTGGCCTGCTACCGTTCCGTGAGCGCGATTCACGAAAATGCAGGACTAAGATCGCGCCGGGAAGAAACGCGGCCGCAGCCCCACTGCACGCACAAACAAGGCCTGTAATGGACGCGCGGGAACACATCTAGTGCACCTAGCCTTGTCATGCTTGGTGCACCGGCTGCTCAAAAGTCACTGTACAAGCACTCGAAATTTTAAAAAATAAGTTAGCATGTACACGTAACATATACTCCCCACGTTTTTTTGAACAACAAAAGGCGCTCGAAGCGTCAAATTCATTCAGCTCAATAACAATGTACAACGTGAATTACAAACTCCTGATCCTGAAACTTGGATAGAAGAGATACAACAGGACATGAAGTATGCCTATGAGGTGAAGCAAAACAACAAACTTCAGGTTGAACACATTGATGTAAAACCTGTTGAGCTACATTGTGTGCTATGCCATTTATTTCTCTCGAAATATGAAAGACTTGAGGCTGCAAATTGTTAGCATGCTTAAAGAAAGTAGCCAAAGGCTTCCTAATGCACCAAGGAGCGGTAGATTCTACTATCCTACCAATAGCAGCCACCGATGATAATGAAAGGCAATCCATGAGAAATGTTGGCCGAAGAATATTGAGCTTACTAGCCACTTGAGCAGCAAAAGAGAGAGCCAGAGCTTCAGCATGTAGAGGAGAAGTAGTAGGAGGAGCAGAAGCTTGAATCTGCACATTCACTTGATCTTGAGGCAAGGAAATATAAATACCCACTCCCGTTGCAACTTCTCCTTGTGGTAAACCAGGAACTTTCCGAGTTCTGAAAGCTGCATCAGAGTAAATTTTGGGGCCCAAAACAAGCAAATCCGACCGGAGAGTTCGTCCCTGCATAGGAAGTTGATCAAGAGAAAGTTGTACTTGTGGCGTCACCTGCATCAGAGACAAGTGAGGTAAATCAATATAAGCATCAGAAGACAAGGCTTTAACAACAAGGTGCACATGATGAGGATGAGCCTTATTCCTATCAAAGAGATAATCATTTCTAGCCTTCCAAAGACACCATAAGAAGTTTAGAATGTTTGAAATAGAACCGTATGGATGTCCCATGTGAAGAAAGGCAATGAGAATGGAATGCATAGTAGCATGGCCTTGGACTAGAACATCCGACCTAATGAACCACCGAGAAGCAAACCAAGAAGCTCGTGCAAAAGGACATAGGAAAAATAAATGGAGCTCATCCTCTTGAATGCCACACCTACAACAGTTCGGAGAGATATGATTAGAGAAACGGCTTTCCTGCAAGCCTGTAGGTAAAGCTCTCCTAAGAAGCCTCCATGCAAAAGTTTGCACCCTAGGAAGGAGCTGCTTTTGTTTCCAAACCAGTTTGAGAAGGTCTTTGAGCCCCGGAGATAATACAGAAGGCGCATTTCGAGGATTTGTATGAATTTCCTGCAAACAAAGCTTATAAGCAGATTTGGAAGAACAAATTCCATTAGGTGTGAGATTCCAACAGAGTAAATCTAGGCCATCATCATCAATGATATCAGTTTGAACAATGACTGAAGCCATAGGTTGCCGAAAAAGTAAATGAATTAAACCATCATTCCAAACTTTTTGCCCAGGGAGCCAAAGATCCCTAACTAAAGAAGGATAAATAAAACCTGGTTGCTGAATATTAAGATAGTCATGAATGCTAGTCCAAAGAGTGCACCAAGGAGAACTCCAGATTGGGATATTACCTTGAGTCAATTGATAAAAAGAATGAGCTTTAATTTAACTTAGGCATCATTTTCAGAACATAGGTCTAGAAAGCAGATTTAGGAGAGGAAGGAGTAGCTGTCCAAATAGAAGAGTCATGAAAATATTTAGCCTGAAGGACCAAATATAGCTGAGAGGAAGGGGATTTAGAAATTCTCCAAACAGCCACAAGAACAAGACTTTCATTAATTGCTTTCAAATTCCTTATACCTAGTCCACCTTCTTCTTTAGAATTGCAAATATATTTCCATGCTCGAAGACAAAGACTCCTGCTTGAATCATTTTCCCTGACACCTGTCCACCAAAATTTCCTAATGACAACAGTGAGCTTAGCAAGAAACTTCTTAGTGAACAAAATGTTAGCCATATAATAAACAAGAATAGCTGAGAAAACAGAACGAATCAATTCCAACCTAGCAGCATGAGAAAGTAAGAATTACTTTTTTTTCTTTGAGGATCCATCCAGAATTACTTGTCAGGATATATCTAGACGTATTTCAGTTTAGATACATTCATTTTTATCCATTTCCGCGGCAAGTAATTCCGGACGGAGGGAGTATCTACCATGACACCAAAAAACAGAAGTTAATTTGAATCACAGTTGGAGATAAGTAACAAATTTAGCACATATTGTGTTAATAGGCCCAATCTAAAAACAGTACCATTCATAATAAGATTTGCCATTTTTGTTTCTAGTGTTGTAGGTCTAATTTGAATTTGAAATTTTGTGTTACGCTAGCCGTATGTTTTGCGGGCATGCTATTCTTTTTTTGATTTTTGAAATGTTTGTAGAGTGTATTTTGTGTGATCAGTGCACCAGTAGCATCAGAAAGACGGGTGCACCAGATATACTCCTGCGCCCACACACCAGTGCGACAACACACGCCTTAAAATATACGTCTCTCTTATTGCGAGACAAAAGAAGTGCACAATAGCATTCACCAACAGTTTCCAAAAATTTCTATGGGCCGGTTTTGAAGCAAGGGACCGGGTTGGAAGTGGTTTGACGAACCTTTTAGAAGGTCCCGTCTGGTTTTCCTATTTCTATCAGTTTTATTATTTCTTCTTCTTCCTAATTAATTTTGTTTTTCTTCTTTCATGTTTTTTTTGGAGAAAACATGAGTGGAACTTTTTATACTTCATGAACATTTATGAATATTGCGCTTTTTGCCTTTTCCTGAACATTTTGGTAAATGCAGTAAACATTTTCTTTTGAATGGTCTCACGCATATATGTCATGAACAAATTTTCAGAACTACGCAAAAGAATATTTAAAATTTCATGAACATTATTTTAGATTTGTGCGACCATTTGTTTGCAAATGCTGTGAATTTTGTTAGATAGTATAAACATTTTTTTAGGTAATGAGCATTTTCTGAAAATTGTGCGAAGAAATTTGTACATTTCCTGAGTATTTTGTTAAAAATGGTCATGAATTAGTATTTAAAGGTGTGAACATTCTTATTGAATAGTACCAACTTCTTGTTAAATGTTATGAACATTTATTATAAACATGTTAACATATTTTTAAATGTCATGAAAAATTTACAAAATGTCCGGACATTTGTTTAAGTTGCACGCACATTTCTAATACTCGAAGGATATTTGTTAGAACATTAATAAAACAAAAATAAGTTCACAACATATATTTTTAAGGTCATGTTCAATATATAGAGAAATTTAAAGAAACTACTACCCTACGGAAGCACGGAGTACGGAGATCCAAATACTCCCTCCGTTTCTTTTTAGTCTGCTTATAAGATTTAGTCAAAGTCAAACTTTGTAAAATTTGACTAACTTAATAGTGAAAAATACCAACATCTACAATACTAAAGTTATATGCTATGAAAATTAATTTCATTAAGCAACTAATAATATTGATTTCATAGTGTGAATGTTGATATCTTCTCCTACAAAGCCAGTCAAACTTTACAAAGTTTGATTTTGATCAAATCTTATATGCAAACTAAAAAGAAACGGAGGAAGTACATCATGTCTGTCCATCTAACAGTTTGTTGGACGAGGAGGAAGTTATCGTTGACGCTCCTATTCGAGATGAAAGCATTCTGATTGGAGGAGATGATCGTACCAAGCCGTGGTGCCAACCGAAGCGAGAGAACCTTGACGAAGAGCTTGACGATGAGGTTGATTAAATACTAGAAACAAATTATCAGACCATTCTTATCCTTTTGGTTAACATATAATAACAGGGACAGCTAACTGAACCATCTTGACACGTGAACCTGGGGCATCTTTATTTCTTAACTCGATGATTTCCGATGTGTTGCACAAAAGGATCGTCATGCATTGATGAACAGTTCAAGACATATCTTCAGCAAATGAAGCATATTCCAAACTCCAGCCAAAATTGCTTGCAAGCATTAAGCCTCAAGTACCCATAGATTCCGTAAATCCTATTTAATAGGTAGATACCGGTGAAATGGCATATACGAGAGGAACTGTGAATACACAAAAGATAAAAAAGTCACATAACTTTTGGTAGAACATAAAGGATGAATCAACTACTTAAAAGAAAAAGATGTATCTAGGTTCCACCCATGGTAAAGACGAGGACTCCGACTAGGGTGCGGCCGACGCCCAAGCCGGAGACTTGGGGGTGGTCGCGCCCGCCTGAAGCTTTCTCTTTTATTTCTTCTTTTTATCTGCACTGGATCGATGTAGGCCTCGTGGGGGTATGTAAGAAACAATGGCCTCCACATTTTAATTTAATGCTTTCTCGATTCGAATCATATGCTCCCTCCTAAAATCTCCTCGCAAGGCTTGCCCCTCCTTTCATTGCTCGCCTAGGTGCTCTACACCGCCAGGACCCAGCCCCTGAGCGAGCCTCATCCGTCACCGGTATGTCAGGTCGCAATGCCTGGACAAGGCCAGGAGGTGGGGAGCACCAGAAACTAGTGAGGGCTCCTGAGGCGCGATGCTCAGGGAGCCCCTCTTTGACGTGCAAGCGACTCGTGCGGAAAAGAGGCGACAACCTTCACCAAGGTCGTGAGAGGAAGGAATTCTAGTGACGATAGCTGCGGCTCATGAGGCGGTTAGGCTTAGATTTTGCAGGGGGCAGCGTCGGGCGATCCATGGCTCGCGAGGAGCCCACACCGTTCTCTAGACGCCATTGTCGAGGCTCGGTCCTTGAAATCTTCTGGCACGGCCTGCCGGGTTCCCGAGCGTCTGGTTCCTGGGGTAACTGCATGTTGACATGTTTCGGGATACAGGGAGCGATGCGCACTCGCCAACTTGCTCATGGCCGTTCCATGAGGAGATAAGGCACCAAAGATCTCAGTGAGGTGGCATGCACGAGGGCAGGCCCGCAAGCTAGAGCTCGACCACTTGGATTTATCAGTGCTGCAGGGATGGACCCGAGCACAGACGCCGTGCCCAACCCCCGCTCATGGGACGGTCAGGAGAGGTGTCGTGAGCATGCGGTGCTCTCAAGGTGACATAGCACCGGACACATAATTACACAAGTAATATAAATTCATTAGGGCATAACCAAGATTCGTTACACAACCAAAAAGTAGCACAGCTGCCGCGTCTGGCACGGGTCAACTCGAGGTTGCTGCAGCCCGTGGGGCGCCCTTAGTTTGAACAACAAAAATTCACCTGGCAAAATAGCGTTGTCGAGTCGCTTGATGAGGTGCGCTATGGAAGCTCGTCTCTCAAGGGCCGAGAGGCTCCCGACACCCAGGGGGCTCGCGAGGGGCAGAGGGCTCGCACGGTTCCATAGTGAGTTGTGCCAGCCTTTGGAAGGTGGCATCGGCGTTCATCAGGCCGAAGGGAATGCAAGCGTAGTTGGTGGCGAGGCCCGCGCCCGGCTGACGCACGATGGCCAAAAGAGGTCCCGAGAGCAGGCATTGTTGAGGCTCGCAAGGTCAACGCACATGCGCACCTTGCTGCCCCTCTCGGGGACGACGATCGGGTTGGCTGGTGATAACCCACAAGTATAGGGGATCGCAACAGTTTTCGAGGGTAGAGTATTCAACCCAAATTTATTGATTCGACAGAAGGGGAGCCAAAGAATATTCTCAAGTATTAGCAGCTGAGTTGTCAATTCAACCATACCTGAAAACTTAATATCTGCAGCAAAGTATTTAGTAGCAAAGTAATATGATAGTAGTGGTAACGGTAGCAAAAGGTAACAGTAGCAAAAGTAATGTTTTTGGTATTTTGTAATGATGATAGCAATAGCAACAGAAAAGTAAATAAGCGAAGAACAATATATGGAAAGTTCGTAGGCAATGGATTGGTGATGGGGAATTATGCCGGATGCGGTTCATCATGTAACAGTCATAACATAGGGTGACACAGAACTAGCTCCAATTCATCAATGTAATGTAGGCATGTATTCCGAATATAGTCATACGTGCTTATGGAAAAGAACTTGCATGGCATCTTTTGTCATACCCTCCCGTGGCAGCGGGGTCCTAATGGAAATTAAGGGATATTAAGGCCTCCTTCTAATAGAGTACCAGAACAAGCATTAGCACATAGTGAATACATGAACTCCTCAAACTATGGTCATCACCGGTAAGTATCCCGATTATTGTCACTTCGGGGTTAACGGATCGTAACACATAATAGGTGACTATAGACTTGCAAGATAGGATCAAGAACTCTCATATATTGATGAAAACATAATAGGTTCAGATCTGAAATCATGGCACTCGGGCCCTAATGACAAGCATTAAGCATAGCAAAGTTATAGCAACATCAATCTCAGAACATAGTGGATACTAGGGATCAAACCCTTGTTGGAAATATGCCCTAGAGGCAATAATAAAAGCATTATTATTATATTTCCTTGTTCATGATAATTGTCTTTATTCATGCTATAATTGTGTTATCCGGAAATCGTAATACATGTGTGAATAATAGACACCAACATGTCCCTAGTAAGCCTCTAGTTGACTAGCTCGTTGATCAACAGATAGTCATGGTTTCCTGACTATGGACATTGGATGTCATTGATAACGAGATCACATCATTAGGAGAATGATGTGATGGACAAGACCCAATCCTAAACATAGCATAAGATCGTATAGTTCGTTTGCTAGAGTTTTCCAATGTCAAGTATCTTTTCCTTAGACCATGAGATCGTGTAACTCCCCGATACCGTAGGAGTGCTTTGGGTGTGCCAAATGTCACAACGTAACTGGGTGACTATAAAGGTATACTACGGGTATCTTCGAAAGTGTCTGTTGGGTTGACATGGATCAAGACTGGGATTTGTCACTCCGTATGACGGAGAGGTATCACTGGGCCCACTCGGTAATGCATCATCATAATGAGCTCAAAGTGACCAAGTGTCTAGTCACGGGATCATGCATTACGGTACGAGTAAAGTGACTTGCTGATAACGAGATTGAACGAGGTATTGGGATACCGACGATCGGATCTCGGGCAAGTAACATACCGATTGACGAAGGGAATTGTATGCAGGGTTGCTTGAATCCTCGACATCGTGGTTCATCCGATGAGATCATCGAGGAGCATGTGGGAGACAACATGGGTATCCAGATCCCGCTGTTGGTTATTGGCCGGAGAGTCGTCTCGGTCATGTCTACATGTCTCCCGAACCCGTAGGGTCTACACACTTAAGGTTCGGTGACGCTAGGGTTGTTGGGATATGTATATGCAGTAACCTGAATGTTGTTCGGAGTCCCGGATGAGATTCCGGACATCACGAGGAGTTCCGGAATGGTCCGGAGGTAAAGAATTATATATAGGAAGTGCTATTTCAGGCATCGGGACAAGTTTCGGGGTCACCGGTATTGTACCGGGACCACCGGAAGGGTCCTAGGGGTCCACCGGGTGGGGCCACCTGCCCCGGGGGCCACATGGGCTGTAGGGGGTGCGCCTTGGCCTATATGGGCCAAGGGCACCAGCCCCAAGAGGCCCATGCGCCTAGGGTTCAAGGAAGGGAAGAGTCCCAAAGGGGGAAGGCACCTCCTAGGTGCCTTGGGGAGGAGGGATTCCTCCCTTGGCCCCACCCCCTAGGAGATTGGATCTCCTAGGGCCGGCGCCCCCCCTTGGACTCCCTATATATAGTGGGGAAAGGAGGGCCTCTCACAACACGCCTTTGGTGCCTCCCTCTCCCTCTCCAACACATCCTCCTCCTCCATAGTGCTTAGCGAAGCCCTGCCGGAGTACTGCAGCTCCATCATCACCACGCCGTCGTGCTGCTGCTGGAGCCATCTCCCTCAAACTCTCCTTCCCCCTTGCTGGATCAAGAAGAAGGAGACGTTACGCTGACCGTACATGTGTTGAACGCGGAGGTGCCGTCCGTTCGGCGCTAGGATCTCCGGTGATTTAGATCACGTCGAGTACGACTTCCTCATCCCTGTTCTTTGAATGCTTCTGCCCGTGATCTACAAAGGTATGTAGATGCAATCCAATCACTCATTGCTAGATGAACTCATAGATGGATCTTGGTGAAACCGTAGAATTTTTTTTGTTTTCTGCAATGTTCCCCAACAGTGGTATCAGAGCCAGTTTATGCGTAGTTCTCTTGCACGAGTAGAACACAATTTGTTGTGGGCATTGATGTTGTCAACTTTCTTGCCGCTAATAGTCTTATCTTGCTTCAACGGTATTGTGGGATGAAGTGGCCCGGACCAACCTTACACGTACGCTTACGTGAGACCGGTTCCACTGACTAACATTCACAAGTTGCATAAGGTGGCTGTCGGGTGTCTGTCTCTCCCACTTTAGTTGGAGCGGATTCGATGAAAAGGGTCCTTATGAAGGGTAAATAGAAGTTGAAAAATCACGTTGTGGCTTTCACGTAGGTAAGAAAACATTCTTGCTAGAACCCTATTTCAGCCACGTAAAACTTGCAACAACAATTAGAGGACGTCTAACTTGTTTTTGCAGCAAGTGTTCTGTGATGTGATATGGCCAAAGTTGTGATGAATGATGAATGATATATATGTGATGTATGAGATGTTCATGCTATTGTATAGGAATCACGACTTGCATGTCGATGAGTATGACAACCGGCAGGAGCCATAGGAGTTGTCTTTATTTTTTGTATGACCTGCGTGTCATTGAGAAACGCCATGTAAATTACTTTACTTTATTGCTAAACACGTTAGCCATAGTAGTAGAAGTAATAGTTGGCGAGCAACTTCATGGAGACACGATGATGGAGATCATGATGATGGAGATCATGGTGTCATGCCGGTGACAAGATGATCATGGAGCTCCAAGATGGAGATCAAAGGAGCTATGTGATATTGGCCATATCATGTCACTATTATTATTTGATTGCATGTGATGTTTATCATGTTTTTGCATCTTGTTTGCTTAGAACGACGGTAGTAAATAAGATGATACCTCATAATAATTTCAAGAAAGTGTTCCCCCTAACTGTGCACCATTGCGACAGTTTGTTGTTTTGAAGCACCACATGATGATTGGGTGTGATAGATTCCAACGTTCACATACAACGGGTGTAAGACAGATTTACACATGCAAACACTTAGGTTGATTTGACGAGCCTAGCATGTACAGACATGGCCTCGGAACACAGAAGACCGAAAGGTCGAGCATGAGTCGTATAGAAGATACGATCAACATGAAGATGTTCACCGACGTTGCCTAGTCCGTCTCACGTGATGATCGGACACGGCCTAGTTAACTCGGATCATGTTATACTTAGATTACAGGAGGGATGTCTATCTAAGTGGGAGTTCATTGAATAATTTGATTAGATGAACTTAATTATCATGAACTTAGTCTAAAATATTTACAATATGTCTTGTAGATCAAATGGCCAACGTAGTCCTCAACTTCAACGCGTTCCTAGAGAAAACCAAGCTGAAAGATGATGGCAGCAACTATACGGACTGGGTCCGGAACCTGAGGATCATCCTCATAGCTGCCAAGAATGATTATGTCGTACAAGCACCACTGGGTGACGCACCTGTTCTCCCTGCAGAACAAGACGTTATGAACACTTGGAAGGCACGTACCGATGACTACTCCCTCATTCAGTGCGGCATGCTTTACAGCTTAGATCCAGGGCTCCAAAAGCGTTTTGAGAGACACGGAGCATATGAGATGTTCGAAGAGCTGAAAATGGTTTTCCAAGCTCATGCCTGGGTCGAGAGATATGAAGTCTCCGACAAGTTCTTCAGCTGTAAGATGGAGGAAAGCAGTTCTGTCAGTGAGCACATACTCACTATGTCTGGGTTGCATAACCGCTTGACTCAGCTGGGAGTTAATCTCCCGGATGACGCGGTCATTGACAGAATTCTTCAGTCGCTTCCACCGAGCAATAAGAGCTTTGTGATGAACTTCAATATGCAGGGGATGGAAAAGTCCATTCCTGAAGTATTTGCAATGCTGAAATCAGCAGAGGTAGAAGTCAAAAAGGAACATCAAGTGTTGATGGTGAATAAAACCACTAAGTTCAAGAAGGGCAAGGGTAAGAAAGCCTTCAAGAAGGACGGCAAGGGAGTTGCCGCGCCCGGCAAGCAAGCTGCCGGGAAGAAGCCAAAGAATGGACCCAAGCCCGAGACTGAGTGCTTTTATTGCAAGGAAAGTGGTCATTGGAAGCGGAACTGTCCCAAATACTTAGCGGACAAGAAGGCCGGCAAAATGAAAGGTATATGTGATATACATGTAATTGATGTGTACCTTACCAGTACTCGTAGTAGCTCCTGGATATTTGATACCGGTGCAGTTTCTCACATTTGTAACTCAAAGCAGGAGCTGCGGAATAAGCGGAGACTGGCGAAGGACGAGGTGACGATGCGCGTCGGGAATGGTTCCAAGGTCGATGTGATCGCCGTCGGCACGCTACCTCTACATTTACCTACGATATTAGTTTTGAACCTCAATAATTGTTATTTAGTGCCAAGTTTGAGCATGAGCATTGTATCAGGATCTCGTTTAATACGAGATGGCTACTCATTTAAATCCGAGAATAATGGTTGTTCTATTTATATGAGAGATATGTTTTATGGTCATGCTCCGATGGTGAATGGTTTATTCTTAATGAATCTCGAGCGTAATTCTACACATATTCATAGTGTGAATACCAAAAGATGTAAGATTGATAATGATAGTCCCACATACTTGTGGCACTGCCGCCTTGGTCACATAGGTGTCAAACGCATGAAGAAGCTCCATGCAGATGGACTTTTAGAGTCTCTTGATTACGCATCATTTGACACGTGCGAACCATGCCTCATGGGTAAAATGACCAAGACTCCGTTCTCAGGAACAATGGAGCGAGCAACCAACTTATTGGAAATCATACATACTGATGTGTGCAGTCCAACGAGCATTGAGGCTCGCGGTGGCTATCGTTATGTTGTCACCCTCACTGATGACTTGAGTAGATATGGGTATGTCTACTTAATGAAACACAAGTCTGAGACCTTTGAAAAGTTCAAGGAATTTCAGAGTGAGGTTGAGAATCAACATGACAGGAAAATCAAGTTCCCGCGATCAGATCGTGGAGGAGAATACGTGAGTCACGAGTTTGGCACACACTTAAGAAAATGTGGAATAGTTTCACAACTCACGCCGCCTGGAACACCTCAGCTTAATGGTGTGTCCGAACGTCGTAATCGCACTCTATTAGATATGGTGCGATCTATGATGTCTCTTGCCGATTTACCGCTATATTTTTGGGGCTATGCTTTAGAGACTGCCGCATTCACTTTAAATAGGGCTCTGTCGAAATCCGTTGAGACGACACCGTATGAATTATGGTTTGGGAAGAAACCTAAGCTGTCGTTTCTAAAAGTTTGGGGATGCGATGCTTATGTCAAGAAACTTCAACTTGAAAAGCTCGAACCCAAATCGGAAAAATGCGTCTTCATAGGATACCCTAAAGAAACTATTGGGTATACCTTCTACCTCAGATCCGAAGGGAAGATCTTTGTTGCCAAGAATGGGTCCTTTCTAGAGAAAGAGTTTCTCACGAAAGAAGTAAGTGGGAGGAAAGTGTACCTTGATGAAGTATTACCTCTTGAACTGGAAAATGGCGCAACTCAAGAAAATGTTTCTGAGGTGCCTGCACCGACAAGAGAGGAAGTTAATGATGATGATCAAGATACTTCTGATCAAGCTCCTACTGAAATTCGAAGGTCCACAAGGACACGTTCCGCACTAGAGTGGTACGGCAACCTTGTCTTGGAAATCATGTTGTTAGACAACGGTGAACCTTCAAACTATGAAGAAGCGATGGCGGGCCCGGATTCCAACAAATGGCTAGAAGCCATGAAATCCGAGATAGGATCCATGTATGAAAACGAAGTATGGACTTTGACTGACTTGCCCGTGGAGCGGCGAGCCATAGAAAATAAATGGATCTTTAAGAGGAAGACATACGCGGATGGTAATGTGACCATCTATAAAGCTCGGCTTGTCGCTAAGGGTTATCGACAAGTTCAAGGGGTTGACTACAATGAGACTTTCTCACCGGTAGCGAAGCTAAAGTCCGTCCGAATCATGTTAGCAATTGCCGCATTCTATGATTATGAAATATGGCAAATGGACGTCAAAACGGCATTCCTTAATGGTTTCCTTAAGGAAGAATTGTATATGATCCAGCCGGAAGGTTTTGTCGATCCTAAGAATGCTGACAAGGTGTGCAAGCTCCAACGCTCGATTTATGGGCTGGTGCAAGCATCTCGGAGTTGGAACATTCGCTTTGATGACATGATCAAAGCGTTTTGGTTTACGCAGACTTATGGAGAAGCCTGCGTTTACAAGAAAGTGAGTGGGAGCTCTGTAGCATTTCTCATATTATATGTAGATGACATACTTTTGATGGGAAATGATATAGAACTATTGGACAGCATTAAGGCCTACTTGAATAAAAGTTTTTCAATGAAGGACCTTGGAGAAGCTGCTTATATATTAGGCATCAAGATCTACAGAGATAGATCAAGACGCCTCATAGGTCTTTCACAAAGCACATACCTTGATAAGATATTGAAGAAGTTCAATATGGATCAGTCTAAGAAGGGGTTCTTGCCTGTGTTGCAAGGTGTGAAATTGAGCTCAGCTCAATGTCCGACCACGGCAGAAGATATAGAAGAGATGAGTGTCATCCCCTATGCCTCAGCCATAGGTTCTATTATGTATGCCATGCTGTGTACCAGACCTGATGTAAACCTTGCCGTAAGTTTGGTAGGTAGGTACCAAAGTAATCCCGGCAAGGAACACTGGACAGCGGCCAAGAATATCCTGAAGTACCTGAAAAGGACTAAGGAAATGTTTCTCGTTTATGGAGGTGACGAAGAGCTCGTCGTAAAAGGTTACGTCGACGCTAGCTTCGACACAGATCTGGATGACTCTAAGTCACAAACCGGATACGTGTATATTTTGAATGGTGGGGCAGTAAGCTGGTGCAGTTGCAAGCAGAGCGTCGTGGCGGGATCTACATGTGAAGCGGAGTACATGGCAGCCTCGGAGGCAGCACATGAAGCAATTTGGGTGAAGGAGTTCATCACCGACCTAGGAGTCATACCCAATGCGTCGGGGCCAATCAAACTCTTCTGTGACAACACTAGAGCTATTGCACTTGCCAAGGAGCCCAGGTTTCACAAGAAGACGAGGCACATCAAGCGTCGCTTCAACTCCATTCGTGAAAATGTTCAAGATGGAGACATAGATATTTGTAAAGTACATACGGACCTGAATATAGCAGATCCGTTGACTAAACCTCTCCCTAGAGCAAAACATGATCAACACCAGAATTCCATGGGTGTTCGATTCATCACATGTAACTAGATTATTGACTCTAGTGCAAGTGGGAGACTGTTGTAAATATGCCCTAGAGGCAATAATAAAAGCATTATTATTATATTTCCTTGTTCATGATAATTGTCTTTATTCATGCTATAATTGTGTTATCCGGAAATCGTAATACATGTGTGAATAATAGACACCAACATGTCCCTAGTAAGCCTCTAGTTGACTAGCTCGTTGATCAACAGATAGTCATGGTTTCCTGACTATGGACATTGGATGTCATTGATAACGAGATCACATCATTAGGAGAATGATGTGATGGACAAGACCCAATCCTAAACATATCATAAGATCGTATAGTTCGTTTGCTAGAGTTTTCCAATGTCAAGTATCTTTTCCTTAGACCATGAGATCGTGTAACTCCCGGATACCGTAGGAGTGCTTTGTGTGTGCCAAACGTCACAACGTAACTGGGTGACTATAAAGGTATACTACGGGTATCTCCGAAAGTGTCTGTTGGGTTGACACGGATCAAGACTGGGATTTGTCACTCCGTATGACGGAGAGGTATCACTGGGCCCACTCGGTAATGCATCATCATAATGAGCTCAAAGTGACCAAGTGTCTGGTCACGGGATCATGCATTACGGTACGAGTAAAGTGACTTGCCGGTAACGAGGTTGCACGAGGTATTGGGATACCGACAATCGGATCTCGGGCAAGTAACATACCGATTGACGAAGGGAATTGTATGCGGGGTTGCTTGAATCCTCGACATCGTGGTTCATCCGATGAGATCATCGAGGAGCATGTGGGAGCCAACATGGGTATCCAGATCCCGCTGTTGGTTATTGGCCGGAGAGTCGTCTCGGTCATGTCTACATGTCTCCCAAACCCGTAGGGTCTACACACTTAAGGTTCGGTGACGCTAGGGTTGTAGGGATATGTATATGCAGTAACCCGAATGTTGTTCGGAGTCCCGGATGAGATCCCGGACGTCACGAGGAGTTCCAGAATGGTCCAGAGGTAAAGAATTATATATAGGAAGTGCTATTTCGGGCATCGGGACAAGTTTCGGGGTCACCGGTATTGTACCGGGACCACCGGAAGGGTCCCGGGGGTCCACCGGGTGGGGCCACCTGCCCCGGGGGCCACATGGGCTGTAGGGGGTGCGCCTTGGACTATATGGGCCAAGGGCACCAGCCCCAAGAGGCCCATGCGCCTAGGGTTCAAGGAAGGGAAGAGTCCCAAAGGGGGAAGGCACCTCCTAGGTGCCTTGGGGAGGAGGGATTCCTCCCTTGGCCGCACCCCCTAGGAGATTGGATCTCCTAGGGCCGGAGCCCCCCCTTGGAATCCCTATATATAGTGGGGAAAGGATGGCCTCTCACAACACGCCTTTGGTGCCTCCCTCTCCCTCTCCAACACATCCTTCTCCTCCATAGTGCTTAGCGAAGCCCTGCCGGAGTACTGCAGCTCCATCACCACCACGCCGTCGTGCTGCTACTGGAGCCATCTCCCTCAACCTCTCCTCCCTCCTTGCTGGATCAAGAAGAAGGAGACGTTATGCTGACCGTACGTGTGTTGAACGCGGAGGTGCCGTTCGTTCGGCGCTAGGATCTCCGGTGATTTGGATCACGTCGAGTACGACTTCCTCATCCCCGTTCTTTGAACACTTCCGCGCGTGATCTACAAAGGTATGTAGATGCAATCCAATCACTCGTTGCTAGATGAACTCATAGATGGATCTTGGTGAAACCGTAGGAAATTTTTTGTTTTCTGCAATGTTCCCCAACAACCCTAACAAAACTAACTCGATTACATGATAGATCTCATCCAACCATCACCGTCCAGCAAGCCTACGATGGAATTACTCACGCACGGCGGTGAGCATCATGAAACTGGTGATGGAGGATGGTTGATGATGACGATGGCGACGGATCCCCCTCTCCGGAGCCCCGAACGGACTCCAGATCAGCCCTCCCGAGAGGTTTTAGGGCTTGGCAGCGGCTCCGAATCGTAAAACGCGATGAATTCTTCTCTCTGACTTTTTTCTTCATGAAAGCAAATATATAGAGTTGGAGTTTAGGTCGGAGGAGCTCCAGGGGGCCCACGATGTAGGGGGGCGCGCCCCCACCCTCATGGACAGGTGGTGAGCCCCCTGGTCTTCATCTTTTGCAAGGATTTTTTTACTATTTCCGAATAGATGTTCCGTGAAGTTTCAGGTCATTCCGAGAACTTTTGTTTCTGCACATAAATAACACCATAGCAATTCTGCTGAAAACAACGTCAGTCCGGGTTAGTTCCATTCAAATCATGCAAGTTAGAGTCCAACACAAGGGCAAACATGTTTGGAAAAGTAGATATGACGGAGACGTATCAGCTGGCTGCGTGGGGCGGTGCTCCCCACGGATGACTCGAGCTTCTTGAAGCTTGGAAATTTCCTGGACGATGAACTATTGCTTCTCTGGCGCTTGGTGTCGTGCTCCTTGCTTGGCGAGGTGTGCGCTGGGGCACACTGCTAGGTGGTGCTCGATCACCTTCCTTGGCACGCCAGGCAAGTCAGATGCCTTCCAGGAGGAAACATCCAAGCCCGCCCAATGGGAGGAGATGAGCACGCCTTCCTATGCAGGAGGAGGGCACGCGCCGACGGCGAGGGCAGGGCCTGGGCCACTGCCATCAGCCGATGCCTTCTTCGCCTCAGGGCGGTCTTGGGAAAGCATCTTCTTCTTTGCGGGAGCGGCCTCAGGTGGCTTGTCGGCGTCCTCGCTATCCGAATGCGTGGCCGCGGCGGCCCTGTAGGCATGCTCGAGGGAGCAGACCATGTCCTTCTCGTCGCAGGCGATGGTGATGACGCCACTGTAGCCTGGCATCTTGAGGACGTTGTAGCTGTGGTGGGTCGCCGCCATGAACTTGGCGAGTGCCGGGTACCCCAGGATGGTGTTGTACGGCAGGCCGATATGCGCCATGTTGAATTCGATGAGCTCGGTGTGATAGTTGTGGCGAGTGCCAAAGGTGTCAGGGAGGCACACTTGCCCCAAGGGGATGGTAGATCCATCAGTCACCACTTGCTCTTGTTGTTGTAAATATGTAAAGCCAGCATTCAAGTTTTCAACAAAGATTATGACTAACCACATTCACAATAACGCTTAGGTCTCAATTTTACTCATATCAATGGCATAATCAACTGGCGAGCAATAATAATAAATCTCGGATGACAACACTTTCTCAAAATAATCATAATATGATATAACAAGATGGTATCTCGCTAGCCCTTTTTGAGACCGCAAAACATAAATGCAGAGCACCTTTAAAGATCAAGGACTGACTAGACATTGTAATTCATGGTAAAAGAGATCCAGTCAAGTCATACTCAATGTAAACTAACAGTAATGAATGCAAATGACAGCGGTGCTCTCCAACTGGTGCTTTTTAATAATAAGATGATGACTCAACATGAAAGTAAATAGATAGGCCCTTCGCAGAGGGAAGCAGGGATTTGTAGAGGTGCCAGAGCTCGGTTTTGAAATAGAGATGAATAATATTTTGACCGGTATACTTTCATTGTCAACGTAACAACCAAGAGATGGCAATATCTTCCATGCTACACATATTATAGGCGGTTCCCAAACAGAATGGTAAAGTTTATACCCCCCTCCACCAACAAGCATCAACCCATGGCTTGCTCGAAACAACGAGTGCCTCCAACTAACAAGAGTCCCAGGGGGAGTTTTGTTTGCAATTATTTTCATTTGATTTGCATAAAGCATGGGACTGGGCATCCCGGTGACCAGCCACTTTCTCGTGAGTGAGGAGCGGAGTCCACTCCTCTTGAGAATAACCCACCGAACATGGAAGATACGGACAACCCTAGTTGATACATGAGCTATTCGAGCATACAAAACATGATATTTATTTAAAGGTTTAGAGTTTGGCACATACAAATTTATTTGGAACGGCAGGTAGATACCATATATAGGTAGGTATGGTGGACTCATGTGGAATAACTTTGGGGTTTATGGAGTTGGATGCACAAGCAGTATTCCCGCTTAGTACAGGTGAAGGCTAGCAAAACACTGGGAAGCGACCAGCTAGAGAGCGACAACAGTCATGAACATACATTAAAATTAATCAACACCGAATGCAAGCATGAGTAGGATATAATCCACAATGAACATAAATATCGTGAAGGCTATGTTGATTTTGTTTCCACTACATGCGTGAACATGCGCCAAGTCAAGTCACTTAAATCATTCAGAGGAGGATACCACCCTATCATACCACATCACAACCATTTTAATAGCATGTTGGCACGCAAGGTAAACCATTATAAGCTCCTAGCTAATCAAGCATGACACAAGAAACTATGATCTCTAGTTGTCATTGCAAACATGTTTATTCATAATAGGCTGAATCAGGAACGATGAACTAATCATATTTACAAAAACAAGAGAGGTCGAGTTCATACCAGCTTTTCTCATCTCAATTAGTCCATCATATATCGTCATAATTGCCTTTCACTTGTATGACCGAATGATGTGAATAATAATAATAGTGCACGTGCATTGGACTAAGCTGGAATCTGCAAGCATTCAATAAATAGGAGAAGACAAGGCAATATGGGCTCTTTTGTCAGATCAACAATAATGCATATAAGAGCTACTTCAACAATTTAATTATGGCCTTCTCCTATCGACCCCCAAAGAAAATAAATAAAACTATTTATACGGGAAAGCTCCCAACAAGTAAAAGAAGAATAGGAAATCTTTTTGGGTTTTCCTTTTTTAATTACTACTACAAGCATGGAAAGTAAACTAATTAAAAGCTACAACTAATTTTTTCTTTTTTAAGGTTTATTAAACACAAGAAGAAATCATAAAAAGGAAAATAAACTAGCATGGATGATACAATGAAAAAGTATGAGCACCGACATCTAGCAATGAGTGTGTGAACATGAATATAATGTCGATAAGAAATAATTACTCCCCCAACCTTAGGCTTTTGGCCTAAGTTGGTCTATGGCCACGGTTGGCCTAGCGGATATCCATAGTAATAGTTGGGGTCGTACTGAGATGCAGCGGCTATCGCCTCCTGAGCTACAGCGTGGCGACGAGCGGCCTTCGCCCTCCTCTCGTACTCATCTGCCTCCTCTCTGGCAATAGCATATCTTCCTTTTGCCTGATAATCAAAGAAGGCAGGAGCAGGGAGAGTAATACAGACAGCACGATGTCTGTCAAAGATTAAACGATACCGGAGAGGTGATTCATTCCTCTCGGCAAACTGGTGGTGAACCATAACATTAAAGTCTAGGTAAGCAGGTCTCCATTAAATATATTAAGATGCAACCTACGTGCAACAATGGCTCCCAAATTATAAGATTTATCTCTCAACACAGCACTCCTAAGAATGCTGAGGTCAGGGACACACATGTGACATGCCTCATCTTTACCATTAATGCATCTACCTATGAAGAGAGCAAAATAATGTATAGTAGGAAAGTGAGTGCTCCCTATGGTAGCTTGTGTTATATCTCTAGATTCCCCCACAGTTATACTAGCGAGAAAATCTCTAAATTCAGATTTGCGAGGTTCCCTGATACTACCCCATTGTGGAAGCTTGCAAGCAGTGGTAAAATCCTCTAAGTCCATAGTGTAAGAATTTTCATAAAGATCAAACATGACAGTTGGAGAATTACGTGAAGATGAAAAATTCAAACTTCCTCACAAAGGAACTAGTGAGATAGTGGTACTGGCGACACTTTTCTTCCTCGAAGCTCACAAGATCGGCGTTACGCAAATATGCGTTAAATTCTTCCTTAATTCCCGCTCGATCCATAAAGTTTTCCGAAGGCCATTCACAAGGACGCACTGGAGCGTCTCTTGGTGGCTCATCATCAGTATCACGCATTGCAAGCCTGGGCTCTTGTTTCCTTGAAGGGCCACCTTGATACATTTTCCTAAACATATTTCTTCCTCTGAAAAATTCCTGAAGTTTTTAGTAACTTCAAATAAAAGTGAACCAAACTCAATAAAATTGATAGCAACTACTCCTACAAGTGCCTAGAGCCTATATCATGCATCAGAACTACTTTTGACCATATAAATTTGACATGCAAGCTCAAGAACAGGGTCACCTAAGTAGCAAAAAATTGCAATGAATAAAGCACTAGAACAAAAACTAATTGGACCAATGGAGGAGTCACATACCAAGGAACAATCTCCCCAAGCAGTTTTGTGAGAGGTGCTTTGAGCAAGGAGATCGAAAATCGCAGCAAAATGAGCTAGAACTCGTGCTTGAGCTGGATATTCGTGTTTGTGGGAGGAAGAAGAAGTATGTGGGTGCAGGAATAAGTGGAGGAGGGCCACCGTGGGCCTACGAGGCAGGGGGGCGCGCCCAGGGGGTAGGGCGCGTCCCTGACCCTCGTGGCCAGGTGCCAGCCCCCCCTGATGTGTTCTCAGTGCCAAATATTCTCAAATACTCCAGAAAAATCATATTTAAATTTCAGGGCATTTGGAGAACTTTTATTTTTGGGGTATTTTTATATTGCACGGATAAATCAGATAATAGACAGAAAATACTATTTTTATTTTATTTAATATAAATAACAGAAAGTAAGAGGAGGGTACAGAAGGTTGTGCCTTCTAGTTTCATCCATCTCATGCTCATCAAAAGGAATCCACTAACAAGGTTGATCAAGTCTTGTTAACGAACACATTCCGAATAACATGAAACCAGAGAAATTTCGAATAACACTATGTTACCTCAACGGGGATATGCACATCCCCAATAATAAGAATATCATATTTCTTCTTGATAGTAGGACGAGGAAATTCAAAACCTCCAAATATAATCGCTGGAATTTTTCCAATAGAGTTGATACTATGAATTTGAGGTTGTTTCCTCGGAAAGTGTACCATATGCTCATTACCATTAACATGAAAAGTGACATTGCCTTTAGTGCAATCAATAACAGCCCCTGCAGTATTCAAAAAGGGTCTTCCAAGAATATTAGACATACTGTCGTCCTCGGGAATATCAAGAGTAACAAAGTACGTTAAAATAGTAACGTTTGCAACTACAACAGGCACATCCTCACAAATACTGACAGGTATAACAGTTGATTTATCAGCCATTTGCAAAGATATTTCAGTAGGTGTCAACTTATTCAAATCAAGTCTACGATATAAAGAGAGAGGCATAACACTAACACCGGCTCCAAGATCACATAAAGCAGTTTTAACATAGTTTCTTTTAATGGAGCATGGTATAGTTGGTACACCGGGATCTCCTAGTTTCTTAGGTATTCCATCTTTAAAAGTATAATTAGCAAGCATGGTGGAAATTTCAGGTTCCGGTATCTTTCTTTTATTAGTAACAAAATCTTTCATGTACTTAGAATAAGGATTCATTTTAAGCATATCAGTTAATCGCATACGCAAAAAGATAGGTCTAATCATTTCAGCAAAGCGCTCAAAATCCTCATCATCCTTCTTCTTGGATGGTTTGGGAGTAAAAGTCATGGGTTTCTGAACCCAAGGCTCTTTTTCCTTACCGTGTTTCCTAGCAACAAAGTCTTTCTTATCATAATGTTGATTCTTTGATTGTGGGTTATCAAGATCAACGGCAGGTTCAATTTCTATATCATTATCATTACTTGGTTGAGCATCATCATGAACATTATCATTAACATTATCACTAGTTTCAAGTTCATTACTAGATTGTGTTTCAGCATCAGAGATAGAAATATCATTTGGATTCTCAGGTGTTTCAGTAATAGGTTCACTAGAAGCATGCAAAGTCCTATCATTTTTCTTTTTCTTCCTATTAGAAGGACTAGGTGCATCCACATTATTTCTCTGAGAATCTTGCTCAATTCTCTTAGGGTGGCCTTCAGGATACAAAGGTTCCCGAGTCATTCTACCACCTCTAGTCATAACTCTAACAACGTTGTCACTATTCTTAGTATTCAATTCATTGAGCAAATCATTTTGAGCTTTAAGTACTTGTTCTACTTGAGTGGTAACCATAGAAGAATGTTTACTAATAAGTTTAAGTTCACCTTTGCCATTAGCCATATAATTACCCAAGTGTTCAAGCATATCTGAATTGTATTTCAATTGTCTACCAAAATAAGCATTAAAATCTTCTTGCTTAACCATAAATTTATCAAACTCATCTAAGCATGGGCTAGCAAATTTAGTAAACGGGATTTCAGCTTTATCATATCTATAGAGAGAATTTACCTTTACTACATGTGTCGGGTTATCAGGACCATGAGTTTCTTCAATAGGAGATGGATTAAGGTCATATGTTTCTTCAACAGGCGGTAAATTAAGACCGTGTATTTCTTCAATAGGAGGTAAATTCTTAACATCTTCAGCTTTAATACCTTTTTCTTTCATAGATTTCTTTGCCTCTTGCATATCTTCAGGACTGAGAAATAGAACACCCTTATTCTTCCGAGTTGGTTTAGGAATAGGCTCAGGAGTTGGTTCAGGAAGTGTCCAATTATTTTCATTTGTCAACATATTATTCAATAGAATTTTAGCTTCATTCGGCGTTCTTTCCCTGAAAACAGAACCAACACAACTATCCAGGTAATCTCTGGAGGCATCGGTTAGTCCATTATAAAAGATATCAAGTATTTCATTTTTCTTAAGAGGATGATCAGGCAAAGCATTAAGTAACTTGAGAAGCCTCCCCCAAGCTTGTGGGAGACTTTCTTCTTCAATTTGCACAAAATTATATATATCCCTCAAAGCAGCTTGTTTCTTATGAGCAGGGAAATATTTAGCAGAGAAGTAATAAATCATATCCCGGGGACTACGCACACAACCAGGATCAAGAGAATTAAACCATATCTTAGCATCACCCTTTAATGAGAACGGAAATATTTTAAGGATATAAAAGTAACGAGTTCTCTCATCATTAGTGAACAGGGTGGCTATATCATCTAATTTAGTAAGATGTGCCACAACAGTTTCAGATTCATAGCCATGAAAAGGATCAGATTCAACCAAAGTAATTATATCAAGATCAACAGAGAATTCATAATCCTTATCAGTAACACAGATAGGTGAAGTAGCAAAAGCAGGGTCAGGTTTCATTCTAGCATTAAGATATTGCTTATTCCATTTAGCTAATAACCTCTTAAGTTCATAACTATCTTTGCAAGCTAAAATAGCTAAAGAAGCTTCTTTATCAAAAACATAACCCTTAGGAATAACGGGCAAGTCTTCATCATCACTTTCATCAATATTATCACATTCAATATTTTCATTCTCTCTAACCCTAGCAAGTTGTTCATCAAGAAATTCACCAAGTGGCACAGTAGTATCAAGCATAGAAGTAGTTTCATCATAAGTATCATGCATAGTAGGAGTGGCATCATCAATAACATCACTACAAAAAAATACACTTCCGTGATGATACGTGTTTGTCACAGTAGGTCACGTTTTTTTGTCATGCATGTACATCCATGAAAAATTTATGACAAAATCAAGATAGTCATACCTGTGCTGTCGCAGAAGTGTTCCATGACATTACCAAAATCATCATCACGGAAGTGTCCACTTCCATGACAATAAATCGCGCGTCAAAGAAGTGCTTTCGTTAAGGGTGACCGACACGTGGCATCCACCGTAACGGAACACCGTTAAGCTATCGGGTCGGGTTTTGGATCTGATAACCCGTTAACAGCCCCGACCAATGGGGATTTTCCACGTGTAAAATCATCATTGGCTAGAGGAAACACGTGTCGGCTCATCGTTGGGACAAATGTCATCCACTCACTCGACATAAGGCGCCTATGATACGTCGACACATGGCACGACCCAACAGTGGCCCATTCCTGTGAAAAGGCCGGCCTATTTGACTTGGTCAAAAGCTGGCGGGCCGGCCCATGGAAAGCCTGTTAACGGCCTGTTCGCATATAGCCCATTTACAGCCTGCTAACCCAAGGCCCGTTACGCCCTATCCGAGTTAAGCCTAGTAGCGTCATCTGGGCCATCCAATATGATTCCAGCCTGTTTTCACTTTTGGCCCATGTATAGCCCATGACGTCCCATATGAGGCCCTTCGTAACTCTTGGCCCATTAGCGGCCCATGCTGAAACTGGCCCATAATGAACAGTGTATTACTTTACAGCCATTAACGGCCCATGGTGAAATTGGCCCGTAATGAACAGTGTATCACTTTATACCCATTAATGGCCCGTTATTCCGTTGGGCCGTTTCCAACCCAAGTTAACTTTCGGCCTTCTGAGGGCCCATTTATTCTTGGGCTCATTTGCAGCATTCGGTTACTTACGGCCCGTTACTGTCATTTTCTGCTTATGGGTCAAATTCAGCCCGTCATTACAGTCGGCCCATTTGTGGACCGTTTGTCCGTTGGGCCATTTTCATAGCATCACCAAATACGGCCTATTAATGACCCGTTATGGTCAGCCCATAAAACGTACGATTTCCATTAAAGGCCCGTCTACGGCCCATTAAAGGCCCGTACAAGACCCATAAATGAGTCGGCGGCCCATGGATCCTACGATACATGGAAGGCTCATGGATCCTACGAGACGTAGAAGGCCCATGGATCCTACGAGACGTAGAAGGCCCATAGATCCGACGGCCCGTGAAGGGTCATGGTCGGGCGAGTTGGCCCCCGTTTGAACGATATAGCATATTCAAAGAATTATCCTACTCAATACTGTCACCTCTAAAAAGCATACACTATACAACAAAGAGATCAAGGCATAGAAAGGTAGAATAATCCTACACTATACAATAAAGAAATTACAGCCGATTATACCCACTGGGCATTATGGTTCGGCACAGGTGATAATAAAGCATACAAAAACAGCAAATTACATACATTGGGCAAATACAGCTCATACATCATGGACGCGCATCAACTTAACTCCATTTGAACTATAATCTCTTCAGAAAATAGGATTGACTGGATTCAGATAGCACAAATTTTAGTCTGCAAAATCTCCAATTCCTTCATGGTTACCTCAGTGTCTTGTTTCATTTTTTGACTCCTGCATCTAATACCTGCATGTCCAGTCTCAACTTGTTGATTATACGTTGACAATCATGTACACGTTGTCTTGCCACCTCTAGTTGATGCTCGAGAACATCAGCACATTCCTATTCCAATCCATAATCATTCGGTAACGGCCATGCCGCACTGCTCGTAGATCTTTGTGTTGATGTCACTTCATCCTGAAATGTTTCTGTAAGTACACATGCCTAGGGCAAAAATATAGTTACAACAGTGAAGCGAACAAGACACTATTTTGTACTACATGGCAAAACAAGACTAACAATAATGTTACACATCACTTTCAAAAAAAATGTTACACATCATGAAGCATAAGCAGGTGATACTTTAAAAAATATAAAAAAGATAGTTTATGCAGCCTACATACAGAAATCCCTCTTAGCTCACCAGAGGAGCATGATGTTGGGGCCCAATCGAAAACACAGACAAGTTACAAATTTAGACAGCATGTTGCGTATAAGTAAGCAAGCAGTTGGCCATTCTGTGCCTCAATTAAAGTCTTAGGGAGCATAATGAACAGCAGAGGGTTTCACACAAACATACTACAACAGGCAAAACTATGCAATCATTAGCGTAGTATAAACTAGATTGTGAGCCTCATGCAATAATAGTTGGTTAATAGACTTCAAAGCATCAGGCACACTTCGGCAGAGTAATTAAATGGTAAGGCCTTTAATTATGTCAGCTAATAGTGATACAAGTACCGAACATCAGGCATGATTATTTGGGCATCTCATTAACTAAGGACAAATAAAGCAATTGAAAAGAGAAAATTAACTATGCCTGAAACAAACAAGGAATTGAACTGTTGAGTTGCATACAGTGACTTACCTTAGCAGGTTGAAGAGGCTCAGCACAGCTCCTACTTCTCTTGCAAGGCTCCTTCCTAACATCTTGTACTTGCAAATCCTCAATCTTATCTTCATTGCACCCCCCTCTGCAAGGTGACACAAACTAGTTACTCGTCTCCTTGGAAGATAATTATGCATACTTTCCAGTCTGTGAACACAAAAGGATGAGATTATAACAAAACAACACCACATAATGAAACATGCCGCATCTCTTGCACTTGCACGCAATTAAATGAGCATTTACTATGTCTGCACTATGTAAAAACTAGGCACACCTTCAAACTGGATCTCCAGGTACTCTTGGAGAGCCTACTGTAGTGTAAAGCCAAACCTTTATGTCACCTATGAGTTAGACAAGGCCCCACTACAGCAGCCCTTAGTGTTTAAATCATTGACAAGCTCTGTTAGAGTGTTAGGTCAAGAACAACAAGTAATCAAAGCAAACAGTCCTAGTATAGCTGGCTGATGCAAACAAGAAATTGAACAGATTTGTGAGCAAATCTTACATACCAAGAAAAGAAGCAAAGAAGGAGGCTTAAAGACCATCACTTGACTGACCAGATTTAAGGGGCATTTAAACATCATGTGCAATGTATGAACTAACATAAACATTGCATATTCCAGATTCTACAATGCAATGCACATGTATTAGGTTATGCCATGTATGATGATGCCTAAATGTACAGATAGCAGGCATGAGTGATTCATCATTGCACGCACAATTGAATTGCAGGTTAAGGTCCAGTTCGATTCCGCCTTTTCAGGGCATATTGTCAAAATAAGCCATAAAAGATGTAAAGAAGTCATTTTTGAGTTATGGGCTTGGGCTTAACTAATTTCGCTTTGGAGGGGGGTGTTTCGGGTAGAACCTCACTAAAAATTGAAGGGAAGGGGAATAGTGAAATGACTTTGTTGTCTGCCTATATTACACTCAAAATGCAACTGCTGACGCCCGTGTCACACCTGACCCTCAAGTAAAAACAAACACGCAAGCATTCATTGCCCTGCCCGCTTGCATCTCCTCTCCCCTTTCCCTCTACCTCGATCCCCTGCCTGCAGCACTAGGGTTCCTCCAGCGAGCCGTCGCCACTGGTCCCATCTGGCCTGGTCCTCGACGATGCTATGTCCAGCTAGGCTACATGGCCGGTGGGTAGGGGCAAATCTACCTGGCTGCTCCTCCCTCTGGCGTCGACCCTCATTCTCATGGTCTTCAGCAGCTGCTCCACTGTGGTTCGTCCAACACACTACTCCGGTGGGCGCTGCACAACTACGACTGATGCCACACTGCGGCAGAAGGCACCTTATTCCCCCTCCCCTCCTCCCAGGCCATGGCCTTGAGGTGCTGTTGAAGGATGAGCTCATCCAACAAGGTGAGGATCTCCTTTGATTTTTTGCCAAATTTTCATTCTGAACCACTATACGATGAATTGCTATGAGCTGCTTCTGCTGCTGCTATATGATGCATTGCTATGAGTTGCTCCTGCTGCTGCTATATGATGAATTGCTATGAGCTGCTGCAGCTGTATGATGAGTTGCTATGGGCGGCTGCTGCTATATGATGAATTGCTATGAGCTGCTGCTGTTATATGATGAGTTGCTACAAGCTGCTCCTGCTGCTGCTATATGATGAATTGCTATGAGCCGCTCCTGCTGCTACTATATGATGAATTGCTATGAGCTGCTCCTGTTGCTGCTATATGATGAATTGCTATGAGCTGCTGCTGGTATATGATGAATTACAGACTGCTGCTGCTGTATGATGAGTTGCTATGAGCTGCTGCTGCTGCTATATGATGCTTTCAGGTGGTGCTGCTATACGATAATAACCAGCCACTTGGACCATCGAATTTTAATAAATAATTGTTCTTCATTTAAATGTGGGTCATGCGTTCTTCGTTTAAATTAGGCAATGGGATCTCTATGGAAAATATTGACCAAAGTATATTGTGCCAAGTAGATGGTATCTTTGTATTTGCATTTTGAGCAAATAGTGATGGTCTGTTTTCCTATCATATTAATTACTGCACTGGGTTCAATTTGTGATGTTTGCAAGTCAAATTAATTTCCATATGGGCAGCAAAATGAAAAAAATATAATGCAATCTAGACTTTCCACTGATCATACCAAAGATAAGCTGAAAACGCAATGAAAAGAACTGGTTGGCTTATTACATGGAGCTTATATTCACAGGTGCTTATTTTCTTAGGATAACTCGTAATAACTGTCCCTAAGAAACTTGGCTAATAGAACTGGCATACAAATAACATGTCACGATGATTGCAATGGAGGAGTGACGTACCATAGCACACTATATAGGCTCACCGCTGCCTCTCCTTTTTTTGCGATGTTCCATGAAATTGCCACATACATCTTGTACTTTTTCATTGTGTAACCCTATCTGCAAGTTGACACGGCTAATTTTAGACATCTCTACATGATACTACATTGCATATCCCTTGCGCATATTTAAACCACCAATTAACGATTGTGTGCGTACCATAAACTAGCCATGACTCTGTATGCTGGACTAGTAGGCACTCTAAGGGAGCCTAATGTAGTGCACTGGAATTCCTACATGCCACCTACGATTTTGTGTAATGTACTGCCCCTGTTCCTAAATATATGTCTTTGTAGAGATTCTAGTATGGACCACATACAGATGTATATAGATGCATTTTCAAGTGTAGATTCACTCATTTTGCTTCGTATGTAGCCTATAGTGGAATCCCTAGAAAGACTTATATTTAGGAACAAAGGTACGAGGTAGTATCATGTATGACATCTACATATCTAATTTAGCAGCCAATAGTAGAAATCATTGTCTGCACAAAGGGATTACTGGTCAAAAATCCTAGCAAAGCACGCTGGCAGGCACAGGACAATACAAGAGAGAGAGACACGCTTACAAGATCATAGCAATGCCTCAGTCTAGGATCTTGGTTGGCCAACCTGTCAGATCCAGAAGAAACATCGTCCTTGTAGTTATTGCCAGATTCATAACAGGTAACAGCGACCGCTAAGTATATTTGAAGTACATCGGGCAGGTGACGCTGGACGGGTTTAAAGGTGACAAGTACCTAGGCCGTGGCGGGTGCTTGGCATCTCTCCAGACGGTGGGAATCAGGTTAGAAACATTGAGGGTGATGACGCTACGCTGGCTGTCGGGGTCCGGTAAGGAGATCTAGAACCGTCGAGTAGGGTGTTTGTGGAGCGGCTCCGGTAGGGTGGACTACGATGTGGGCGAAGTGGATCTGTGGCCGTGAACAAGGGCGTAGGTGAAGCTGCTCCGGTGGATGGGTTAAGGATGGGGTCGATGACGCGGATCTGAGGCCGTGGACGGGGCGTCCGAAGCTGCTCCGGTGGTTGGGTTAAGGATGGTGTCGACGATGCAGATCTGCGGCCGTGGATGGGGCGTCAGAAGCCGCTCCGGTGGTTGGGTTAAGGGTGGTGTCGATGATGCGGATCTGCGGCCGTGGACGGGGCGTCAGAAGCTGCTCCGGTAGGTTGGATGAGGGTGCGAGGAAGCAGATCTAAGGCCGTGGACTTGTGAGTTGGCAAAGCGGCCCCGATAGGGTTGAGAATGGTATAGGCGAAGCTACTCCGGTAGGGTTGACGATGGTGTCGGCGAAGCGGCTCCGGTAGGGTTGAGGAAGGTGTCAGCGAAGCGGCTCCGGTAGTGTCGTGGAATTGTCACGTCAGATGTCCTAGCGGAAGGACTTAGTCGTGAGGCCAACGCATCTATGTGGTATCTTGAGGGGGGTTGAGCGGAATCAAGAAACGCAACACAAGACGAGGATTTAGACAGCTTCGGGCCCCGGGAAACATCATCTGGTAACAACCCTACATGCTGTTTGAGGCTAGATGTAACGCCCCAAGACCGGAGCTTCAGTTGCCTTCCAGGGTTTCCGGGTTTCATTGTGTGATGTGTTTCGTCTGTTGCATTCATCTTTGCATCGTGTGCATTGCATCATGTCATCATGCCATTATTATTGCAACCGTTTCAAAACTCTTTTAAATAAACCGTATTGATCTTCGATCCATTTAAATCGAGGGAAGGATGACTTCTGTTTATAACATATCCTCCCAATATTAGGGAGCTATATTAAAAATATTCCATTATCTTTGGAATCACCATAACATACCTGCGGTTTAAGTTCCATACATTTTCTATCTCATTTTCTTGCCTCAAACTTTGCCAACAATTCTTATCTCTTTTATTGTGGCTCTACCAAAAATCTCAACATTTTGGTCACTTCTAAACCTCGTCCTAGTTCAAACCCATTTGAATCAAATTCAAATGAGTTTGAATTCTTATTGTTCGATCTGGACCTTTCTAATTTTCTCGGACCAAGCATATTTTTGTGACTCCAAGAAAATTTACCGCTTGTCCAAATTCTTCTTCAACCTTCTCCTCTGTCCTTTTTCCTTTCTTTTAATTCTCTGTTTTTTTTTAAAAAAACAAAGGAGTGGGGGACAGAGAGAGTAGCCCAGCTGGCCACTTGGATCCGGTAACGTCGCTTTTGTGAGGACCCGTTCGACTACGTCCTTTTGTCTTCTTCATGGACTCGTTCTTCTTCCTTGCGGGATCTCAGGCAAGATGACCATACCCTCGAAATTACTTCTATCTTTGCTTGCTAGTTGCTCGCTCTTTTGCTATGCCTATGCTGCGATACCTACCACTTGCTTATCATGCCTCCTATATTGTTGAACCAAGCCTCTAACCCACCTTGTCCTAGCAAACCGTTGTTTGGCTATGTTATCGCTTTGATCAGCCCCTCTTATAGCGTTGTTAGTTGCAGGTGAAGATTGAAGTTTGTTCCTTGTTGGAACATGGAGATGTTGTTCCTTGTTGGAACATGTTTACTTGTTGGGATATCACAATATCTCTTATTTAATTAATGCATCTATATACTTGGTAAAGGGTGGAAGGCTCGGCCTTATGCCTGGTGTTTTGTTCTACTCTTGTCGCCCTAGTTTCCGTCATATCGGTGTTATGTTCCCGAATTTTGCGTTCCTTACGCGGTTGGGTCATAATGGGAACCCCTTGACAGTTCGCCTTGAATAAAACTCCTCCAGCAAGGCCCAACATTGGTTTTACCATTTGCCACCTAGCCTTTTTCTTTCCCTTGAGTCGGCCAGCTCAAGGGTCATCTTATTTTAACCCCCCGGGCCAGTGCTTCTCTAAGTGTTGGTCCAACTGAGCGATGTCCGAGGCTACCAGGGGCAACTCTCGGCTGGCTTACCCGACGTCTTGCTCATCCGGTGTGCCCTGAGAACGAGATATGTGCAGCTCCTATCGGGATTTGTCGGCACATCTGGGTGGCTTTGCTGGTCTTGTTTTACCGTTGTCGAAATGTCTTGTAACCAGGATTCTGAGCCTGATCGGGTCTTCCCGCTAGAAGGAATATCCTTGGTTTCTGTGAGAGCTTGTGATGGGCTAAGTTGGGACTCCCCTGCAGGGATTTGAACTTTCGAAAGCCGTGCCCGCGGTTATGGGCAGATGGGAATTTGTTAACATCCGGTTGTAGAAAACCTGAAGTTGACCTTAATTAAAATGCTTCAACCGCGTGTGTAACAATGATGGTCTCTTTTCGGCGGAGTGCGGGAAGTGAACACGGTGTTGGAGTACTGCTTGACGTAGGTTGTTCTAGGACCACTTCTTGATCATAGTTGTTTGACCGTGCTTTTGCCTTCTCTTCTCGCTCTCATTTGCGTATGTTTTAGCCACCATATATGCTAGTCGCTTGCTGCAGCTCCTCCTCATACCTTTTACCTTACCTATAAGCTTAAATAGTCTTGATCGCAAGGGTGTGAGATTGCCGAGTCCCCGTGACTCACAGATACTTCCAAAACCAGCTTGCAGGTGCCGTTGAACCGTGCAGATGACGCAACCAAGCTCAAGGAGGAGCTCGATGAAGATCTTGTCCTTTGTTTTGTTTCGTTCTAGTTGATCAGTAGTGGAGCCCAGTTGGGGTCGACTGGGGATCTGTGTAGCATTTGGGGTAGTCTTCTTTTATTTTGGCTCCATAGTCGGGCCTTGATTGTATCTGGTTGATGTAATGCTTTATTCATGTAATTGTGTGAAGTGGCGATTGTAAGCCAACTATGTATCTCTTTCCCTTATGTATTACATGGGTTGTGTGAAGATTACCTCACTTGAGACATTGCTTTCAATGCGGTTATGCCTCTAAGTCATGCTTCGACACGTGGGAGATATAGCCGCATCGAGGGCGTTACAAGTTGGTAATCAGAGCATTCCCCGACCTTAGGAGCCCCCACTGCTTGATCGAATTAGCGGACGAGTTGAGTCTAGAAAAATGTTTTGAGTAATCTAGGAATTACATATCAAAGAGTTTAGGAATTCTTTTTACTCCCCAGTCCCTTCATCGCTCTGGTAAGGCATCCTGACATAGAGTATTGACTCTTGTCTTCTCAAATTTCACTAAAAAAATTTAGGATCACGCGGGTATCTTGGAATCATTCCGATCGATTTGTGACGAGAACATTGTTCTTGGTGCCTCTTGTCATTTAGGGGTTGTGGCAGTGTCCCAGGGAGTTGAGCTCCGAGGTGTTGTCGTCACAATTTTATCGTTGCAGTTCTAAAATACCTGAGTTAGTTTCGCCGACATCAAAAATCTCTTTTATGCAGATGTTGGTGAGATAACCTCGACGCCACCCAGTACTGGGGCGGGAGTTTGGGAGTATTGCCATAACTCGTATAACAGATGCTTTTTGAAGGTTGAGGTAGATGATTTCCGAAGGTTTCTTGGTTATGTGTTGAAGGATGGATACAGCTGGATGTAGGATTTGCTAGATTTGGGTGAGATATTATGCTTCCCCTGTATCCCCAACACCTGATTGCATAACCGGAAAATTTTGGGAGTTTATAAGTGGGAATTCAAGTAGCTCTTAGGATATCTTTCCGACAGATGTATGATATGAAATTGGGGTTCGACATCTAGTGGTCCGCCTATCCACGGTTGATTTTACAGTGGTCTCGTTGTGTCTTAAAGAGTCCTTGGCTATGCCGACTCGGGGACGCTTCGTATGTCATGTGCACTGCCTTGTACATGATGGTGCTGTATGATCGAGCCCGTGTAGGCCCCACCACGAAAACTTCGGACGAAATCTCTATCATATGTTTGTTCCGTCTTATTCTGCAAGCCAATCCTTTGTTTTGTTTTGAGTTGTGGTATTCGAGTTGCTTCAAAGTCAAATGTTGATTCCATACTTTTCCTAAGTGGTGTTCTCATACTCCTATGTGAATACTAATCCTTCATAATAATCGAGATTGTCATGTCAATCCTTTTCAACCGGTGTGCTTCTCTTCAAGTGGATCCGATCATTTCAATATCAGCAAGATCTGTTACTAGTTCTTCTCAACGGCGTTTGTTTCATCCGTTCTAAGTTGTCTTTGTTTTTTCCCACCCTCCCACCCTTGTTTGCCTTGAAGGATTCATATTTCTTAATCACTATCCATTTTATTGATGGAAGTCTCTCCATTCTTTTTCCTTCATGTTTTTACCCGGTGTTTCTCATGAAGATGCTCTACTCGTTCTTCATTCTCCATTCTTTTCTTCTCCGGTGGATTCAATTCAAGCTTTTGGTGTTGATCATATCCTTTCCTCGTTTCAAAAGTTTTATCATACCGGTGCTCATCATATTCATTCATTTCCCGCTATTCAATTATTCCGGAGTGCTGAAGATATCTCGGAAGGCTCATCTTTTCCTTCAAGATACATTCAAACCTATTCTGAGGTTGTTATCTATTTCAAGCTATTTTATTTAACCGGTGCTTTCTCTCTTTTAAATACTTCAATGGTGTTTCTTTTGAGTGGGCCCTAACCCACAGGTCTTTTACCAGGATCTTACCTGACTGTTCCATTCTTTCCGGAGTTACTCCCAAATTCTTTTCGAAGTTTGACGTAAGAATGATTCATCATCAGTCATATGTATTTCTCCAAGATCTGTCAAATTCTTTTCATCGTTGGTTCAACCTTTCTAATTTTCCATCCTGGAGTATCTCAACAATTCATGGTGGTGTTTCTCATCGGTATTCTCAACATTTGAAGACCGAAGAAGATTTTTTTTCTCTCAATCTTGCTCCTTTCTCTTCAAGATTTGTGGTGCTAGCGTGATGCCATCCTCTCATAATTATTTTCGATTGTGAGAATTCTTTTCACCCATCCGGAGCATTTCAAGATTCTTTTCACGTTGCTTCTCCGGAGCCCATCATCTCAGAATTTATTCATTCTCAGCTTTCAGTATCATTCTCTAAATCTTACTGGTGTTTCGTTCAAGTGATCTCTAATCGGCTCGTGATCTCTTCGTTCCCATGTATCTAAATCCTCTCAAGCATCCTCATTCATTTTATAATTCATCCCGGTGTTTTCTTTATCTTTTCTTCAATCGTTTTCAATTCTTACGGTGGTTCGTTCAAGATTTCTATTCCTTCATTATCATATCAATGTATTCGTTGGTTAAATCCTACCGGTGGTCCGTTGAGTTTGTGCTATATCTCTCTTAGTCCTTTTCTACGAGAATAAGTAATATGTCAAATCCGTTGCTTGTCATCAATTTTAATTGGTGAAGGATAAGCATAATGTAATTCTTATTCTTGTTTCATCGAGTTTATTCAGTTTCTTCTCCGGAGTGGTTCATCATATCACATTCTCGGTTTGAGTTGCTTTATCTTTTCTTTTTGGAGTTCAAAGTTAGTTTAGTTATATCATTTCGAGGATCCATCTAAGTCAGCACAAGGTTTCACCTTGTGTTTTCAACTTTTCTTTCCATTCGTTTGACCATTCATTTATCGGAGTTCTTCATGGAGACACTACATGTGGGTTCATAAAGGATTAAATTCCTTCTCGAAGCGTTCATCAAGATTCTTTTCAGAGAAGTTCAAGTATTCTTCTTCGTGCAATCCGGAGTGCAATTCCTTCTACCTTATCTTTTCAGGTGGTGTTATGTCAATTTGACAATTTCTTTCGTGTTTCATGATTCGCAAATTGTCAGGAATGAGATATTTAAACCCATCAATTTCTTCTTTGGATTTATCTTGAGTCACATTTCACCTAAAGCTTTCCCTAAGGACTGTTGCTATTATGGTGCTTATAAATGACCCAAGTTCTTCATTTATCCTCCCGGTGGAATAAGCTTCTCATCTCCTTGTGGATGTCAATCCAATCTATCGTTTCCAGTAGTGGCAGAATGTCACCTCATAATTTGAGATGTATTCCATAAGCCCACAACAAGCTTACTCTTTTCGTTGTTGTTTTTTTCCAACAACTCCGTTCGACCCTTATCCTAAGGATGCCTTTTTCAAGCTCATTTGTGGCATTAGTTGACCTTTTCTTCTCCATCCTTTCAATGATATATTTTTCTTTTCTTCTTACGGAGGCATTGTGATGCCCTCTGCTCAAGTTCTTTTCATCTTATCAAGTTTCATATCTGTGACGCCCCCAATTCAATCGTACACTAATCATGCACGCAAACGTGTACGATCAAGATCAGGGACTCACGGGAAGATATCACAACACAACTCTAAAACATAAATAAGTCATACAAGCATCATAATACAAGCCAGGGGCCTCGAGGGCTCGAATACAAGTGCTCGATCATAGACGAGTCAGCGGAAGCAACAATATCTGAGTACAGACATAAGTTAAACAAGTTTGCCTTAAGAAGGCTAGCACAAACTGGGATACAGATCGAAAGAGGCGCAGGCCTCCTGCCTGGGATCCTCCTAAACTACTCCAGGTCGTCATCAGCGGGCAGCACATAGTAGTAGGCACCTCCAGTGTAGTAGGGGTCGTCGACGACGGTGGCGTCTGGCTCCTGGACTCCAACATCTGGTTGCGACAACCAGAAAGAAAGGAAAGGGAAAAAAAGGGGGGGAGAAAGCAACCGTGAGTACTCATCCAAAGTACTCGCAAGCAAGGAACTACACTACATATGCATGGGTATATGTGTAAGGAGGCCATATCAGTGGACTGAACTGCAGAATGCCAGAATAAGAGGGGGATAGCTAATCCTGTCGAAGACTACGCTTCTGGCAGCCTCCGTCTTGCAGCACGTAGAAGAGAGTAGATTGAAGTCCCCCAAGTAGCATCTCCAAGTAGCATCTCCAAGTAGCATCTCGAGTAGCATCGCAGTAGCATAATCCTACCCGGCGATCCTCCCCTCGTCGCCCTGTGGAAAAGCGATCACCGGGTTGTCTGTGGAACTTGGAAGGGTGTGTTTTATTAAGTGTCCGGTTCTAGTTGTCATAAGGTCAAGGTACAACTCCAAGTCGTCCTGTTACCGAAGATCACGGCTATTCGAATAGATTAACTTCCCTGCAGGGGTGCACCACATAACCCAACACGCTTGATCCCATTTGGCCGGACACACTTTCCTGGGTCATGCCCGGCCTCGGAAGATCAACACGTCGCAGCCCCACCTAGGCAAAGCAGAGAGGCCAGCACGCCGGTCTAAACCTAAGCGCACAGGGGTCTGGGCCCATCGCCCATAGCACACCTGCACGTTGCGTGGGCGGCCGGAAGCAGAACTAGCCCCCTTAATACAAGAGCAGGCTTACGTTCCAATCCGGCGCGCGCCGCTCCGTCGCTGACGTCTGAAGTGCTTCGGCTGATACCACGACGCCGGGATACCCATAACTACTCCCGCGTAGATGGTTAGTGCGTATAGGCTCGTAGCCGACTCAGATCAAATACCAAGATCTCGTTAAGCGTGTTAAGTATCCGCGAACGCCGAACAGGGCCAGGCCCACCTCTCTCCTAGGCGGTCTCAACCTGCCCTGTCGCTCCGCCACAAAGATCCACCCAGAGGGCCGTCGGGACAAAGGTCCTTTCAGTCCCCAATCCGTGAATCACTCGCGGGTACTCTTCGAGCTGACCCGACTTTAGTCACCATCTGTATAGTATGTATGTATGTATAGTATATACCCGTGATCACCTCCCAGGTGATCACGGCCCGATAGTATAGCAAGGCAGACTGACAAGAATGTAGGGCCAATGATGATAAACTAGCATCCTATACTAAGCATTTAGGATTGCAGGTAAGGTATCAACAGGTGTAGCAACAATGGCAGGCTATGCATCAGAATAGGATCAACGGAAAGCAGTAACATGCTACACTACTCTAGTGCAAGCAGTATAGAGTAGAATAGGCGATATCTGGTGATCAAGGGGGGGCTTGCCTGGTTGCTCTGGCAAGAGAGAGGGGTCGTCAACTCCGTAGTCGAACTGGGCAGCAGCAGCGTTGGTCTCGTAGTCTACCGGAGAGAAGAGGGGGAAGAAACAATGAATACCATGCAAACAAATGCATATCGATGCATGACACGACAAGTAACGATGCTAGGTGAGCCCAATCGCGGTAGTAGGTGATACCGACGAAAGGGGGAAACATCCGGGAAAGTATTCCCGGTGTTTCGCGTTTTTGGACTGATGAACCGGAGGGGGAAAGTTGTGGGTTCGATAGGTTAGGGGTGTGTGGCGGATGAACGGACTGCGTATCCGGGTTCGTCTCGTCGTTCTGAGCAACTTTCATGTAGAAAGTATTTTCATCCGAGTTACGGATTAAAAGATATGATTTTCTAAAGATTTAAATCATTTTCTGATTTTATTTAGTTATTTAATTCCAACATTATCCAAAACAGTGAATGATGACGTCAGCATGACATCAGAGTGATGTCAGCAGGTCAACTGGTCAGTTGACCAGTCAAACCAGACAGGTGGGTCCAGTGGGACCCACATGTCATTGTCAGGGATATTAACAGAATTCTAAAACTAACTAAATTGGGTTAATTAGTGGGTGGGGCCCGGTAGTCAGTGAGAGATTAGTGTTTAATTAATTAATTTAATTAATTAGCAATTTATCTATTTATTTTTATTCGTTTTAAGACATGGGGCCCGCATGTCAGTGGCAGTGGCTGCCACATCAGCGTAGTTGACCCGGTCAACTTGGCCAGTTGGGGCCCCACGCCCACAGGCAGTGACCCAGGGGTGGACCCCACGCATGCCACCTCAGTCGGCCGGCGTTTAGACGCCGGCGAGTCCGTTTTCGCAGCGGCGCGGCTCGGGAGAGTGGCAGGTTTCGCCCATAGGGCACCAAACCGAGCGGGACCGGTCGCGTTCGAACGGCAAGACGACGGCGAAGTGAGTGGGGTGGTTGTAGAGGTGGTGGTGGCCGGAGTCGAGCGCCACGAGCTCGTCGGCGGTGAGGTGGTTCGGGCGCGAAATGAAGATGGCGACACCGCGCGCTTCGGGGCTAACGGGAAGGCCAGGGGGGAGCTGCGCGACGCGCTGAGCACAAAGGACTCGGCCCCGTGACCATTTGGTCACCGGAAGGGCGCCGGCGACGCGTGCAGGCGGCGGCGCGGTCGGGTGCTTCGGCGGTAGCTAGCTAGGGCACCGTGAGGCGAAGAAGGAGAGGGGGAGAGGACGGAGTGGAGCTCACCGAGCGGTCAAGAAAGACCCGTGGTGGCTTAGGAGCAGCAGAGCTCGCCGGGGAGGAAGGGGATCGCCGGCGGCCGTCGAGGAAGCAGACGGCTCGATCCGTGGCCTGCGGTGCTCCTCGAGATCGATGGCGAGGCGTAGCCGAAGTAGAGGTCGTCGGCGCGTCTCGTGGACGTGCAAGCGAGGCGCGGTGTGGCCGGTGGCCGCGGTTATGGCGCAGCCATGGCGACGGCGGCGTTCGGTTACGGAGGGGAACGAAGGGGAGCGCGGTGGATCTGAGGGGGAAGGCGCAAGGACCGAGGGGAGAATGGGGGCGAGTGGGAGGAGAGACCGAGGGGCGCGGCGTCGGCGTCCTTATCCCCTCGCCTCGTCGCCGGCGAGGTGGGTTCGGCTGGGACGCGCCCTGTTCCGACCCGGGTCGGGGGAACAGGGGAAGGGGACGCTGTGCGGGGGCTGGGCCGGCCAGGCTGACTGCGGGCCAGGGGGTTGAGCGGTGGCCGTGCGGGTGGGTTGGGCTGCCTGGTCCAGGGGGCTTCCCCCCCACCTTTTGTTTTTTTTCTTTTGTAATCTCTTTCTTTTATTTATTTCCCTTTCTGTTTTATTTAGTTTTAGGGCATTTAGGCATTTTATAAAATGGTGTTTGCTTCACCATAATTACCAGTGCAATATTTGGCAACCCCCGAACATTTTCGCTTTGCCTTTTGAAAACTTAGGGTGTTTGTCACTAATTCATATTTTGAATTGCAATGATTTCGAACTACCACTTGATTAGCAACAGTAACACGGATGACATGGCATCATTAGAGAGTTTTACTGTAGCCTAATTATCCGGGCGTTACAAATCTCCTCCACTACAAGAAATCTCGTCCCGAGATTTAGGAGGTAGAAGGAAACAGTGCGGGGTATTCATCACGCAGGCGATCCTCACGTTCCCAGGTGGCTTCATCTTCAGAATGGTGCGACCACTGGACTTTGAGGAACTTGGTCGCCTTCTGGCGGGTGCGGCGTTCAGCTTGGTCGAGAATGCGGACCGGATGCTCTTTATAGGAGAGATCCTGTTGCAATTCGAGCACTTCATGATCCACTGCCCGGATTGGGTCCTTGAAGCAGCGGCGGAGCTGTGATACATGGAACACATCGTGAACCTGAGAAAGGTTCGGCGGAAGCTCCAGTTGATATGCCACCTTTCCACGCCTCTCGAGAATAGTGAATGGGCCAATATAGCGAGGAGCTAGCTTGCCCTTGATCCCGAAGCGGTGAGCACCCTTCATTGGTGTAACTCGAAGATAGGCCTTTTCGCCAGGTTGATAGACCATGTCTTTATGATGACGGTCATAATTACTCTTTTGGCGTGACTGAGCAGTCTTGAGATTCTCGCGAATAATGCGGACTTGCTCTTCGGCATGTTGGATAATATCCGGACCAAAGAGTGGACGTTCCCCAGTTTCTGACCAGTTCAGAGGGGTTCGGCACTTTCGTCCATATAACACTTCGAAGGGGGCCATCTTCAGACTAGCTTGATAACTATTATTATAAGAGAACTCAGCATACGGGAGAGATTCCTCCCATTTCTTGCCGAAGGATATAACACAAGCTCGAAGCATGTCTTCGAGAACTTGGTTGACACGTTCAACTTGCCCTTGTGACTGAGGATGAAAAGCAGTGCTGAAAGACAGATGAGTGCCCATAGCTTCTTGGAAACTTGCCCAGAATCTTGAAGTGAATAAACTGCCACGGTCTGAACTAATAACCAGTGGGATACCGTGAAGCGAAACAATTCTGGACATGTAGAGAGTTGCAAGCTGACTAGCAGTGATCGTTTCTTTGACCGCCAGAAAATGTGCAACCTTAGAAAGTCGGTCAATGACGACAAGAATAGCATCATTACCCTTTTGCGATTTGGGAAATCCAGTAACGAAGTCCATCTCGACATGGTCCCATTTCCATTCAGGAATAGATATAGGTTGCAGAGTTCCAGCAAGCCTTTGATGTTCTGCTTTGATACGACGGCAAACGTCACATTCAGCAACATAACGAGCAATGTCTTGCTTCATGTTAGACCACCAAAATCTCTGGCGGATGTCTTGGTACATCTTTGTACTACCAGGGTGGATACATAGAGGCGTATCATGAGCTTCTTTCATAACCTCCTGAGTCATATTCAGGTTTTCCTTCTTACATGGAACCACTAGGCGGCCTTTGAAGTACAAGGCGCCATCATCAGCAATAGTGAAGGATGAGGGACTTCCTTCTTTGAGGTCTTGCTTAATCTTGTAGACTTCAGAGTCAAATCCCTGCATTGTCTTTATGGTGCCCACGAGATCGGGTTCAACAGCCAGGGGATAGAGGGAACCCTGGGAAACAACACGGAGATTCATCTTGCGGAACTCCGGAGGAGGGGGAGCGAGTGCACCCGGAGGAACAATATGGAGGTTCAGCTTTCTGAATTCTTCAACAAGTGAGGGCTGAACCTTGTGAACCTGGAGGTGGTTGCAGTAAGACTTGCGGCTCAAGGCATCAGCCATTACATTAGCCTTGCCTGGGGTATAGGAAATACCCAAATCAAAGTCTGCAACAGTCTCCATCCATCTCTGCTGACGGAGGTTCAGGTCTGGCTGAGTAAACAGATACTTCAGACTTTGGTGGTCAGTGAAGATCTCGCAATGATTACCGAGTAGGTAATGTCGCCACTGTTTTAGTGCATGAATGACAGCAGCAAGTTCGAGGTCGTGAACTGGGTAGTTCTCTTCGTGAGGGCGCAATTGCCGAGAGGCATAAGCAACCACTTTGCGCTCTTGCATTAGGACACAGCCTAGTCCTTGACGGGAAGCGTCGCAGTAAATGACGAAGTCCTTCTTAGTATCAGGAGGAGCTAGTACTGGGGCAGAAGTCAACTTGTCTTTGAGTGCCTGGAAGCTTTCCTGACATTTGTCTGTCCACTGGAACTTGACGCCCTTATGCAATAGGTTAGTCAGAGGCCTGGCAATCTTGGAGAAGTTGTCGACGAATCGACGGCAGTAGCTGGCGAGACCGAGAAAACTTCTGACTTGCTTAACATTCTTCGGAGGAGTCCAATCGAGAATAGCCTGAACTCGTTCAGGGTTGACGGCAATACAATCCTTAGAGATGACATGCCCGAGATAGGTTACTTCGGGAAGCCAGAATTCACATTTGGAGAACTTGGCATAAAGTTGATGCTCTCGTAGCTTTTCCAGCACGAGGCGAAGATGTTCAGCATGTTCTTCTTCATTCTTGGAAAATATCAGGATATCATCCAGATAAACCACGACGAACTTGTCGAGGTAATCCATGAATATATAATTCATCAGGCGAGAGAAGGTGGCTGGAGCATTGGTTAAGCCGAAAGACATGACGGTGTACTCGTATGAACCATAACGAGTCACAAATGCGGTCTTGGGGATATCCTCCTCACGAACACGGATCTGGTGGTAACCCAACCTCAAGTCGAGTTTGGAGAACACTGATGAGCCAGCCAATTGATCATACAGATCATTGATCCGAGGAAGAGGATACTTATTCTGAATGGTAGCTTGGTTTATAGGACGGTAGTCTTGGACCAATCGGTTTGTCCCATCTTTCTTCTTGACAAAGAGAGAAGGTGCTCCCCAAGGAGAGCAACTTGGGCGAATGAAACCACTTTGAAGAGATTTATCGATTTCCTCCTTAAGCTCAAGGAGTTCATGCGGCGGCATCTTGTAGGGTCGCTTGGCTATAGGAGTAGTGCCTGGTTTCAAGTCGATGACGAATTCGACAGCTCTAGCGGGGGGAATCCCTGGGAGTTCTTCTGGAAAGACGTCGAGGAAGTCACGCACGACGGGGATGTTTTCAATGCCCTCGAGTGGTGCGGCGTTCAATGCATTCAATGCATAGAGCCTTACTTCGGCATTCTTAACCAGATGGGCATTGTAGCTTATTATCTCATCAGAAGGGTGTAGCAGATGGACGGTCTTGGTGGCGCAAACGATAGAAGCAGTATGCGCCTTTAACCAATTCATTCCCAGAATGAGGTCAATGCTACAGGACTTCAGTACGATGGGAGAGACAAGGAATTCCAGTCCTTCGATTTCTACAGGGACGTCGTTGCAAATCATGGAGGTTCGACATTGGCCCGCAGGAGTGTGTACTAATAGTGAAGCATTCATGTCCTCACATTTAATGTCGTGCAAGCATGCAAAATCTTCTGACATGAATGAATGCGATGCACCTGTATCGAATAAAACAGATGCAGGTACTGAATTTACGAGGAGTGTACCCATCACAGTAGCAGGCTGGTCTTGAGCTTCATTCAGATCAACGTGGTTGGCATGAACACGGCCATAAGACTTGGCATTGTTGTTGCGGGCCTGGTTGTTTCCACGGCCAGTAGCTGGAAGGGCCAGTTGTTTCTGATTTTGAAAGCAATCCCTAGCACGGTGACCTGGTTGACCACACTTGTAGCACAGGCCATTATTGGGAGTGGGAACAGGAGCTTGGGGTGGCGGAGCTGGAAGCCTTGGCTGCCTAGTTGGAGGAGTAGGCAGACGAGGTGCAGCGTAAGACTGCCTTGGGGCTGGTGCATTTGGATGGTACATGCTGTTCGGGATCCATATCTTACGCTTCTGCGAGGGCGGGCCCGAAGATGAGCCCGTGTCACGGTTGCGCCTTTGAGAGCTCTGGTGTTCTTGCAGACCCGTCTCGACATTGATGGCCTTGTTCACCAAGGTGGCGAAATCGGCAAAGTCATGCACTAGAAGTGCGAGCTTGATGTCAGCTTGAAGGCCTTCACGGAACTTCTCCTGTCTGCGAGCATCAGTTGCAATGTCTTCTTCAGCATAGCGGGATAAGTCCAGAAACTCCCGCTGATAAGCTTCAACAGTCTTGTTGCCTTGGGTGAGGTTACGAAACTCATGCTTCTTCCGGTCCATGACTCCTTGTGGGATGAAGCGGGCACGGAAAGCAGCCTGGAAGTCTGGCCAGGTGATGATTGTTCCAACTGGCAGAGTACGCCTGTGGCTGTCCCACCATTGAGCTGCGGGTCCCTTCAAGAAGAAGGAAGCAAAAGTGACATAGCTGGCAGGGGCTACATCAGCAGACTCCATCTCATAGGTGATGTCACGGAGCCAGTCATCAGCATCCAGCGGCTGGGTTGAGCTGCGGTACACACTTGGGTTGAGGCGTATGAAATCCTGCAGAGTTGTTGTGTTTGGATGCTGGTTCATATTGGGGCGAGGAAACTGAGCCATCACGTTTTCCATGAACTGGCGATTCATCTCAAGCTGTTGGATCATACCAGCCATGTACTCAGGCGGTGGTGGGAAGTTGCCACCACGACCACGACCAGCTGGTCTAACCATCCTGTTAATATATAACAGGGGTAGTTCAGTATTGAGAAATTTGCATAGACAAGAGTCATTCATGATGAAACATGCATAATAAAAGGAGCACGACAGATACCACATAGATAGTCGGCATAACGTACAAAAGGGGTCGGACATAGAGTTCAGTACACAGAGTTCAGTACATAGATTAAGTCATCATAGGCGGCACGCAGGCTCGCGAGTGCATCTAAGACTAATGAACAAGACTACATCAGTCCCAGGAGGTACTGTGAAGGTAGCTGTAACCTGACAGCTGGTAGTGGGGCAACGGATAGTCCTCCACGTCAGTGGCCTGGGGGCCACGGATACTCTGGTGTAGAATCCGACGCTCAGGTGGCAGAAGAGGACCAAGTGCGGGAGAGTAGCCTCCCACCTCTGGCCATCCGACACCGTGGGGCATCACGGTCCTGGCTGGATAGATCGCAGAACGCGGCAGCTGTCCAGACCGGACAAAGGGGTGCAACCGCGTCAGAGCCCTGTAAAGGTGCTGACGAGTGGTGTACAACTCGTGGCGAAGAGCTCTGTTAGCTCGGTCCAGCCCATCAGCATGCAGAACCAGGCGCTGATGGTGGAAAGGCTCTCGGGTGACGGTGGAGTAGGCGGCAGTGTAGTATCCCTCCGCACCAACGTCAGATGCGATAGGAATGTGCCTGAAAGGGGAAGTGTCCAATGCCTGATACTCTCCATGAAGACGTGTCAGAGCAGCATGAGCAGCATCGTGGACTGCCATCTCGATGGTCACTCCAACACCATGAACGGTGTGCAGCACGGTAGTGGACTCATACTCCCGAGAGTAGAGGTGGACGATGGCACGGTACTGCTCCTGGTTAAAGTCCTGGTACTCCTCGTAGACGGTGTACTCAGGGTGCCAGCGATAACCCAGATAGGTCACCATATCAGCTAGCACAGCAGGTGATCCTGAGGCACCAATGGCCGCAGTGTGACGCACGACCTGTCTCGTGGGTTCCATCTGAAAACAAAGATGTTTCAATGGAGTCAAATGACAACATGGGCACTATTCAAAATGCTATCCTACAGAATAATTATGGCTTATCCAACTTTGGGGTGAACGTGGTAACGGGATCCTAATGTCAGAGTTAGTAAATTCGTTTAACCCGAGTAGAAAAGAACTCAGAGTCCCAGAGTAAAGGTCGAGGAGTAAAAGATCCTAGTACCACCCGATGGCGACGTGGGCCCGTAAGGCTCACAACCAAGTTAGTAAAAGTTTTTGTAATGTCTAGACTCGACTTCGGCCAAGGAGTGTGGAAGGGGGATTCCTACAGGCAGTCGGCTCTGATACCAACTTGTGACGCCCCCGATTCAATCGTACACTAATCATGCACGCAAACGTGTACGATCAAGATCAGGGACTCACGGGAAGATATCACAACACAACTCTAAAACATAAATAAGTCATACAAGCATCATAATACAAGCCAGGGGCCTCGAGGGCTCGAATACAAGTGCTCGATCATAGACGAGTCAGCGGAAGCAACAATATCTGAGTACAGACATAAGTTAAACAAGTTTGCCTTAAGAAGGCTAGCACAAACTGGGATACAGATCGAAAGAGGCGCAGGCCTCCTGCCTGGGATCCTCCTAAACTACTCCAGGTCGTCATCAGCGGGCAGCACGTAGTAGTAGGCACCTCTAGTGTAGTAGGGGTCGTCGACGACGGTGGCATCTGGCTCCTGGACTCCAACATCTGTGTGCGACAACCAGAAAGAAAGGAAAGGGAAAAAAAGGGGGGAGAAAGCAACCGTGAGTACTCATCCAAAGTACTCGCAAGCAAGGAACTACACTACATATGCATGGGTATATGTGTAAGGAGGCCATATCAGTGGACTGAACTGCAGAATGCCAGAATAAGAGGGGGATAGCTAATCCTGTCGAAGACTACGCTTCTGGCAGCCTCCGTCTTGCAGCACGTAGAAGAGAGTAGATTGAAGTCCCCCAAGTAGCATCTCCAAGTAGCATTTCCAAGTAGCATCTCGAGTAGCATCGCAGTAGCATAATCCTACCCGGCGATCCTCCCCTCGTCGCCCTGTGGAAAAGCGATCACCGGGTTGTCTGTGGAACTTGGAAGGGTGTGTTTTATTAAGTATCCGGTTCTAGTTGTCATAAGGTCAAGGTACAACTCCAAGTCGTCCTGTTACCGAAGATCACGGCTATTCGAATAGATTAACTTCCCTGCAGGGGTGCACCACATAACCCAACACGCTTGATCCCATTTGGCCGGACACACTTTCCTGGGTCATGCCCGGCCTCGGAAGATCAACACGTCACAGCCCCACCTAGGCAAAGCAGAGAGGCCAGCATGCCGGTCTAAACCTAAGCGCACAGGGGTCTGGGCCCATCGCCCATAGCACACCTGCACGTTGCGTGGGCGGCCGGAAGCAGAACTAGCCCCCTTAATACAAGAGCAGGCTTACGTTCCAATCCGGCGCGCGCCGCTCCGTCGCTGACGTCTGAAGTGCTTCGGCTGATACCACGACGCCGGGATACCCATAACTACTCCCGCGTAGATGGTTAGTGCGTATAGGCTCGTAGCCGACTCAGATCAAATACCAAGATCTCGTTAAGCGTGTTAAGTATCCGCGAACGCCGAACAGGGCCAGGCCCACCTCTCTCCTAGGCGGTCTCAACCTGCCCTGTCGCTCCGCCACAAAGATCCACCCAGAGGGCCGTCGGGACAAAGGTCCTTTCAGCCCCCAATCCGTGAATCACTCGCGGGTACTCTTCGAGCTGACCCGACTTTAGTCACCATCTGTATAGTATGTATGTATAGTATATACCCGTGATCACCTCCCAGGTGATCACGGCCCGATAGTATAGCAAGGCAGACTGACAAGAATGTAGGGCCAATGATGATAAGCTAGCATCCTATACTAAGCATTTAGGATTGCAGGTAAGGTATCAACAGGTGTAGCAACAATGGCAGGCTATGCATCAGAATAGGATCAACGGAAAGCAGTAACATGCTACACTACTCTAATGCAAGCAGTATAGAGTAGAATAGGCGATATCTGGTGATCAAGGGGGGGGGCTTGCCTGGTTGCTCTGGCAAGAGAGAGGGGTCGTCAACTCCGTAGTCGAACTGGGCAGCAGCAGCGTCGGTCTCGTAGTCTACCGGAGAGAAGAGGGGGAAGAAACAATGAATACCATGCAAACAAATGCATATCGATGCATGACACGACAAGTAACGATGCTAGGTGAGCCCAATCGCGGTAGTAGGTGATACCGACGAAAGGGGGAAACATCCGGGAAAGTATTCCCGGTGTTTCGCGTTTTCGGACTGATGAACCGGAGGGGGAAAGTTGCGGGTTCGATAGGTTAGGGGTGTGTGGCGGATGAACGGACTGCGTATCCGGGTTCGTCTCGTCGTTCTGAGCAACTTTCATGTAGAAAGTATTTTCATCCGAGTTACGGATTAAAAGATATGATTTTCTAAAGATTTAAATCATTTTCTAATTTTATTTAGTTATTTAATTCCAACATTATCCAAAACAGTGAATGATGATGTCAGCATGACATCAGAGTGATGTCAGCAGGTCAACTGGTCAGTTGACCAGTCAAACCAGACAGGTGGGTCCAGTGGGACCCACATGTCATTGTCAGGGATATTAACAGAATTCTAAAACTAACTAAATTGGGTTAATTAGTGCGTGGGGCCCGGTAGTCAGTGAGAGATTAGTGTTTAATTAATTAATTTAATTAATTAGCAATTTATCTATTTATTTTTATTCGTTTTAAGACATGGGGCCCGCATGTCAGTGGCAGTGGCTGCCACATCAGCGTAGTTGACCCGGTCAACTTGGCCAGTTGGGGCCCCAGGCCCACAGGCAGTGACCCAGGGGTGGACCCCACGCATGCCACCTCAGCCGGCCGGCGTTTAGACGCCGGCGAGTCCGTTTTCGCGGCGGCGCGGCTCGGGAGAGTGGCGGGTTTCGCCCATAGGGCACCAAACCGAGCGGGACCGGTCGCGTTCGAACGGCAAGACGACGGCGAAGTGAGTGGGGGTGGTTGTAGAGGCGGTGGTGGCCGGAGTCGAGCGCCACGAGCTCGTCGGCGGTGAGGTGGTTCGGGCGCGAAATGAAGATGGCGACACCGCGCGCTTCGGGGCTAACGGGAAGGCCAGGGGGGAGCTGCGCGACGCGCTGAGCACAAAGGACTCGGCCCCGTGACCATTTGGTCACCGGAAGGGCGCCGGCGACGCGTGCAGGCGGCGGCGCGGTCGGGTGCTTCGGAGGTAGCTAGCTAGGGCACCATGAGGCGAATAAGGAGAGGGGGAGAGGACGGAGTGGAGCTCACCGAGCGGTCAAGAAAGACCCGTGGTGGCTTAGGAGCAGCAGAGCTCGCCGGGGAGGAAGGGGATCGCCGGCGGCCGTCGAGGAAGCAGACGACTCGATCCGTGGCCTGCGGTGCTCCTCGAGCTCGATGGCGAGGCGTAGCCGAAGCAGAGGTCGTCGGCGCGTCTCGTGGACGTGCAAGCGAGGCGCGGGGTGGCCGGTGGCCGCGGTTATGGCGCAGCCATGGCGACGGCGGCGTTCGGTTACGGAGGGGAACGAAGGGGAGCGCGGTGGATCTGAGGGGGAAGGCGCAAGGACCGAGGGGAGAATGGGGGCGAGTGGGAGGAGAGACCGAGGGGCGCGGCGTCGGCGTCCTTATCCCCTCGCCTCGTCGCCAGCGAGGTGGGTTCGGCTGGGACGCGCCCTGTTCCGACCCGGGTCGGGGGAACAGGGGAAGGGGACGCTGTGCGGGGGCTGGGCCGGCCAGGCTGACTGCGGGCCAGGGGGTTGGGCGGTGGCCGTGCGGGTGGGTTGGGCTGCCTGGTCCAGGGGGCTTCCCCCCCACCTTTTGTTTTTGTTTTTTTCTTTTGTAATCTATTTCTTTTATTTATTTCCCTTTCTGTTTTATTTAGTTTTAGGGCATTTAGGCATTTTATAAAATGGTGTTTGCTTCACCATAATTACCAGTGCAATATTTGGCAACCCCCGAACATTTTCGCTTTGCCTTTTGAAAACTTAGGGTGTTTGTCACTAATTTATATTTTGAATTGCAATGATTTCGAACTACCACTTGATTAGCAACAGTAACACGGATGACATGGCATCATTAGAAGAGTTTTACTGTAGCCTAATTATCCGGGCGTTACAATATCACTTTTCAACCGGAGTAGTGTCCAAATTTGTTCTTCCTTGTTCCTCTTTTCTAAGGGAGTGTTTGCAACTTTGTTCATCTTGGTTGTATTCTTTCATTCAAATTTGCTCAGCCTTGCAAGGTTCTTTGGTTTCACTTGTTTGTCAAAGAAGCAACTTAGTTTTACGTTTTCCCCTTCCTCTTTCGTTTTCCCCGGTGCCATCCTAGATCTTGGGACGAGATCCTCTCGTAGTGGTGGAGTGTTGTAACGCCCCAAGACCGGAGCTTCAGTTGCCTTCCAGGGTTTCCGGGTTTCGTTGTGTGATGTGTTTCGTCTGTTGCATTCATCTTTGCATCGTGTGCATTGCATCATGTCATCATGCCATTATTATTGCAACCGTTTCAAAACTCTTTTAAATAAATCGTATGGATCTTCGATCCATTTAAATCGAGGGAAGGATGACTTCTCTTTATAACATATCCTCCCAATATTAGGGAGCTATATTAAAAATATTCCATTATCTTTGGAATCACCATAACATACCTGCGGTTTAAGTTCCATACATTTTCTATCTCATTTCCTTGCCTCAAACTTTGCCAACAATTCTTATCTCTTTTATTGAGGCTCTACCAAAAATCTCAACATTTTGGTCACTTCTAAACCTCGTCCTAGTTCAAACCCATTTGAATCAAATTCAAATGAGTTTGAATTCTTATTGCTCGATCTGGACCTTTCTAATTTTCTCGGACCAAGCATATTTTTGTGACTCCAAGAAAATTTACCGCTTGTCCAAATTCTTCTTCAACCTTCTCCTCTGTCCTTTTTCCTTTCTTTTAATTCTCTGTTTTAAAAAAAACAAAGGAGTGGGGGAGAGAGAGAGTAGCCCAGCTGGCCACTTAGGCCTCAGTCTAGGCCGGCCCGCTTCCCAGTCCCGCTGCTAACCCTAGCACCCTGGCCCGATCCTCCTCTTCCCCCGTACCCCTTTCCACCCAGCACCGCCAGGGAAACCGCATCCCTCGATCCACCTCTCCTCGATCCCCATCTCCCTCGGCTCCACCCCGCTGCCAGAGAGCCTCGGCTCGTCCCCATCTTCCTCTCGATCCGGCTCGTCCCCACCTTTCTCCCGCTCTCCCTCTCTACGCCCGACCTCCTCCTCCGTCAGCCCCGCGCCCGGGTCTCCTCCTCCACGTTCGTCCTTCTCGCTGAGAGCCCCGCGGGATCCCCCTCGCCCTCGCTGTTTGGCACCGGCGCCGCCCTGCCGCTTTGGCCCCGCGGCCACCTCTCATTCCCCGCTCGTGCCCGAGGATCGAGCGCCCCAACCTTGCTCTGTTGAGCGCCGTCCTCCACTGCCTCCCCGCCAGGGGCCCTCGCAGGCTCCACCTCGTCGCCTTGCCTCGTCACTGGTCCCTGCTCCACCTCGTCGACTCGCATCCACAGAACCAGGCCACGGCCGCACCATGGACGCCTCCCTCCTTTACACCTGGCCTCGATTAGAGTCGCTCCTGTTAGCAACCAGCACGACCACGAGGCTGCCCTCTCCTTCCCCTGCACAGGAGCTCGCAGCAGCCACCATCGCCTCCTTGCTGTTGGCATCCCGAGGCCCCTTGTGTTGTTTTGTGTTGGACGTCAAGGCCGGCAAGATCGACTACAGTGATGCCAAGTTCCACCACCGGCAAGACCCGGACTCCAAATGCAAGTACAACTACAAACCTGAAGAACTCAGATGCATCAAGTCCCCGAGGAGACCCGTTTTTCGTCAAGTTCGACTACATTGTGACGCGTCAAGTACCACTACCACCTTCTTCAGAATCCCAAGAACGCCAAGTACCTCGACACCCAGCGCCTAGAACGACTACCGACGTCGAAGACCCATGAACAAAAACCTTCAAGTTTGACTACCGTCGACGTGCACTTTGCCAAGTACCACGCCATGGGTGTCCCTCCAAGTTTGATGTTGGAACGTACATGACTACGTGGATTCACTAAGTACCCCTACGCGTGAAGACGCCAAGACCATTTCGGGATTAACCAAGTACCGCTACCGAGGACTCGAACATCTACGAAAACGTGTACCCCTACCGTCGCCGAGATCGCGAGAACCTCTACCGACGACCTCAGAACGTGTACGATGACAGTTGTCGAAGACCCGTACCTCTACCGCTTCCCGAACATGAACGATTACCTCCATTACAAATGCCCCGAGAACGTCTACTTCCTCTACCATCACTGAGTACCACTACTTCCCACGACGATCTGGAACGACTACACCGCTTGACCCGAACCGCTCCGGTAACGCACGCTTCAAAGGTATAACCTCGAGACGACCGCCGTGAACGAATGCATTGTGATGTATGAGATGCTCGTGCTTGCACCATGCTCGATTTGTTGGTGCACGTTGCCCTCTTTTACCTTGTCACCGTCATGTGGGAACCCGGTAACTGGGAGCACCCCACCTTCTATCGCATGTCACGCTCCCATCACACTTTCTTTGCACCGGGATCTCAATCGAGTTATCGGAACCGGAACGTTGTCGTGGCACCGTTTCGTTATCGTTGTTGTGGCTCCCGTTTTCATTTCCGCCACGATGACAAATGCTTCTTAATATGCTCTTGTCAACTTTTAATAAAAATTGCATAAACTTGTTCATGTCATCCGCATCATGAAAACAATAATTAAAATGTTTAGATTGTTGTTGCAGCAAATTACTAATGCATATGGGGATTTACCGGATTTGTTGTTTGTTATATCCGGCCCCATTTAATTTGTTTAGATAGTATAGATTTGTTATGCTTCACCTCTTGCCATGCTAACAAACATTTAATATTGTTGGGTACCTCAACGAGAGAGAACTAAATAATTGATGTGGTGTTCCGTCAATATGCAACTAGTTGCATATTGAGCTCCACTTAACTTGTAGTTTTGTTTGTGCCCTTTGCCATGCCATGCTTCATTAAATCGGAGATGCATCATACTTGTTTGCGCATCATGCCATGTTTATGTGGTGGTTGTTTACGATGTTGTGTGCTTCTTTTCGGTGTTGCTTCTTCGGGTTGGATCCGGTAACGTCGCGTTTGTGAGGACCCGTTCGACTACGTCCGTTTGTCTTCTTCACGGACTCGTTCTTCTTCCTTGCGGGATCTCAGGCAAGATGACCATACCCTCAAAATCACTTCTATCTTTTCTTGCTAGTTACTCGCTCTTTTGCTATGCCTATGTCGCGATACCTACCACTTGCTTATCATGCCTCCTATATTGTTGAACCAAGCCTCTAACCCACCTTGTCCTAGCAAACCGTTGTTTGGCTATGTTACCGCTTTGCTCAGCCCCTCTTATAGCGTTGTTAGTTGCAGGTGAAGATTGAAGTTTGTTCCTTGTTGGAACATGGAGATGTTGTTCCTTGTTGGAACATGTTTACTTGTTGGGATATCACAATATCTCTTATTTAATAATGCATCTATATACTTGGTAAAGGGTGGAAGGCTCGGCCTTATGCCTGGTGTTTTGTTCCACTCTTGCCGCCCTAGTTTCCGTCATATCGGTGTTATGTTCCCGGATTTTGCGTTCCTTACGCGGTTGGGTCATAATGGGAACCCCTTGACAGTTCGCCTTGAATAAAACTCCTCCAGCAAGGCCCAACATTGGTTTTACCATTTGCCACCTAGCCTTTTTCTTTCCCTTGAGTCGGCCAGCTCAAGGGTCATCTTATTTTAACCCCCCGGGCCAGTGCTTCTCTAAGTGTTGGTCTAACTGAGCGATGTCCGAGGCTACCAGGGGCAACTCTGGGCTGGCTTACCCGACGTCTTGCTCATCCGGTGTGCCCTGAGAACGAGATATGTGCAGCTCCTATCGGGATTTGTCGGCACATCTGGGTGGCTTTGCTGGTCTTGTTTTACCATTGTCGAAATGTCTTGTAACCGGGATTCCGAGCCTGATCGGGTCTTCCCGCTAGAAGGAATATCCTTCGTTGACCGTGAGAGCTTGTGATGGGCTAAGTTGGGACTCCCCTGCAGGGATTTGAACTTTTGAAAGCCGTGCCCGCGGTTATGGGCAGATGGGAATTTGTTAACATCCGGTTGTAGAAAACTTGAAGTTGACCTTAATTAAAATGCTTCAACCGCGTGTGTAACCGTGATGGTCTCTTTCCGGCGGAGTCCGGGAAGTGAACACGGTGTTGGAGTAATGCTTGACGTAGGTTGTTCTAGGATCACTTCTTGATCATAGTTATTCGACTGTGCTTTTGCCTTCTCTGCTCACTCTCATTTGCGTATGTTTTAGCCACCATATATGCTAGTCTCTTGCTGCAGCTCCTCCTCATACCTTTTACCTTACCTATAAGCTTAAATAGTCTTGATTGCGAGGGTGTGAGATTGCTGAGTCCCCGTGACTCACAGATACTTCCAAAACTAGCTTGCAGGTGCCATTGAACCATGCAGATGACGCAACCAAGCTCAAGGAGGAGCTCGATGAAGATCTTGTCCTTTGTTTTGTTTCGTTCTAGTTGATCAGTAGTGGAGCCCAGTTGGGGTCGACCGGGGATCTGTGTAGCATTTGGGGTAGTCTTCTTTTATTTTGGCTCCGTAGTCGGGCCCTGATTGTATCTGGTTGATGTAATGCTTTATTCATGTAATTGTGTGAAGTGGCGATTGTAAGCCAACTATGTATCTCTTTGCCTTATGTATTACATGGGTTGTGTGAAGATTACCTCACTTGCGACATTGCTTTCAATGCGGTTATGCCTCTAAGTCGTGCTTCGACACGTGGGAGATATAGCCGCATCAAGGGTGTTACACTAGATCTCATTATCATCACGAGGGAGTCGCCGTAAACCGGCTCTCCTCTAATTGTGTCTAGCCCTAGAGATTGTTGTTTGCTTGTCCCTCTTGGGGAGCCCTGCCCCTCCTTATATATGTTGAAGGGGCGGGTTACATGTGGAGTCCTATTAGGATTAGGACTAGTCTATCTCTAATACAAACCGGATAGAAGTCCAGGTCTTAACTCCTTGTAAGACAAATATTCCTCACACCTTTCCTCTTAAGCCGGCCCACCACTAACATAAACCGGTCTTCTGGGCCTTGGGCCTTGTCATCCATCTGGAACACGCGCCGAGTCACCAATGAGTCTTCAGACTCGTGAATCGTCATACCAGTGAACCGCCAAACACGTAAGTGGCCAATCCTCTGGCGGGTTACCAATGAAACGCCAAGTCCGGCCGGGTTATACGTCCGGCCGGTTTACGCCATGGGGTATATCCTCGACAGGTAGGGTTGAGTAAGGTGTCGGTGAAGAGGATCAAAGGCCATCGACGAGGGCGTCGGTGGGGCGGCTCCGGGGGGTGTGGACGAAGCGTCTTCGGTGGGGAGTATGAATGAGCCGCTGCAGATGCGCGGCGGTTGACGAGAGTACCGGCGAAGCAGATCCGACGCCGTGGACAAGGCCGACACTGAATGGGCTGTGGTACAGTGGTGGATGAGCAGTCTACTTGTTTCTAGGGGAGGTGGGAGGGGTAGATGCGGCCGCAGAAGCAGATCCGGCGAGGTGGACGCCGCTGGCAGTGAATGGGCTATGGTACGCCGGTGGATGAGCAGTCTAGGGTTTTGAGAGGGGAGGGGAGAAAGGGCGATGAAGTACAGACGACGTGATGTAAGATGCCCTGGTGCTATGGAGTTAGTCGTTTTTGCGGGAGGGGGAGAGGAAATGGGGGTGCCGTGTAGTGGGGGAACCGGAAGTTACCAAAGCAGCCCCCACCTATCATGTAGATGAGGGCGGTATTGTAACTATTGGTCTCCGTGCACCAAGGACAAAAGGGGGATTTCGCATGCTAAAGACTAAGGTGGCGGAAATTTTAGAAGGAGGCGGGAGATTTTGCCGCCCGCGGGATCGTTAGTATCCAGTTTCAACTAATTTTGGACCGTGCTAGCGAGAGGGTCATGCTAGACTGTGTACACGGGGCACGCGTCAGCAGTTAATAACTGGTGTGAAGTCCACCCTAGAAAAAAAGACAACAACTCGGGATGATGCGCCGAGAACTTGGACGTTCACACGGGCGCGGCCAATCGTACGGGTGTAGTGGCGCGTTCACAAAAAAGGGATCAAACGCTCAGCCTATGTATTTCTCATGTAAATAGATAATTTAGTGCCATTGGTTATTTACTTTAAACATAATGCATTGACGTGTTAGTGTAGAGGCGCAGAAAAAGAAATGGATATTGTAGTCAGCTACTTAAAAGTGTTACCTCATATGATTACATAGCCTCCATTTCATGAATTGCGTACCCGTTGAATTCTTATATGAATATTACATATATTACTTCAAAATAGAAACTTAAATCATTCAAGACTAATGAATCTGAATGCAAGAGTAACAATGGTGCATGTACATGATATCTACATTGGTTGTTTGAAGAAACATCACTGTCACTTTGGCATGCACAACTGAAAAGGTTTACTTAAATAGAAAAAATGTGATATGTGAGTGTCCAATCTTTATAGTGTTGAATCGATATTGTACCATTGCCCACGATACGAAGTAGATATTGACTTATGTTCAAGCGATGCACGTCCACGATCGCTAGATAGTGATACGTGAATGAATTGTGCAATCTCTCTCACACGCATACATATCTCATTTCCATGTGGGCATCGGAATCACACACGCGCACTTCGTGTATTTCTTTCCCTCCGTCAGGGTTAAATTCGTCTTTCTACCCCATCCTACAAGTCTCTCACACAGAAACACACACGCTCTCTATGTCTAACACGCACACCCCTTTAATTCCGCCCACCCACAACCACTAATGTCTCAAAGTATAATAATGTCTCTCACACATATGCTATCTACCTATCCCTTAATATAGCTAGATATGTGTCACACAAACTCCTTCTCCCTACTAGCAAGATGCCCATGCGTTGCACGGAACATCAAGATGCATTTGTATGAGAAGTTTATCTTGTGGGATAAAAGGATGAATGAGGGAATGCTTATTTGCAAATGTGGAGAGGGGTGTGGGTATCCTTTTGCAAAATTGCCATAGTTTCCTTCCTGTCTGTCGGATATAAATCGGATGGCCTGGCAGGAACACCATCATCACCAACTCTGTTTTTTTATAAGAGTAGATATATGTGAGTGTCACCGCCCCCCCCCCCACACACCCACACTTCCCAACACCGAAGGAGTAGGGTGACACCTCGATCTTGATACTAATCTCTCGACTGGCTTCTCTCTCAAACATACACACACACACACTACCCGGCACCGAAGGAGTAGGGTGGCACATTGATCTTGATAATAATCTATCTACTCCTCTTTCAAACACACACACACACACTCGCTAGTTGTGCCTCTATGCCTACCGCGCACACTCTCGATACGTCTTTCTCCCCCCCCCAACAATGACAGCAGAAGGGTGACAACTCGATCTGATCGTAATCTGTCAATTGGTTTCTCTCTCAAACATTATGTCTCGGTGCCTCGCTCGGTAGCCCCCTCGATATGTAGACTTCTCGCACGCGCACAGCTGTAGTGACGATGACGCTGAACCCAGTGTGCCTTGTTTTTACCGGCCTCATGTGATAGTTTTCACCCTGTTTTCTGTTAATTAACAAGGCAACCTTTTCTTTGTTACTACTAGTGAATCTGAAATCATTCGGGGCAGACATAAAATATATCACTTCAACCCAATTATCGCAGCAACTATTTTAAAAGAAATTAGCTAGCTGCCCGTGCGTTGCATGGAACATCAAGATGCATTTGTATGAGTAGTTTATCTTGTGAGAGAAAAGGTTGAATGAGGGAAGGCCTTATTTGCGAACGTGGAGAGACGTGTGGGTATATTTTTGCAAAATTGCCATAGTTTCTTTCCTATCCGTTAGATATAAATCCGACGGCCTATATTGCAGGATGGCACGCACACCATCATCACCAACTCTGTTTTCTACTCCCTCCGTCCGAAAATACTTGTCATAAAAATGGATAAAAAGAGATGTATCTAAAACTAAAATACATCTAGATACATTTCCTTTTATCCATTTTGATGACAAGTATTTCCGGACGGAGGGAGTATTTGTCTTTTTAGAGATTTCAACAAGTGACTATGACCGGACCTTACCAACATACTCAAAAAAGTAGTCCATAATTTTGATGTTACCCTCTTTTATTGGTGGTGCAGTGCCATCTGGATACCTCATAAATAAATCAAGGACAAATCTGACCCCTTCCTGAAAAGACATACAGAGCAAAATGAGTGAATCTACACTCTAAAATATGTCTACATGCACATCCGTATGTGGTAGTCCATTTGAAATCTGAAAAAGACAAATATTTAGGAACGAATGGAGTATATATAAGAGTAGACATGGAGATATATCTCTAGCATGGTCTACAACAAAAATGTGCTGGGCTGGTTAGCGCCGGATGCTCGCAACGCGATGACATGAGTTCGAATTGTGTCTTTTAACTTTATATTTTTATATTATATATTACTCTACTTATTTAATATATACTTCTTTCGCTACTGTACTGACAGTGGGACCCACAGAGTACTTAGAATACATGATTAAGGATGGACTTGTTTCTTTTTAACTTTCTGTACGAAGCTGTAGCCACCCTGCAAGTCACGTGTACACTGTACATGCAATTAACTTTTTATAGAGGGACAATCATACAGGCAATTAACTCAAATGGATTGGATGTCACTCTATTATTTCCAGCATAAAGAGCATCTCCAACGGCAGCTGGCAAATTTCCTCCCGCTTCCTTAAGCGGAGGACGACATCAAACACCAGAGGCATACATTTTTATAACTCTAACCAACCAGATGAAATTCGTGCAAACACTGACTGATTTCATATAAGCATGAAGGATTTCGTATAAAGAAGCCGGATCTTCATATAAACATGATGGATTTCATTACATTTACATGAACTAAGAGGTGCCAATCCGGCTCTCTTGTATAATTAATACTCCCTCCGTCCGGAAATACTTGTCCTAGAAATGGATGTATCTAGACTTATTTTAGTTCTGAATGGCCGCCCGCGGATCCATTTGTCTTCCTCATCTCCGTCAGACACTTGCGGGGTCGACGAAGGTCCTCCGAAGAGACGAAGCAGCAAAGAAACCACCTGAATCCGTGGTCGTTGCCTCGGCGGTGGCCTTCATGGGTCCCAAGTGGCGGCGGCCTCCCGTGTTCTACTTCTCGTCGATGATGGCGGCGGACACGGAGAAGCTAGTCACCGACTCGTCGCTCTCCACGCACCCGACTTCTGTCTCTGCCTGCATGGCGCTGCCGCAGGCACGGGAGACGCGCCCACAGACATGGGAGGCGCGGCCACCACTAACACTGGTGGCGCGGTACGACGCGGCAGCGACGGCGCCCGTACCGGCGTGCTCGCCGCCATGCCGGCGTGGAGCAACTCGCCACTCCTCATCGAGCTGAACTGGAGCGGCAAGTTGCTGAACCACGCGCCTGCTTGGGGCGGCAACTGGCTCCGTCAGGCCAAGCGAGGTTGGTGAAGCACTGAGCGGCCTCGCCCGTATCCTGAGGGCTCGGCGTGCTGATACGTCTCCGTCGTATCTACAATTTTTGATTGTTCCATGCCAATATTATTCAACTTTCATATACTTTTTGGCAACTTTTTATATTATTTTTGGGACTAACATATTGATCCAGTGCCTAGTGCCAGTTCCTGTCTGTTGCATGTTTTGGTTTTGCAGAATATCCATATCAAACGGAGTCCAAACGGGATAAAAATAGACGAAGCTTATTTTCGGAAAATATGGAAAATCCGGAAGGAAAATCAACACGAACCAGTGCCCGAGGTGGTCACGAGGCAGGGGGCGCCCCCCTAGGGCGCACCCCTACCCTAGTGAGCCCACCGTAAGGCGGTTGACGCTCTTCTTTTGCTGCAAGAAAGCTAATATTCGGAAAAAAATCACGGCGAAGGTTTCAGGCCAATCGGAGTTACGGATCTCCATATATACACGAAACGGTGAAACAGAGCCAGAACAGAACGCAGAACCAGAGAGAAACAGAGAGATAGATCCAATCTCGGAGGGGCGAGCCCCTCCCATGCCATGGAGGCCAAGGACCAGAGGGGAAACCCTTCGCCCATCTAGGGAGGAGGTCAAGGAAGAAGAGGAAGAAGGGGGCCCCTCTCCCCCTCTCCCCCGGTGGCACCGGAACGCCGCCGTAGCCATCATCATCATCACCGCGATCTTCACCAACACCTCCGCCATCTTCACCAACATCTCCATTGCCTTCCCCCCTCTATCTACAACGGTCCACTCTCCTGCAACCCGTTGTACCCTCTACTTGAACATGGTGCTTTATGCTTCATATTATTATCCAATGATGTGTTGCCATCCTATGATGTCTGAGTAGATTTTCGTTGTCCTATCGGTGGTTGATGAATTGCTATGATTGATTTAATTTGCTTGTGGTTATGTTGCTGTCCTTTGGTGCCCATCATATGAGCGCGTGCGTGGATGACACCATAGAGTTAGTTGTATGTTGATAGGACTATCTATTGGAGGGCAAGAGTGACAGAAGCTTCAACCTAGCATAGAAATTGATGCATACGGGATTGAAGGGGGACCAATATATCTTAATGCTATGGTTGGGTTTTACCTTAATGAACATTAGTAGTTGCGGATGCTTGCTAATAATTCCAATTATAAGTGCATAGAATTCTAAGTCAGGGATGACATGCTAGCAGTGGCCTCTCCCACATAATACTTGCTATCGGTCTAGTAAAGTAGTCAATTGCTTAGGGGCAATTTCGCAACTCCTACCACCACTTTTCCACACTCGCTATATTTACTTTATTGTTTCTTTATCTAAACAGCCCCTACTTTTTATTTACGTACTCTTTATTATCTTGCAAACCTATCCAATAACACCTACAAAGTACTTCTAGTTTCATACTTGTTCTAGGTAAAGCGAACGTCAAGCGTGCGTAGAGTTGTATCGGTGGTCGATAGAACTTGAGGGAATATTTGTTCTACCTTTAGCTCCTCGTTGGGTTCGACACTCTTACTTATCAAAAACTGTTGCGATCCCCTATACTTGTGGGTTATCATGGGCCACCCAGACGGGTAATATGCCGGAGAACGGCTCATCGGAAGCCATCGGACGAGTGGAGAAAATGGTGAAGGAGGAGATGGGGGAGAGGTGGAGGGGTGCGATTCTTTCCCGCTGTCTATTTGGCCTCGTGTAAATAGAGGGCGGACGGTAGGAGCTTGGCCGGCATCAGGCCTCGTTTAAACTGAGGGCGGACGGGAGGAGCTCGGCCGATGTTGCGTTTAATTCCGGCCCGCTCATGAACGGACGTGTGGCCGGAGTAGGATTCTCGGTTTGCATGCGGGTTTAATAGAGGGGTTTAATGGAGGCGCCGGGCGTGTAGCGGGCGGCGCAGTACTATTCGATTTAACAGCAGTAATGAGCCGTCCAATCACAAAGGCCCTCGCCTCTCGTGAGACCGACCAAGCTAGACTGCCCCGCCCTCTAGCCTTTTAAAAATGTATATACTCCACTTTTGTACAGTAGTAGTATCGATGGATTGCGCCATGGAGCAAAACTTGAAATTAAAAAAAGGTGGTACATATAGAGAGGGAGTATTCAATTTGACAGCGGGTGGCGCAGTTCCCAATATGGCTTTAATGCAGACGAGGGAGGGAGTAGCGGTTCCCGATATGTTGAACGGCCAATGCATCCTCCTTCAATTAATGCATGAGGGAAGTAATGGGAGGAGGTCCGGGAAAAGAGGCTGCACGATGTGAATGCAACACAGTTTGCCCTCATTGCCCTCATATAAAGGTGCCCCTCCATTCCAATGCATCTACCACATCGTACGCACCTAAGCATTTGCCTAAGCACCTACACTAAGCGCAAAAGAGCTCACTCCAGACCCATGACGGCGATGCGCGTGAGCGGCCAGCGGCTGTGCCAGATAGTCCATGACGCCGGCCTGCGGCATGGCCTCAAGGATCGTCTCCAGATGGTGTTGGAGACCGGCTAGTGCATGGCCACCGTCGATGCCAACTACGACTCTTAGTTGGACGAGATGATCGTTGCCACCAGCAACAAGTTCATCGTCCTCAAGAAGCTCGCAGACGACATCGCCGTACTCCTCCAGCCCGCGCGCCCGGGCTCCTCATTGCCTGCCACCCTAATCGGCCTCCATGGCCGGAACCTCTTTCAAGCACTGGTGGCCCTGCAACTGCCCGCAGACACCACGAATAATCTCCACCTGGAGGTTGCGCTCGCCGCGAGGCGCCTCGCCCTGCAAGAATTCATCGACCTACACATCCGCATGTATGAGGAAATTGTGTACATAGTGTTGACACACGAACACGTCACGTGTACCCTCGACGCCGGGGGTGATGCACCGCAGCTCACGTCGAAGGAGACCCGACCGACAGCGTGATACGAAGACAGTCAGCGGGCGCTTTTGTAGACCCGAAACCCCGCGCACCCGGGAGGGACCCCGTCAGGGATTGCGGCGGCTATGGGCTGCCCTAGGCCGATTCGCTCACCCCTAGAGCCTCGTGGATCGCTGCCCTCCAACGTGAAGAACGAACGAAGAACGAGAAAGAAAGATACAAGGGAGAGATAAAAAGTAGATGACCACAAAAAGTAGTAGATTGATTTGTTCGATTGGGTGTTGTTTCAATCGGCCGTCACCCCCAACATATATAAGAGGCGGCTGGACTTCCCGTACAAGCAAAGAATTTATCTAGGCTTTCCTTACAAGAAAATTACATCAATTCACGTCCAAAACCCTAGTCAAATTCGGACTGGTTTACCCGAACTTTCCAAAACTGTTCGGTTTAAACTGGTTGCACCTTGCGGGTCTTTTTTGCGGTGGTAAACGATCTCGGATGAAAACAAGCCCAAAAGCAATCTTGACCGTTTCGACGAGACGAACAACTTTCATGTTGAAGGTTTTTTTTATCAGAGATCATCTTGAGGGTCAGATCGGTCTCGCAACACAGGCTATTTCCTCGCGCTACCCGTCAGACATGTGAAAGGGCTGCACTCCGATTGCTCTAACTTTTGCATACAAACTCGGATTTGAACGAATTTTATATAAAAATCAATTGTTTCGACGAGACGAAGAGAACCCGTGTAGATCATTTTTCTATCCGAGATCATCTGAATAACCTTTTGAGCCATCTTCAACTTCTCGTTCGATTGACTATCACAGCCTCCAACCCGGCAAGTTTTCCATCCGAGTAAGCTTTCCACACCGGCAATGTTTCTACCCGGCAAGCTTTCACACCGGCAAGGTTTCACTCCGGCAAGGTTTGTACTCCGGCAAGGGTTCCTCCCTGACAAGGTTTCTCCCCCGGCAAGATGTCACACCGGCAAGCTTCCACACCGGCGATCTTTCTGTGGCGGCAAGCTTTCCACGCCAGCAAGCCTTCACACCGGCAAGCTTTCACACCGGCAAGATTTTACCCCGGCAAGGTTTTCGCCCCGGCATGCAGCTTTATGATCGTGCCACTTTTGAGCGTCAACACATTCCCCCCTGTTTTTTGGTAAAGCTAGCGTGCCAAAAAATACTTGTACCAAGTTTGTTCTAAGGACGATGTCAACACTCCATCGGCCATTTATATGTTCTTAGGACGATAAGTATATATCGGCCATGTCTTGTGTGAACTTTCTGATGCAAACTTGGGTGAAACCTTCTCAGCTTTATTAACAATCCGGTGATAAAGTTCCATAGATATGTATCTCAGTGTCATCCTCCGAACCATATTGTTCACCCTTTTGCTAGTATTTTGTAGACAATCAACAATAAACTTTCTCCAATCCTTACTTTCGCCTGCATAAAAATTTCATTAGTGGACGAAGTTGTGGACTTCGGTTCGGCCTTACCTATGTTGATGAGACTAAGCATCGGCTATTGAGAGAAATGCAATACAACATGATGGACATAGTAGCCAGATGCTTGCTATGCCAACTCTCTCCAATTTTCATGTCTAAATATATGAAAATTTTTAATGCAACCCAAGGTAAATTCTTCATCTAGACATAACCCAAGATAAACTATAAGTGATTTGTCAAAACACATTGATAACCCTTGGATATTTGTTGCACTACTCATAACGAATCACCAAAAGCCTCAATATGTATAGCACCTATAGCAAGTAAAAGAGTCAATCCGAATAACAATGTATATTCGGCCTTGATTAATCATGCATAAAAATATTCTAAGCGGCACGAGGCTTCAAAAAATAGTACCATAAAGAAATACATAAACAACACCAACACTTTGGCCATTACTATGAATTGAACCATCAATACATAATCTCCATATTACTAGAGAGACAAGGCTAATATTAATATTATGCATGACATTAATCCGATGTTCAGTAACAAAATCAACTATGATTTGGCCTCTTATAGATCTCAAAGATGGATAAGCCAAATCATATCCAAACAAAGTATAAGCCCACCAACCAATTCTGCAACTATGAATTGGTCTATGTAGCATATATTCAATGACATCGGTCATGATGTCTCAACTCCATTCAATCATAATATAGGCATACATATAAATTTTCATGAGCACGTACCTTGTCTCGCTCTCCAATCAAACTAAGGACGATGTTAGAATACTACACCGGCCATGCATTGACATACTCTTAGGGCGATAGATAAATATCGGCCATTACCATGTAAACTTCATTCAAAGCACATATAGCTGAAATAAACAAATGAAATGACAAATCAAGTATTTCGGCCCTTTGGATCAGCAACAAACTTGTAGCTAATCAAATGTATAGTGACTTGGTAATACCCTCTCATGACGTAAGAAATTATATTGCATCCATGGATTAAAATAAGCCCATTGAGGGTTACCAATCATACGTAATGACGAATTCCATGGCATAGGCGTTAATGGCATAGTTGAAGAATATGGATAATGTGTAGACCAAAGATGTTGAAACCTTCGGCTTGGTCCTTCATAGTTTTTACTCTTTCCCTTCTTCACTTTTGCTGCATTCTTGTAATGGAGGCTTGCACATAATTCTTATTTTGAGAACTTCCTTTGGGAACCCATGCCATGTTCCTTTCTTCAAGTTCTTGTGCACTAAGTTTGTGTAATTCCCTCTTTTGCCAATACGATAAGCCGAGTGGGCATCTCGGCTGTGATTCTGTTTTGACCAATGGCAATTCCTTTTTGGCCTTGTGCACTCTCAACTTCTTTTCTTCAGATTTGGCACTTTGACTCTCAATAATTGGTTGCTTCGTCTCATTGCCTTTTGTAACCAATGTCAACACTTTAATTGGCTCTTTATTATTTGAGATCAAATCTGAAGTAGCACACTTACGACCATCTCTTTTCACGCGGTAGACTTGCTTGACCACCTCTTTTTTCCTCCATGGTGTCCGGACTGATTCCTTAGAATTGAAACGGTCTTTAACATGTGACTGTTCAAATGTTGATCTTCTCAGAGCTGCATAATATTGGTGAGATGGTCTAAAATAAGATGAAGAATGTGCCCTTGTATCATACATGTCCCGTGATGAACATGGATATACATGAGCATAGGGAGGCATCCACGGCATTGGCATTGGCGGCCCAAAATAAGGATATGAATATGTTGCATTGAAACTCTCACTTTGCCAATACCGATCCTCATATTTGCGCCTTGGGGGTGATCTTGGTTTCTTTGCATGATTGGGCCGATAAGCATTCTTCTCTTCACTCTCCTTTTGATATATCTCCAATAGTTCAGCGAAGGTGATTTTTGATCTTTTACACTTGCGCTTATTTCGGCCTTTGTTTTCTTTTGGTTTGCTTTCATCGATCGTTGGATTTGCTTGCTGCCCCCCAGTCCTTGGCGTCTCCATTGTAGCTTCGATGGAATTCTCACCCTAAAGATTATGTTCATTATGCTCTTCAACAACTTCTTTACTTGAAAGCTTGATCCCATCACCTGCAATTTTTACCTTCTCTTTAAATGGATCGGCTTGAAGCAGCCGATGCAAAAAATTTTTGCCATCAGGACCAATCGGAATAGACTGGTCATCTCTTGGTGTTTCAAAAAAAAATTCAATCGTCCTTTTTCAACAGCCGATTTAACTATTTGACGAAACATGTTGCAATCCTCAAAATTATGCTTGGACGAATATGCAACTTACAATACATTCATCCTTGAATTGATGGCTTAACATGGTGATCAAGAATTGTAATGTAATTATTTTTCAGCAACAAATCAAATATTTGATCACACATGCTTGAATTGAAGGTATACTTCTTGTTTTCTAGCCGATCTTGCTGTGAGAACGGCTTTGGAATTAAGCAAACGAATGGTTCAGATTTTGCATCACACCATTCGGCTATGCATTGTGTTTTGCACTCTATCTCCGATGTCTTTGGGTAAGATATTATACTAGCATCGGTTTTCTCAACAAAATTTAATCTTGGCTTTAAATTTCTAAAACTAAAATAGTTAGAACACACATGTCTCAATTGAGACCAAGTGCAAGCCAAGTATGAAATAAGCAAAGCTACCCAAATAGATATGAACTTTAGATAAAGCAACGGGGAAAGCTTTGGCTGTAATAATAAGTCACTATCGGTCTTTATAAATGGCGTAATGGGTTGACCGATATGCTCAATAACAACTTTATTGCTAGCAAGTAAATTACCCTTCTTCATTTGTCTTTCAAAATTATTTATGAGGATTTTTCTAATAGATGCATCAACAATAAAGTCCTGACCAAATCTGAAAATAGGTAAATTACTTGCTAAACGTACCTCTTCAAATATGTTGGGAGAGCACGATGGTGGTGTGACTTGAACAATATCTTGCTCCGCCTTTGGATGGCTCCCCAACGCTTCTTCATCATCTTTTTCTTGATTCCGTGCATCATTACATTGAAGATTTTTGTCGGACGAACTTTGTTCAGCTACTTGTTCTTGTCCTTGAAGTTCATCAATTTCTCTGGCACGAAACTCATAGGGCAGGAAGTAGGTTCCATTAACTTTAGAAAAATCAAGTATGGTCGCTTTGCTATGCTTGCCATGCCCTTTCTTAATAATGCTTGCCTCTTTGCATTTGATGGATTCAGAATATATACTTCTTGATTCGTCTCTTTTAACCGGAGTACTTTCATGTTCTGAATCATCTTTCTTTACATTGCTTCTACCAATTGGCAATGCTTCTTTCACTTGAGCCAATTCTGTTTCTTTTTGTTTCTGGCAGCGAGCGGCGAAATTGGCTTTAATCTTTTTCTCAATTTCAGCCCACTTCGGATACGATTGTCCCCCAATGCTTTTAGATTCTTTCGGCAATGGCACATGGGTGTTGCCGAAACTTTGCAATTGTGTAGGGGCTGTATAATATGATGTAGTATTAGGTGAAGGCATATGCATTGTTGTAAAACCATATTTTTGCTCGCCAATTTTATCAATTGGCAAAGATTCATCTTCTTGCAAAACTCTAGCTTTTATTGCAGCATAATCAGGAAACAACCCCTTTTCATATTGTTCAAGGCAAAGAGCACTAATCCTCTTGCTTTGTGCCAAGCTCTTTTTTAATGCAGCTACAACCGCTTCTGGAAGGGATTGCTCCGAAACGCTTTCAGATTCTTTCGGCAATGCTTTGTGAGTGTTGCCGAAATTCTTGAATTGCGTAGAGTATGCATTATATGCTACAGTATTTGATGACGGCACATGTGTTCCTGTAAAATTTTCACTTATTCGGTTGTGACCATGAAGATGCGGGGCCGAATTATGAACATCTACAGTTGCATACGGTGCTGAGAAACTACTAACATGAGGTGTAGCATATGATGGTTGAGAGTAACTGGACGAATAGCTAGTAGTAGAATGGCCAATTCTCCCATCCATTGGCAAGGTTGGATTCACATATTGCAATCAGTTGCCGATGAATAAAAAGGTGAAACACTTTCTTGTATGCTATTGGAAATTTTAACATGAGGTATTTCAAATTGATTAACCAAACCCATCATGTTGTTCATCGGCATATGGATTTGTGGGGTTGCCGGTGCATGAGAGTTTGGATACATATGTTGTACGTTGCTAAAATCATAAAAATTTGAAGCATGAAAATTGTTTTGCATCGGCCCATGCACATAATTAGATGCATGATTGATAAAACTAGGGCTAGCCGATACATTATGCTCATTAGGTGATCCAGCAACAACATACGAATTATTTGCATCGACAAAGGGGAATTCGGTATTCATATTACCTTTGTAGATTTCAGCAACTTGATGACGATCTCTTCGCAGCAAGAACGGGCCAGAGACCGTTCGAAGCTTCGTCCCCAGCGGAGTCGCCAAAAAGTGTGTTGACACACGAACACGTCACGTGTACCCTCGACGCTGGGGGTGATGCACCGCAGCTCACGTCGAAGGAGACCCGACCGACAACGCGATACGCAAGACAGTCGGCGGGCGCTTTTGCAGACCCGAAACCCTACGCACCCGGGAGGGACCCCGTCAAGGATTGCGGCAGCTATGGGCTGCCCTAGGCCGATTCGCTCGCCCCTAGAGCCTCGTGGATCGCTGCCCTCCAACGTGAAGAATGAACGAAGAACGAGAAAGAAAGATACAAGGGAGAGATAAAAAGTAGATGACCACAAAAAAGTAGTAGATTGATTTGTTCGATTGGGTGTTGTTTCAATCGGCCGTCACCCCCAACATATATAAGAGGCGGCTGGACTTCCCGTACAAGCAAAGAATTTATCTAGGCTTTCCTTACAAGAAAATTACATCAATTCACGTCCAAAACGCTAGTCAAATTCGGACTGGTTTATCCGAACTTTCCAAAACTGTTCGGTTTAAACTGGCTGCACCTTGCGGGTCTTTTTTGCGGTGGTAAACGATCTCGGATGAAAACAAGCCCAAAAGCAATCTTGGCCGTTTCGACGAGATGAACAGCTTTAATGTTGAAGGTTTTTTGATCAGAGATCATTTTGAGGGTCAGATCGGTCTCGCAACACATGCTATTTCCTCGCGCTACCCGTCAGACATGTGTCTGGTGTGGCGCGCCACATCTCGCCTCGTGATAGGGCTGCACTCCAATTGCTCTAACTTTTGCATACGAACTCGGATTTGAACGATTTTTATATTAAAATCGATCGCTTCGACGAGACGAAGACAACCCGTGTAGATCATTTTTCCATCTGAGATCATCTGAATAACCTTTTGAGCCCATCTTCAACTTCTCGTTCGATTGACTATCACAGCCTCCAACCCGGCAAGTTTTCCATCCGAGTAAGCTTTCCACACCGGCAATGTTTCTTGGCAAGCTTTCACACCGGCAAGGTTTCACTCCGGCAAGGTTTGTACTCCGGCAAGGGTTCCTCCCTGACAAGGTTTCTCCCCCGGCAAGATTTCACACTGGCAAGCTTCCACACCGGCGATCTTTCTGTGCCGGCAAGCTTTCCACGCCGGCAAGCCTTCACACCGGCAAGCTTTCACACCGGCAAGATTTTACCCTGGCAAGGTTTTTGCCCCGGCATGCTGCTTTATGATCATGCCACTTTTGAGCGTCAACACATAGGTATCTACAAGGCCAGTGAGGATGCTACGACGTTGGCCTTCCTCAACCGGCTGGAAGCCTTGGATGCCTTTGCTGAGAAGCACCTCGACCTCGCCACAAAAGCCGCCACTCCTTAGCCGCCGGTTGGTGGCCCGATGCACTAAGTTGAGGAGGAGGTCGTACATTCGTGGATCCATCTTTCTTCTTGCCTTCTGTAACCACCACTGCGATCACATCATCGTGGCCTTAATTCTTATTGTGCTGTTGCATTCTCGTTCCAGTCAATACTGACATGTGTGATCCCTTTGCTTAATTATATGCATCAGTGTAACTAGTACTCCATCCGTCAATTTATAAGTTGTGCTTACCTTTTCCATCAACTTCGTGCAACATGCGGGCATCTTGCTAGAAACACTAGAATATGTCTATATAATCCGTATGTGATAGTCCATTTGAAATCTCAAAAAAGACAAATATTTAGGTATAGAGGGAGTAATATATTAGGAGTATATCAAAACAATAGTGATTTCTTTCAAGTTTGTGAACAAATACTACTATTCTACTACTTTGGATCCATCGCAACGCAAGGGCACATTGCTGGTAAAAGGAAAAGGCCTGCTGCGTTCGCGTCGCACCCCCACACGCCTGTGAATCGGGAGTACAACACGGCCCGTCCGGCACGACACATAGCTTAGGGAAGGCATGTTGCCTAGCATTTTCACTTTCATGTGGGACCACCGTTGAGCAAACCGACACCCCGCCCGCCGCCGGGTTGGAAAACAGAAATGAGGGGAAGATCTAGCTGTAGCACGGAAGCCAAGAAATTTGGTGTCAGACGGGGCTCGTTGATAGTGTAGGAGCATTCCGTACTAGTACTACTCCTACTAGTACCAAGTTTGTACTCCTAATACTATATTACTAGTACTACCACTATACAACTAGTAGGTACGTGCACGACACAACATCGTAGGAACAAAAAACGGGAAGATCTTGTTTTGGGTGATTTATCTTTTTTTTTCAATCAACATAGTATGAATAATATGATGTGGGGGCAACCCATGAAGCTTATGTGTCTTGGTTGCATGGCTACAGAAGGTTAGAGAAAAATAAATAGATAATGTGTTTAGAGTGCACTCCACTAAATAGATATACTTTGGATCCATTGCAACGGACCGGCACATCTATATCTATACCCCCTATATAGTGTGTGAAAAACTTTGAAAGTTGGTCGTTGGATGAAGCCAATCCGATGGTACAAAGATGGAAAATCCGAGCACTACTGGCCATTGGATATCATCCACCAGATTCTGCCACATGTATAATCTAGAAGACTCCATGGTTGAACTTAATTCATGACTAACTTTGCCACAACTAAGCTTAGGCAAAGTTATTAGTTCTTCAAAATGAGAGCCACAAGTTGGCAAGCCTAAGGGAATCTTGCCACATTTTTTGTGTGTATGTCATGTGGGGCCTTAGTGTGGCTTGCCTAATGTGTGGCTTGAACCAAACACTCACCTAAGTTAATCAAACTTGCCTAACCTTACATTCCACCAGATTTTGCCACATGTTAGAATCCAGAAAGCTCCACATGTAGAAGCATAATGCACAAACCACCAGAATCTCATGCGTGCAATGCACGTGCACCTTACTAGTACTAGTTGGTAGTAGTAAGAAACAAATTCTAGTTTTGGCACGAGCTCGTACTGCGGGAGCACCACAAGGCCTGCCGCAGGAGTTACATTTCCCACTCGGGGCCCACGGGACCAAACTTCAGTGGCTTAGTGCCCGGCCTATGAGTCAATGACATGCGGACCTTAAATGCGGCTGGCCCACATGTCATTCTCATGGTGGTGGCGTGGTTCGCGACTCACTCGTTCGAGATGAACCGACAGGTGGTGGCGTGGCCGTGGCGAGGGTGCCACAGCTCGGCGTCGGGGCGTTACGAGGCGTAGATGGCCACACTGGTGGGTACTACCTGTATATAGTACATAAGTACTCCAGCTGATGATTGATGACCGAGACGAAATGTGTCACAGCCGCTGGATGAAAATTCGATGGTGCGGGAGTATGGATCGGAGCACAGCAGCGGAGCAGGCAAACCGCGTCCAATCGGGTGTGTCTGTGGTAGAAAGTTGATGGTCGCCGCAGTTTAGCTGGCCCGCATGTCATGCACACAAAGGCAGAGGAGAGGTGGGGCCGAGAGGGATGAGGGGCACGTCGGGGGGATGAGGATCCCCTGACGCGAACAACCCTACCATTCTGTCACTGACATGTGGGACCCATAAGCATGGGTCCCACCTGTCAGCGAAGGAAAGGCAGGGCAAGGAAGTGATAGCCACGTCAGAGGATCCATGTCCACACCGGGGGACGTCGTGCCGTGGGTTGGAGCGGCGTCGTGGGAATCACGTGTGGGTGTGGAAGTGGTAGAAACAAGAAACGTGATGGTTGCCGTGGTTCAACTTCCATGGACAAGCTGTCATGTCTGCTGACACATGTATATCAAAACTAGAGTGTTTATATTTCAAGCATGTGAACAAGTATTATTCTACTACTTTGGATCCATTGCAACGCATGGGCCATCACATTGGTAGTAGTAGTGTCCATCTCTATCTCTAGAGGCCTTCCCTCGTTCATCCTTTTCTCTCACAAGATAAGCTACTCATACAAATGCATCTTGATGTTCCATGGAACGCATGAGGATGTTTCCTTGGGGGTCTCTCCAGCGCAGCGTGGCCGTAGTTGCAAGTTGACGCCCCTTGAGATGCCGACGTTGAGGGGCACTCGGATTTCCTTCGATAAGCAGGTAAGATGAGTTTGATCACGTAGTAAATGCATTCTAAATACTACTTCCGTGTCCATTTCCTAGTTCTCCCCCTGCCCACTGTTTCACAGGTTAGGCTCGGTGCAAGTGGAGATTGGCTTGCATATGTACGGGAGGGTACCAACATCAATTTGCACAACATTTACAACGGTGACACCGTTCCCGTAGAACCTTTGTCCAACATTGGGATCAACCATGCAACGGTCCACCGCATGAATTGGTACGATGGAACCACAGTTTGATTGAATAAGATAGCACGAACCTTGCACATGGCGGTCAAAGGCGGACCATGCTGTCTACGGCCGATTTGTTGCCGTACGAGTAGGAAGATGCCGTGCTCCTTTCTAACCGCATCTTCGCGGTGACAAGCCAGGGGACTTATTTTGTATGGGACACATCCTACAATATACTCCCTCTCTCCCAGTTTATTTGTTTGAATCTTTTCGTTTTATAAGTTTCAAATTTAGAGCTCCCCATCACATGTTGAGATTACAATGTCCATTAAATCGTTGCGTGCATGTATAGTAAAGAAAAAAATCTCGAGTTTGGCATGAGTTCGTGCTGCGGGAGCACCACAAGCCCTGGCGCAGGAGTTACATTTCCCTCTCAGGGCCGTCGGGACTGAGCTTCAGCGCCTTACTACACCTACCTTTGAGTCAATAACATGTGGACCCGATAGGTGACTGGTCCACATGTAGTGCTCCCGTAGGCAGAGGGGCAGTGGGGCCAAGAGGGGTGAGCCGCATATCGGGGGACGTGTGGTTTCATGGGTTCGAGCGGCATCGTGGGAATCGCGGGTGGCTGTGGTAGAAACTTGATGCTCGCCGCATTTTAGGTGGCCCACATGTCATGCACACAAAGGCAGAGGGGCGGTGCGGCCGAGAGGGGTGAGGCGCACATCGGGGGGCATGGTGCCGTGGGTTGGAGAGGCGTCGTGGGAATCGCGAGATGAAACATGATGGTCGCCGTAGTTGAACTTCCATGGACAAGCTGTCATGTCTACGGACACATGCACTGCATACTGATCACTGGAAGGAGTAGCAGAGAAAGCTATATATGCGGATAAATAGTTCCTTATAGTCAAGCGGACCCACGCTACTACTCTGTTCCAAAGACATGCACACCATCGAAATAGTCCATCTATATCAATATACACTGAGAGGGAATAATTTTTTTTACAAGAGAGGAAATAGTTCATCCATCCATAATGCCCTCCTGCTGGTGCAGCCTTTTCTTCTTTTTCGTCTTCTTCTTCTTCTTCTTGTACTCATTCTCTGTGGGAGACGGCTTCGCAACAAGCTCTTTGGACCTTGCAGCTATCTCGAAACTCACACGGGCACCGAGGGCAGCATATTTTATCCGCTTGTACGTCAAGGGATAATTCTCCCATCCATACGACCTTAATGCCACCGTCTCATCACCCTTCTGAAGATTTGTACCAAGCACAAAATTTGCTACGTCGAATAGGGATGGTGTCTGTTTATCACAATATTCTATAGGAATTTTGATTCTGGTTTGTAGGTCAGCGATGCTTTTCAAATCAAGGTTGTACTGCTCCAGCTTCTATTTGTCCCCTTCGATGGCTGCCCCACAGAAGTATACGTCCTCCAGAGACAAGAAATCGTGAAGCTCACGTGGTATGGAGGGCGAGTGTATGATGTGGTACACCAAAACATCATCTTTGTGGCACAGCTGAAGGACGGCGGCGCGCTGGATCTTCCCAGGGGCACTCTCCTTGTACTCTGCGTTGAGACCGATGACCCTCGTCTCTACCTTTTCGAGGGAGTTGGATACATTGTTGATCCACTGCCGAACAACCCTTGGGTGGACGGTGATGGTGGCAACTATGCCCATCGAGCCTTCGACGAGGACATGTTGGACGCTAAAAACCTGCATCTCGATCTCTTCCGCCATTTGGAACCGCTGGAATGGAGGGCTATGGTTTGGAGAATTAGGATTAGATAGCTAGTCTAACTGAAGTAGTAGATGATTATTTAAAGAGGTTAAAACAATGTGAACACAGTGGGGTTTGGATGCAAATGAAGATGAAGGGGAGGTGAAGAAGCCGAGGAGAATCGGTTCCCGATGGAGAAGTAAACGGGAGAAGTGGCGTGCAGGCAGTTGATTAGATGGCTAGGTAAACTAAACGAAAAGGCTATGCGGGTAGACTGATGAGTCGTACCTATTCGTGTACATGCCCATCCTTCCTGATAGGTGGGACCTATGCAAACAGATAAAAAAATGCGTCGTAGTTTTTTTTGAGCACGTGAGTGGGAGACACAAGATTCTCTGGTTAAGGAATACTCCCTCCGTTTAGGTGAGTATAAGTCACCTTATGAAAATCAGGTTTTCCCAAAACCTTTAGGCGTGGAGCATTAACTTCCTACTCGATCCCCTCCCAGCCTCGTTAGCCAGCGTTCTCTTCCTCTGCTGTCGCGTTCTACCTTTCCATTTTTCCTCTTCTCAAGTGTGGAACGATCTGCATGCCGTCATTGATGCACCAGAACGACCACTGCATGCATCATGGCAGGGCGTTGATTGGGCATGCACGAGAATTTGGTTAGTCCCGCCTTCGGTCGCTGTGTGCTGTCGCTCAACAGTGGCATGGCGACGCTTGACGACCAGTTTGCCGGCAAAATGCTGATGGTAACCATCAACGGCGACCGGCCTCCCATCTCGCCGGACGACCTTATCAAAGCTCTTGGCATTGCGCACAACATCCAAATAAGTGACTTGCTTGTCAAAGTCTGTCTCCCACCGGCTGATTTCTTTGTCAGGTTCCGGACAACTTTTAACTGCAGTCGTGTGTTCGAATCTTCCCGTCGTTTGTTCTGCGATGGCGCGCTGGTGAGCTTTGATCGATGGCACCCAGGATGGGGCTCGGTGCCCTCTAAGCTTGAGTTTTTAACAAAGCTTACCTTCCACGGCATGCCTCGACGTGCTTGGAACAACGAGTCCATGAACGAGCTTATCAACGACCTTGGAGGTGAGCTCGTAAGTATGTTTGTTCCTCCAGACAGCTGGGCTTTGACAGTTATGGCATGGATGAAGAAGCCGTCCACCATACCGAAGGTGATTGGTGTTGAGATACCGGTGCAGGAACCGGGGTTGTACTATTCGTCACCACCAAGGCCGCCGCAGACCACGTTAGGGATGTACCTGTATCGAGTGTTCGTGCATGTCGAAGAAGTGGTCAATCCATCAATCGAAGTCCTGCCGCCGCCGCTGGTGCCAGGGTCCGTTGACAACGTCCATTACAGGAGTCAACGTCAGACTTTCCCCGTGTTGCTCGGAACGATGGATGGCACATGGCCTACTCCATCGTGCGATGGAGGCTACTGCTTCTTTGGGAGAAGAGGCAGGGCTGGCTGCCTGGATGTGCCCTAATTTGAGGTAACAACTGAATCTTGTCAGATACTAGTTAAATCTGAGCTATGGGTGTGAAGCACTGATATGCCAGTACATTTGATTGTGACCTGTTCTAATTTTGTACCTGAAATTTTCTTAGAAAGGGTTGTACGTCAACTTAATGTGCTAGCAGAACTTATTGTGTTGTCTGTCTGTTTCTTTGCACAATATTCAAGATATTTCCCCGTCATTGATAGAGACGATGAACCGTTATGTAAGAGTTCGTTGGTTTCAACATAGCCCTTCCCGTAGCGATCCACTTCTTCCATCCTGATTGTCCGCATGCGTGAAATTTTTGTATGCAAGTTCAGTGTGCTATGATGTTCTATATGATTGTGTCAACTATATAAGTTTTTACTGAGCATCAGCAATGCATATGGCTGAAAGATGTATTTACGAGCATCGACCGATGGGTCTCTCTCTCTCTCACACACACACACAGACACACGCACACGCACACACACACACGCACATGCACAAGTGGGACCCGTTGAATTATTTATTTGCTCATGACAGCTTTTAATTAGGTTCCACTGTAATCTAACCTTTTTCTTAAGTTATTAATTGAGCTCAGTGACTTGAAAAAGTTGTACAGAAGCCTTGTTTGGGCCTTTCCGGCGTCGCTGAATGTGGGCTGAGTAACCATGTTAGGTTGTACTGTACTACACATGCCTTTTCTTCAACATCAGCAATGCAACTGGGCCGATAGTTGTACATAATATCCGGGTCAACTTGTTATTCTCCGCCCCGCTGGGCTGCAAACTTTCCTAGGAGGTATGCATTAGGCTTAACAAGGAACTGGACTTTAAGAAATAATAAATGGGATGTAATTATAATAAGTGGACAGTTACTATGCACCAAAAACGTAATTAGTTTGAAAAATATATTATTTTTGGAATTTGAAAATTTTAATTTCATTACTTGTTGCGTGCACAATATTTCGTTGGATTTTAACGTACTACAACTTTATTTTGAAATTATATTTAACCTGACTAGAAATTTTGGATAAAAATATTTTGGATCCCATCAAAATGTGGGAATTTTTTTGAATTCTATTATGAGCGGTTGTTTGAAATTATGAATCGTTGTCCTAGCTAGAAGTTGGGTTGTACTTTTAACAAACTGTAAATGGGCTGTAGTAAATTCCATTAGATTTAAAAAATGGGTTGTACATTCTTACAAATCGCAAATGGGCTATATGTTCTCTGGCAAATCCGAGCTGTGGGCCTACTAAGTTGACGCGTACCAAGGGCTTTGTCAACTTAGTCAATATAAACGATTTTAGCTACAGTGATCGTACGATGTCCAGCCAATGGCCGTAGTGCTTCTTCAACCTCTGGTCTTCTTGCTCCAGCCGCCCAAAGCAACACCGGTTGTGTCGCGTGCTCCTGCCTCCCGTGGCCGGCTGTGATGCCGCGGAGGCCTCACCGCCCCGTACTACTCCCACCGCTGGCCAGGCCATCCCTCTACTCACCCACACCCCCTGTTATTCTGCAGTGACGGCAGCCTCACACCGCAGCCGAACCAGTGAACCCTCGTACTCCTCTCCGTGTGGGCTTCCACTTCTGTGTCTTCCCCGGCTCCGCGTCGTCCCCTTCCTAGGCCTCGCCGTCGTCCAGACCACCGCCCTGGTGCTCTCGGCGCGGCGTGGTCAACGTGGTCAACGACTGACTTCCATCGGAAGAGTACTATACGTGGAGAGGCTGACAGCTGGGTCCAGGCGGCCGTGAGGAAGTGCCTCCTTATTGCACGCAAAATAATTATTCCTCCACCTGATAGCAGGGACCCACCGGACGGGCCACCTTATTTCGCAAAAAAACATTTCCCCCTGACAGCTGGGACCCACTGGACGGGCCAGTGTATTTCGTGAAAAAACGTTCCCCCCGCTGTCAGCTCGGACCCACCGGAAGTGCCTCCTTATTACGCACAAAAAATGAATACTCCCCCTGCTAGCTGGGACCCACCATGGTGGGAGGCTAACTTGTGGGCCTACTAAGTTGACTAGGACGGGGGCCTTTGTCAACTTTAGTCAATATGAATGATTCTAGCTCCAGTGACCGTACGATGTCCATCCAACGGCCGTAGTGCTTCTTCAACCTCTGGTCTTCTTGCTCCAGCCTCCCAAAGCAGCGCCGGTCGTGCCGCATGCTCCTCCCTCCCGTGGCCGGCTGTGTTGCCGCGGAGGCCTGATACGTCTCCAACGTATCTATAATTTTTGATTGCTCCATGCTATATGATCTACTGTTTTGGACATTATTGGGCTTTATTATCCACTTTTATATTATTTTTGGGACTAACCTATTAACCGGAGGCCCAGCCCAGAATTGCTGTTTTTTGCCTGTTTTAGGGTTTCGAAGAAAAGGAATATCAAACGGAGTCCAAACGGAATGAAACCTTCGGGAACGTGATTTTCTCAACAAATAAGACCCAGGAGACTTGGACCCTACGTCAAGGCACGAAACAGGAGGCCACGAGGTAGGGGGGCGCGCCTGCCTACCCTGGGTGCGCCCTCCACCCTCATGGGCCCCCTGTTGCTCCACCGACGTACTCCTTCCTCCTATATATATCAACGTACCCTCAAATGATAAGATACGGAGTCAAAACCCTAATTCCATGGCCGTAACTTTCTGTATCCACAAGATCCCATCTTGGGGCCTGTTCCGGAGCTCCGCCCGAGGGGGCATCGATCACGGAGGGCTTCTACATCAACACCATAGCCCCTCCGATGAAGTGTGAGTAGTTTACCTATGACCTATGTGTCCATAGTTAGTAGCTAGATGGCTTCTTCTCTCTTTTTGGATCTCAATACAATGTTTTCCCCCTCTCTTGTGGAGAACTATTCGATGTAATCTTCTTTTTGCTGGGTGTTTGTTGAGACTGATGAATTGTGGGTTTATGATCAGGTCTATCTATGAATAATATTTGAATCTTCTCTGAATTCTTTTATGTATGATTGGTTATCTTTGAAAGTCTCTTCGAATTATCAGTTTGGTTTGGCCTACTAGATTGATCTTTCTTGCAATGGGAGAAGTGCTTAGCTTTGGGTTCAATCTTGCGGTTTCCTTTCCCGGTGACAGTAAGGGCAGCAAGGCACGTATTGTATTGTTGCCATCGAGGATAACAAGATGGGGTTTTCTTCATATTGCATGAGTCTATCCCTCTACATCATGTCATCTTGCTTAAGGCGTTACTCTGTTTTTAACTTAATACTCTAGATGCATGCTGGATAGCGGTCGATGAGTGGAGTAATAATAGTAGATGCAGGCAGGAGTCGGTCTACTTGTCTTGGACGTGATGCCTATATACATGGTCATACCTAGATATTCTTATAACTATGCTCAATTCTGTCAATTGCTCAAAGTAATTTGTTCACCCACCGTAGAATAATTATGCTCTCGAGATAAGCCACTAGTGAAACCTATGGCCCCCGGGTCTATCTTTATCATATTGATCTCCTACTACTTAGTTATTTCCTTTGTTATTTACTTTGCCTTTATTTTACTTTGCATCTTTATCACAAAAATACCCAAAATATTATCTTTATCATATCTATCAGATCTCACTCTCGTAAGTGGCCCTATAGGGATTGACAACCCCTATTTGAGTTGGTCGCAATGATTTATTTGTTTTGTGCATGTACGAGGGACTCGCGCGTAGCCTCCTACTGGATTGATACCTTGGTTCTCAAAAACTGAGGGAAATACTTACGCTACTTTGCTGCATCATCCCTTCCTCTTCGGGGAAAACCAACGCAGTGCTCAAGAGGTAGCAAGAAGGATTTCTGGCGCCGTTGCTGGGGAGGTGAGTGCTTGAAGGTATTTCTTTAGATCTTGCAATCGAGTATTTTAGTTTCTTGTTTTATCACTAGTTTAGTTTATAAAATAAAACTATAAAAAATGGAATTGAGTTTACCTCATACGCTTCATCTTTTTAATATCTATCGTGGGAATAAGGATTCCGATAATTGTGCTCAAGTGCTAGAAGAATAATGCATTAAAATGTTTGGCACTAAATATTTGAATGATGAGCATGATTGCAATGTTATTAGTATGAATTCCTTGAATATCCATGATGCTAATGATATGCAAAGCCACAAGCTTTGGGAAGCTATGTTTGATGAAGATGATATTTTTTGTCCCCCAAGTTGTGATGACAAAATTTATTATGATGAAAGCATGCCTCCTATTTATGATGATTATATTGATGAAAGTGGATTTGGAGAGGTCATGACTTTATTTTGTGATGAATCCACTATTCCAGAAGAGGTTCCAATTGATTATGAGAACAAAGTTGCTACCTATGATGATTATTGTGATGACTTGTATGCTATAAAGAATAATGATATCCATGAAACTTGTCATCATGATTTTAGTTTTCAATTGGATTATGCCTCACATGATAATTATTTTGTTGAGTTTGCTCCCACTATTATTCATGAGAAGAATTTTTCTTATGTGGAGAGTAATAAAAAATTCTATGCTTGTAGATCATGAAAAGAATGCTTTAGGTGCTGGTTATATTGTTGAATTCATTCATGATGCTACTGAAAATTATTATAAGAGAGGAATATATGCTTGTAGGAATTGCAATAATATCAAGTTTCCTCTCTATGTGCTTAAAATTTTGAAGTTATGCTTGTTTTACCATCCTATGCAAGTTGATTCTTGTTCCCACAAGTTGTTTGCTCACAAAATCCCTATGCATAGGAAGTGGGTTAGACTTAAATGTGCTAGTCATATTCTTCATCTTGCTCTCTTTATGTTTCAATTCCTATCCTTTATGTGAGCATCATTGAAATCATCATGCCTAGCTAGGGGCGTTAAACGATGGCGCTTGTTGGAAGGCAACCCAATTTTATTTTTGTCCCTTGATTTTTTCTCCTGTTTAGTAATAAATAATTTATCTAGCCTCTGTTATGGTTGAGTTTTTATGCTTTTAATTAGTATTTGTGCCAAGTAGAACCTTTGGGAAGACTTGGGGAAAGTCTTTGCGATCATGCTGTAAAAAACAGAAACTTTAGCGCTCACAAGAATTGCTGCCATTTTTATTTGGGGAGTGCTATTTAGTCAATTCTGTTTGCAGATGATTAATAGATAAATTCCTCAGGTCTAGCAATTTATTTCAGAATTTTATGAGTTCCAGAAGTATACGTTTGATCCATATTACTACAGACTGTTCTGTTTTTGACAGATTCTGTTTTCGATGTGTTGTTTGCTTATTTAGATGAATCTATGAGTAGTTCTCCCTCAGGGCTGAGGGTATGTACCAGTAGCTATGTGTTTGATCTCTCTCTCTCTCTCTCTCTCTCTCTCTCTCTCTCTCTCTCTCTCTCTCTCTATCGTGTTCTTGAGGTGATACGACCTTGATGTATCGCGAGCTTTCCTATTATATTTGGATCCTATGATGTTTCTTCCCCCCTCTACTCTCTTATAATGGATTGAGTTTTACCTTTGAAGTTATCTTTTAGGATTGAGTCTTTAAAGATTTGAGAACACTTGATGTATGTCTTGCCGTGCGTATCTGTGGTGACAATGGGATACCACGTGATTCACTTGATGTATGTTATGGTGATCAACTTGCGGGTTCCGCCCATGAACCTATGCATAAGGGTTGGCACACATTTTCGTCGTGATTCTCCGGTAGGAACTTTGGGGCACTCTTTGAAGTTCTATGTGTTGGTTGAATAGATGAATTTGAGATTGTGTGATGCATATCGTATAATCATACCCACGGATACTTGACGTGACATTGGAGTATCTAGGTGACATTAGGGTTTTGGTTGATTTGTGTCTTAAGGTGTTATTCTAGTACGAACTCTAGGGCTGTTTGTGGCACTTATAGGAATAGCTCAATGGATTGATTGGAAAGAATAACTTTGAGGTAGTTTCATACCCTACCATAATCTCTTCGTTCGTTCTCCGCTATTAGTGATTTTGGAGTGACTCTTTGTTGCATGTTGAGGGATAGTTATATGATCCAATTATGTTATTATTGTTGAGAGGACCTGCACTAGTGAAACTATGAACCCTAGGCCTTGTTTACTATCATTGAAATACCGTTTACGCTCACTTTTATCATTAGTTACCTTGCTATTTTTATATTTTCAGATTACAAAAACCTTTATCTACCATCCATATACCACTTGTATCACCATCTCTTCGTCGAACTAGTGCACCTATACAATTTACCATTGTATTGGGTGTGTTGGGGACACAAGAGACTCTTTGTTATTTGGTTGCAGGGTTGCTTGAGAGAGACCATCTTCATCCTACGCCTCCTACGGATTGATAAACCTTAGGTCATCCACTTGAGGGAAATTTGCTACTGTCCTACAAACCTCTGCACTTGGAGGCCCAACAACGTCTACAAGAAGAAGGTTGTGTAGTAGACATCAAGGCCTCACCACCCCCTACTATTCCCACTGCTGGCCAGGCCCTGCGGCGACGGCAGCCTCACACCGTAGTCGAACCAGTGAACCCTTGTACTCCTCTCCGCGCGGGCTTCCACTGCCACGTCTTCCCTGGCTCCCCATCGTCCCCTTCTTAGGCCTCACCGTCGTCCACCGCCTTGGTGCTCTCGGTGCGACATGGTCAACGTGGTCAAGGAACGACTTCCATCAGACGTGGACTGTACGTGGAGAGGCTGACAACTGGGTCCACGGCCGCAGCAAGGAAGTGCCTCCTTATTACGCGGAAAATAATGATTCCTCCACCTGACAGCAGGGACCCACCGGACAGGCCACTGTATTTCGTGAAAAAAACGTTTCCCCCTAACTACTGGGACCCACCAGCTACATCTTCGCACGCAAGGAAGTGCGTTCGGGCAAAAAAAATGATTCGCCCCCCTGACTGCTCAGACCCACCAGCTACATCTTCGCAGGCAAGGAAGTGCCTGACAATCGGGACTCACCTGGTCGAAGCGTACGTAGCATTGTCATTCTGGTCACGAACGTGTACGTACAAATATACTGGTGGATGTAGAGGCGCACACGTGTCGTAGTAGAGGCGCGCATGTAGCATGTACACGTATGTACAACGGCCAGGGTGCAAGAAAGAAAATACGGCCACGTATGTGTACATACGGGCGGGGTCTCGAACGCCTACTCGCGCATACGTATGGCCAGGGCTCGTGTACATGGCTGGGTCGGAATAGAGAAACAGCGTCATCTTCGTGTTCATGGGAAGGCAACGAAACGCGTCGTGTTCATGGGGAGGCACCGGAATGCGCCGTGTTCATCGGGAGGCAACGGAACGCGTGGGAGCCAATCGGATGGGTCAGAACAGAATGCGTGGTCGTGTTCATCGGGAGGGCTTGGACAAAACAGGCGATGGAAATGAAGCCTGGCGTACCGCACAACGGAGGAAACAGACCTCCTACGTTCGGAACGGGGTCCTGTTGATCAGGAGGGGTCTGGCGTACCGCAAAACGTAGGAAACGGACCTCCTACGGTCGAAATGGGGGTCTTGTTGATCGGGAGGGGTGTGGCGTACCGCAAAACGGATGAAACGGACCTCCTACGGTCGAAACGGGGGTCCTGTTGATCGGGAGGGGTTTGTGCGTACCGCAAAACGGGACTCCACAGGATACTGTTCATCTCCACCATCGACCTCCTCCAACCTCCACGGGCTACCGTCGACCTCCTCCGGCCTCCATGGGTTCCTGTTCATCCAGCCTCCACCGCGCGCTACTACACCGGCTACTGTTCAACCAACCCTCCACGGGCACCCCTCCACCGTCTACTGTTCATCCAGCCCTCCACACCACGGGGTCCTGTTCAACCACCCCTCCACGGGCACCCCTCCACCGTCTACTGTTCATCCAACCCTCCACCACACCACGGGGTCCTGTTCATCTAGAGGCAATGCCACCGCTCACTGTTCATCCAACCCCCCGCAATGCTCATTGTTCATCCCAGAGGTAGCATCGATCGGCTTCAGTTAGCAGCAGTAGTGAAGGAATCGCTCGATCGGGTTCAGTTAACAGCCATCGATCGATCGCTCGGGTTTAGTAACGCGTAGCCTGCAGTGCAAATGCTCGGGTTCAGTTACAGCCCAACGCCTCGCTCGGGTTCAGTTAGAGCCAACGCCTCGCACACACGCGCGTACGTGTACGAGAGAAATGCGCATCACTCGGCCCCCGACCTCCCACCGTAACCGGGAACTCCACGAAATTTTCCTCCCCCTCGCTTCTACCATGGTTTTTTCCGTCATGGACGGCCCAAAGAATGTCATGCAGCTGCGTCTCAGGCCCGCCCAGCATGAAAAGCCCATTTCCTATCATGATTTTTTGTCATAGAAGTAGGAGCCCACCACATCTATGATGATACCGGGTGTTGTCACAATTATCGTCATAGAAGTGTCATATGTATGACAGAATTTTTTTCGTTCGGCCAAAAATGTCACGGATGTGTCTTTTTTTGTAGTGCATGTGACATATCAGAACGAAGAACAGAAGCAGGTTTGGGTGTCGAAAGCTTACTCAAAACAGAAGGTGAATCAAGTGCGGAGCTAGATGGCAGTTCCTTACCTCCCCTCGTAGTTGAGGGTAAATCTTGGTTTTTGGATCTCCCAAGTTCTTCATAATGATAAGAAGATATAAATCCCAAGTGACTCAAAGAATAGAGCTATGCTCCCCGGCAACGGCGCCAGAAAATAGTCTTGATAACCTACAAGTATAGGGGATCGCAACAGTTTTCGAGGGTAGAGTATTCAACCCAAATTTATTGATTTGACACAAGGGGAGCCAAAGAATATTCTCAAGTATTAGCAGCTGAGTTGTCAATTCAACCACACCTGGAAACTTAATATCTGCAGCAAAGTATTTAGTAGCAAAGTAATATGATAGTAGTGGTAACGGTAGCAAAAGGTAATAGTAGCAAAAGTAATGTTTTTGGTATTTTGTAATGATGATAGCAATAGCAACGGAAAAGTAAATAAGCGAAGAACAATATATGGAAAGCTCGTAGGCAATGGACCGGTGATGGAGAATTATGCCGGATGCGGTTCATCATGTAACAGTCATAACATAGGGTGACACAGAACTAGCTCCAATTCATCAATGTAATGTAGGCATGTATTCCGAATATAGTCATACGTGCTTATGGAAAAAAACTTGCATGACATCTTTTGTCCTACCCTCCCGTGGCAGCGGGGTCCTAATGGAAACTAAAGGATATTAAGGCCTCCTTTTAATAGAGTACCGGAACAAAGCATTAGCACATAGTGAATACATGAACTCCTCAAACTATGGTCATCACCGGTAAGTATCCCGATTATTGTCACTTCGGGGTTAACGGATCATAACGCATAATAGGTGACTATAGACTTGCAAGATAGGATCAAGAACTTTCATATATTGATGAAAACATAATAGGTTCAGATCTGAAATCATGGCACTCGGGCCCTAATGACAAGCATTAAGCATAGCAAAGTCATAGCAACATCAATCTCAGAACATAGTGGATACTAGGGATCAAACCCTAACAAAACTAACTCGATTACATGATAGATCTCATCCAACCCATCACCGTCCAGCAAGCCTACGATGGAATTACTCACGCACGGCGGTGAGCATCATGAAATTGGTGATGGAGGATGGTTAATGATGACGATGGCGATGGATTCCCCTCTCCGGAGCCCCGAATGGACTCCAGATCAGCCCTCCCAAGAGGTTTTAGGGCTTGGCGGCGGCTCCGAATCGTAAAACGCGATGAATTCTTCTCTCTGATTTTTTTCTCCACGAAAGCAAATATATAGAGTTGGAGTTGAGGTCGGAGGAGCTCCAGGGGGCCCACGAGGTAGGGGGGCGCGCCCCCACCCTCGTGGATAGGTGGTGAGCCCCCTGGTCTTCATCTTTTGCAAGGTCTTTTTTTACTATTTCCGAATAGATGTTCCGTGAAGTTTCAGTCATTCCGAGAACTTTTGTTTCCGCACATAAATAACACCATAGCAATTCTGCTGAAAACAACGTCAGTCCGGGTTAGTTCCATTCAACTCATGCAAGTTAGAGTCCAAAACAAGGGAAAAAGTGTTTGGAAAAGTAGATACCACGGAGACATATCAGCTGGCTGCGTGGGGCGGTGCTCCCCACGGATGACTCGAGCTTCTTGAAGCTTGGAAATTTCCTGGAGGATGAACTATTGCTTCTCTGTCGCTTGGTGATGTCTACTACACAACCTTCTTCTTGTAGACGTTGTTGGGCCTGCAAGTGCACAGGTTTGTAGGACAGTAGCAAATTTCCCTCAAGTGGATGACCTAAGGTTTATCAATCCGTAGGAGGCGTAGGATGAAGATGGTCTCTCTCAAGCAACCCTGCAACCAAATAACAAAGAGTCTCTTGTGTCCCCAACACACCCTTTTATGTGGTTTGGTATATTTTAGTTCTAGCCACATAACTATTTTCAGGATTTTATAAAATGGTTTAGTATTTTACTAAACTAAAACAACACAGAACAATATTAGTAAAAACAACAGAAATAGGAAAAGCAGAGAGGAGAGAAATCTTACCTGGCGCTCACCTGGTAGCCCAGCCGGCCCAGCTCCTGTGCGGCCCAGCCCATCTGGGCCTCCCCTGTCGCCTTCCTCCTCTGCCAGGAGGATGGGCACGCGCCCGGCGCGCGCAGCCACGCGCCCCGGCCACCTCCTCCCTGCCTGGCTGCCTCCTCCTCCCCTGGACGTCTCCCGAGCGCCACGCACTCGCCCTCGACCCTCTCTCACTCTCCCGTGTCTCTCCCTCCGTCCCTATCCCCCTCTGCTCCCTCTCCCTCCCGCGACCGAACGGAGCTCGTCGCCGCCGCTCGCCGTAGCCACGCCTACCGGCCACCCCACGCCTCGCAGACGCTCCGGAAAGCTCCGCCTCGTCTCCCTCTTCATCCTCACCCAGACGAAAGGCGCCGGAAACCCCTGGATGCCGCTAGCTCCGCCATTCCCCTCCTCGGCCACCGAGGATCGCCGTCGTCAAATTCGTCGCCGTTCGGCCTTCCCCGAGCTCGCCGTCCATCTCTTCGGGATCCACGTGAGCTCCTCCGTCGTTTCCCCCTCCCCGCTTAGTCACGCTCGCCCTCTAGCTGTCGTCTCCACCATGGCCGAACCTTCGCCGCCACCCGCACTCGTCGCCGTTGATGCTCCGGTGACCATTTGGTCCCGGGCATGCGCCCAACGCGCTCCCCGCATCGCGTAGAGCCTCCGTGGCACTTCGCCGCGCCTGTTTGCGCACCACAGCCCCATCCCCACTTGCACCCGAGCTTCGGCCGCCGCCGAGCTCGTCGCCGGCACCACTCCGGCCACTCCCCGGCCGCGCCACCACCACAGTTGGATGCGGACGAGCGTCCGCATCCCGAAGCTGTGCTCCGCGCGCCAAACTGAGCCCTGTGGGCAAAACCCGAGGCTCGCCACCGCGGCTGGCCTCGCCGGCGTCAAGCCGCCGGTGGGTTTGACCCACGTTGACCACGGCGGGACCCCCCCTGTGTCCATGACAGGTGGGGCCGGCCTGTTAATTAGGTTAGGATTAGTGTTAACTAAAATCTAGTTAGACTAATTACACTGACACGCGGGACCCACTGTCAGATTTGACCTGGACAACGCCCGTTGACTTGCTGACGTCACCGTGAAGTCATGCTGACGTAGTAATAGGTTTTCTGGATTTAATTTATTTCAGAAAATTCCAGAAAATTGTATAAACTTCTAAAATTCATAGAAATTCAACCGTAACTCCAAATTAAATAAATTATATATGAAAAATTATCAGAAAAATTCAAGGAATCCATCCGTACCATTTTCATGCATGTTAGAACAACTTATAGCTGCTGTTTAGCACAAATCAATTAAATGGCATTTGAATAATCACATATGGAGTTTGAATTTGAATCTTGTATTCAAACCAACTTCATTTAATCTGTTGCTAGTTGCATTAGCTCAAGACACATTCATATTGCCATGTCATGAGCATGCATCATATTGTGCATTGCATTGATCGTGTTTCTTCTGTGTTTGCCGGTGTTGTTCCCCCTCGGTAGACGTTGTACCGACGATGTGATCTTCAGAAGTGCCAGGCAAGCAAAACCCCCTTGTTCATTCCGATACAATCCTACTCTCTCGCTCCTGCTCTCTTTTAATGCATTAGGACAACACCGATTCATCTGTTACTTGCTGCGGTAGCTGAACCCCTTTATCCTCTGCATGACCTGTCATTGCCACAGTAAATAGATGAAACCCACTAGCATGAGTAGGAGTTGTTTGATCCCTATTGTGCCTACTCATTCATGCTTGTTTGTCATGCCTTCTACTGCTTAGAGTTGAGTCAGGTCTGATTCATCGGGGATGAATCAGAGGTGTGTGAACATGTCCTACTGTGTGTGAGCTAAGTGTGTGAACACGATTTGGTAAAGGTAGCGGTGAGAGGCCATGTAGGAGTACATGGTGGGTTGTCTCATTGAAGCCATCCTCAGGAACTGAGTTCTGTGTTTGTGATCCATGATTCAGCTACTACCACGCATTGGGCCCGAAACCAATGGACCCTCTCGGCTTCTTAATCACCCTTGTCCTCTGTCCAGGAGTTGCAAGTAGTTTCTGGTGTTTGTAGTATGCTGGAGGCCGTGCGCAGCGCTGACCGTAGGGGTGGGCTGTGATGCGGTAGGCACGTGGCACGGTGTACCGGGCGCCCGTTTGGTGTCTCGGGAACCCTGTTCACATCGTTTGGGGCTGTGAGCGAAACTCCGACCGGATCTCCTCATGGATGGAACCCGAATAGGCGATAAACCTGGACTAGAGACTCGAGTGATTAGGCAGGCCGTGGCCGACACCCACGTTGGGCTTCCGCTTGAAGGTTGCCGAGTACATGTCGTGTAAACGGCGGTAAGTGGTGAGAGCGTGTGTGAAGAAGTACACCCCTGCAGGGTTAACATCATCTATTCGAATAGCCGTGTCCGCGGAAAAGGACTTCTGGGTTGCTTATATCCGTTCATAGACAAGTGAAAGTGGATACTCTAAAATACGCAAGATAAGCGTGAGTGCTATGGATAGCGCTCTCGTAGGGAGACGGGAGCGGATCCATAGTGGTGTATTGATATGGTGAATATGTGGACTCGTGTGCGCCACCTCAAAAGAGTTACTTGCAGTCGTAGTTTAGGATAGCCACCGAGTCAAAGCTGGCTTGCTGCAGTTAAACCCCACCATCCCCTTTGTTGATAATGATGCATATGTAGTTAGTTCTGGTGTAAGTCTTGCTGGGTACATTTGTACTCACGTTTGCCTATTTTATGTTTTGCAGAGAGACTTCGGTCTCGCTAGTAGTTCCACGTGGGCTTCGACGTTTAGCTTGTTACCTCAGCTACGATCTTGTGCCCTCGGTAGGATTGGTAGATAGTCAGGCTTCTCAGCCTTTTTCATTTATAGATGTCTGTACTCAGACATGATAGCTTCCGCTTGTGCTTTGACTTGTATGCTCTGATTGTTGGGTCATGAGACCCATGTTTGTAATATCTCGCTCCTCGGAGCCTATTGGATAAATACTTGAGTCGTAAAGTCATGTTGTGATGCCATGTTGTGTTTGCACATATCGAGCATATTGTGTGTATGTTATGGAAATGCTTGGTATGTGTGGGATCTGACTATCTAGTTGTTTATCCTTAGTAGCCTCTCTTACCGGGAAATGTCTCCTAGTGTTTCCACCGAGCCATGGTAGCTTGCTACTGCTCCGGAACACTTAGGCTGGCCGGCATGTGTCCTTCTCGTTCCTGTGTCTGTCCCTTCGGGGAAATGTCACGCGATGGATACCGGAGTCCTGTTAGCCCGCTACAGCCCGGTTCACCGGAGTCCTGCTAGCCCAGTGCTACAGCCTGGATTCACTCGCTGATGACCGACACGTTCGATGCTGGGTCATGGATGCCTGTCCCTGTAAGTCTGTGCCACTTTGGGTTTACGACTAGCCATGTCAGCCCGGGCTCCTTTTCATATGGATGCTAGCGACACTATCATATACATGTGCCAAAAGACGCAAACGGTCCCGGGCAAAGGTAAGGCGACACCCGTGGGAATACCGTGCGTGAGGCCGCAAAGTGATATGAGGTGTTACATGCTAGATCGATGTGACATTGAGTCGGGGTCCTGACAGCGTTGGTATCAGAGCTTGACTGCCTGTAGGATTACCAAGCCAAACTGGTCGAAGTTGAGTCTAGAAATTCTTTAGTTATATAAGGGAATTGACTGTGGGATGGAACGTAAGGCTCTTTTTTCTCCTTATACCTTATGCCCTTCTGATCTGAGTCATCTTATCTTTCCTATGGGGTTAAAGAACTAGGCTTTCTCTTCTTTCTATCAGGATCACGTGTTACTAATTCCTAGACCTTTAAGATTGTTGGAATTAAGTCTCAGTTCAGTTCCTACTACTTCCGTATGTTAATTGTTGATCCCGGAACCTTGATATTGTGCTTCTGAGTGGTTATGCCACCATTTTGTAGTATGTCTCAAATCTTTTCTGAGCATTTACAACCGTTATGCTGTCCGAGTCATCCCAGGTTTCTAAACAGTCTGATGCATTTGCAAAATCCTTTTCCTCTGGTTTCAATGTCTTTTAGGCCAGGTTAATCACACAAATTGTTGAGTTGAGGTACTCTACTGCCTCGACCTTTATGTGGAGTTATTATTATGACCCTAGGTGTCTCAGGGGAACATCTAGTAGTCTAGCCATGTTTTGTGTCCCAATGTGATGATTCTGGCTTTTATTCTCGAAAGCATCCCGTGATGCCACTTAGTAGTAGGTATTCTACTCCTTGGGTTTTGAACCCGAGATTCACCCTACTTACTTCATGTTGATAGTGTTTGCTAGTTCCTTTAGGTTATTAGTAACCTTTGCGATAGTCCTCGAGGTTCATGGTACATCCTTCTTCCAATTACCATGAACCATTCTTGGCAGGAGTTCTTCTGAACCAAAAGATGACAGCAAGAGTGCTCTCGATGAGTTCTCCATGCTATATTGTGACTCTGCCAGTCCTATCTCTCTGCATGGGTTATCTGGAAGAAATGTTGATCTCGCCCGACATACTAATCTATGCATCCACAACTCAGAAAATTATATGTTCCTTTGAGTTGTTCTCTTTAGTTGCATTCTGACCCTCGTCTATCAATTGATAGTCAACAGTATGCATGCATTCGTTTATCGATACCTATTACTCTTGTGGTCCGTCAAGCCATTCTATCGCGGAATGACTAGGAGAAACAAACTCTAGTACCTCTTCCATATCCAGGATTGGGTCAAAGAAGTTGTGCTCCGCAGATCAAATTGCTAATCCAGCTTTTGTTCTGCTCTACCTTGGAGTATTACATATTTTATATCGAGATTGTTATAGGAATTGCACACCATCCTATGAACTCTTGGTACAGTGATACTTCTTGCCATCATTGTTCATTCCTCGGTTCCTGTGTTATTGTAACCAGAATGCCGACAAATGAATCATGGCGTGTGAAATCAATACTGTTAGCAACTCTGTTGCCTGGTAGTTAAATGGACGATAACCTCATTCTTAGCGTGTTGATTATTGAATCGTCACCCTAAGACTGATTGTGCTACCTAGTCCCTATTTCTGGTGCAGCCTTCGATTGATGAGTTAGGATCTTGTCAAGTCCTCACTCATTTGATCATATCGTCTTGGCCTCAAAAGCGAGATTGTTCTCGAGCTTAGTAACATACCGGTGGTTCGTGGTTTTCCGAATATCTCCTCGGAAGTATTACCAGGTTGTCCCCTGACTGTTATGTTGAGCCCGTGATCAAGTTGGTTTCTTGTGAACCACCTTCTCTCCAAGAATCGGTATTAGATATCCCTGAGCTAGTTGGCTAAGCTAGACAACAACCTGGAGAGTTGGAAGATAAAAGCTTGCCTGACTTAGTTCGTTCCAAAGGGATATTCTTGTGTAGTGTGTGTTGAAGAAAGATGATATCTTCATCGATTGGTCCCTGTGATCAGTTGCTGGACCTATTGTCTTATCAATCCTTTGATTTGAGTGTGGGCTATCGTCAAATCAAATCAGTACCAACGATGCTCGTAATGTTGTCTTACTCGTGGTTGATCCCTCGAGCATACACCCTTACATCTTTGGGTCTGACCAATACTATCACCTTGTTCACATAGTTATGGAATTCCATCTCCATGGGAAGCTGGATGAATTGTTGTTGAGACCATCGACAACATCCTTGTCTTCTCCATAATTTTGCTGAACGTTAAGCTAGTGTTGGAAACTTTCGAAAGCATTTTCTTCATGCTAGCTCATGAAGTACTTGTTTGATGAAAGGAGTGACTTCCTCTTATACACGTGCATTTGATGAAAGTTGCCGCCATGAATTTGAGAAAGTTAGTTCTGCTTCCTCTGGAATCATCGCAAGTCAGTCATGCACACGTGCGAAGTATTTTGTGGTCTGGAGACTTGCAACCTTCATTCCATATGTGTCCCGAGCACACCAAGCCACTGATTGATTTGTTCAAGGAGAAGAAGTTCCTTCATAAGAGCTAATCATATGACTTATGCAAGGACTTCGATATCCTCGATGATGGTTCCCCCTCCTGAACTCGGTAGTGTTTTATTGTAAGACTACCATGTGATAATGTTTGTTTGGGACAACGTGTTCACATGTTTGTAGCAGAACCAGCTCATGTTTTGGAGCTTACTATCATAGTTCATTCCCCGAGAATCTCGCAGAATTTGTGTTGCAAACTTTCATTTTTCTTCCTAGACTCGATGAGTCTGGAATATCCTGACACCAACCAGATATGAATCTCAGGCAGATATGATGGTTTGGAACATTTCCCAAAAACTATAATATCGGTCCCTCGGAAACCGGTAAAGTGGATGTCGTGGCCAACACACCCAGCCGGAAGACCTGTTATTATAATATCTTGATTGAGGAAGTTGGCCACCTCCCCATAAGGATCTCGTAGAACTTATTCTAGTAGTTGTTCCTTATGGATTGTTTGTGCTCCCGAAGTCCAACCTTTTACTTGATGTTCTAGATAGCAAACCATATCTATGGGTGGATTACGCTAGCACATCAAGGAGAACATTAGAAGCGGAGTGCTAAATGACTCTCGGTCGATCATCCAGATTTTGTTTCCTTGGCCTCGCTAAGGTGAAATCTGAGAAAGTGTTATCTTCCTTTGCATCTGCATCATCCATCATCTTTCATCATGGTAGTAAGTTGTGTTGCCAGAATCCTTGACACGGATATTGGTAAAACCTTGATAATTGTGGAAATGCTCAAGTTCTTGAGAACACGCACAAGCGCTACGTGTTATCATCGGCTCTAACTGGGATTCCTCTCAGTTTCCTCGGCAATGCTATGACCTTTCAAACAGTGAATTCACTCTCTATTGTTGGGTTCTTCCCCAGTTACCAGAATCATTCCCAGCATTTGCATTTTGTTCCCAGCTTGCACCGCCAATGTGCCATTCTACCACGGGTATCTTCCATTTCCGGTGGTAAGCAAATTCATCCATTACGTTGTCTTCAACAAGGTAATCCACATCATCCAAGTCCGAGTATGCCATTCCACCGACCCCCTCCAAACGATCGCTCAAGAATTGCCTTAGGTTGGTTTAAAGAGTTTCAATGATCTCTGAATCAAAGGTAATTCTTTTTGCCACTTAAGGGGATGATTCTACGAGTCACCTTCCCTAAGGTGCATCATTATGGTATCACGGCAACTCAACTCCTCGCTGCGTTGACCACTGATTACCACCTTCTTAAGCGTGAAATTGTTGTCTACCTAGTGAACCTTCGTCATCTGCTTCACTCCATTCCTATGGATGTGTGCTTCGTCTCTCAGCTCGAGAGATGTTGCTATGTCTCAATCCGTGGGTTAATCCTGAGTTGTTCGACCTTCGAGAAGAACAATTCTTTTAGGGTCTTTCCTTTCCTCTCGTTGTCATGATAGTTGGAGTTCTCAGAGCAAGACTTCGAGATAATGATGGTGAACGAATCAACGTTCAATTGAAGTGCAACCTAGATCGTGAAGATTGTGCTAGTTGGCGTTCCCCCTTCACCTTACCCTACGCTTGAATCTCGGGACGAGATTTTTGTTTAGTGGGGGTGAGTTGTCACATCCCTGGTCCTGCTATGCACTAGGCTAGGCCTCATGTGAGCATCATGTTTTAATTCAAATGAAATTTGAATTGAGGGATTTTTCAAAGCCTCAGAAACCTTCTAAAAATGATCAACATTAAAATCTTCTCAAAGAAGTCCAAGAAAATGTTCCTCTTAGTCTCTGAAAATATTGCAAAGAGGTAAAACTCAAAACAATATTTTTGGTATCTCAGACTTAATTATTTTGGGCCTTTGAATTAAATAAATAACTATTTGCATTGGATATATATTTGATATATAAATAATATATGTCCAATACTACTGGAACATTTTATGTGGTTTGGTATATTTTAGTTCTAGCCACATAACTATTTTCAGGATTTTATAAAATGGTTTAGTATTTTACTAAAACAACACAGAACAATATTAATAAAAACAACAGAAATAGGAAAAGCAGAGAGGAGAGAAATCTTACCTGGCGCTCACCTGGTAGCCCAGCAGGCCCAGCTCCTGTGCGGCCCAGCCCATCTGGGCCTCCCCTGTCGCCTTCCTCCTCTGCCAGGAGGACGGGCACGCGCCCGGCGCGCGCAGCCACGCGCCCCGGCCACCTCCTCCCTGCCTGGCTGCCTCCTCCTCCCCCTGGACGTCTCCCGAGCGCCACGCACTCGCCCTCGACCCTCTCTCACTCTCCCGTGTCTCTCCCTCCGTCCCTATCCCCCTCTGCTCCCTCTCCCTCCCGCGACCGAACGGAGCTCGTCGCCGCCGCTCGCCGTAGCCACGCCTACCGGCCACCCCACGCCTCGCAGATGCTCCGGAAAGCTCCGCCTCGTCTCCCTCTTCATCCTCACCCAGACGAAAGGCGCCGGAAGCCCCTGGATGCCGCTAGCTCCGCCATTCCCCTCCTCAGCCACCGAGGATCGCCGTCGTCAAATTCGTCGCCGTTGGGCCTTCCCCGAGCTCGCCGTCCATCTCTTCGGGATCCACGTGAGCTCCTCCGTCGTTTCCCCCTCCCCTCTTAGTCGCGCTCGCCCTCTAGCTGTCGTCTCCACCATGGCCGAACCTTCGCCGCCGCCCGCACTTGTCTCCGGTGATGCTTCGGTGACCATTTGGTCCCGGGCATGCGCCCAACGCGCTCCCCACATCGCGTAGAGCCTCCGTGGCACTTCGCCGCGCCTGTTTGCGCATCGCAGCCCCATCCCCACTTGCACCCGAGCTTCGGCCGCCGCCGAGCTCGTCACCGGCACCACTCCGGCCACTCCCCGGCCGCGCCACCACCACAGTTGGATGCGGACGAGCGTCCGCATCCCGAAGCTGTGCTCCGTGCGCCAAACCGAGCCCTATGGGCAAAACCCAAGGCTCGCCACCGCGGCTGGCCTCGCCGGCGTCAAGCCGCCGGTGGGTTTGACCCACGTTGTCCACGGCGGGACCCTCCCCCCTGTGTCCATGACAGGTGGGGCCGGCCTGTTAATTAGGTTAGGATTAGTGTTAACTAAAATCTAGTTAGACTAATTACACTGACACGCGGGACCCACTGTCAGATTTGACCTGGACAACGCCCGTTGACTTGCTGACGTCACCGTGAAGTCATGTTGACGTAGTAATAGGTTTTCTGGATTTAATTTATTTCAGAAAATTCCAGAAAATTGTATAAACTTCTAAAATTCATAGAAATTCAACCGTAACTCCAAATTAAATAAATTATATATGAAAAATTATCAGAAAAATTCAAGGAATCCATCTGTACCATTTTCATGCATGTTAGAACAACTTATAGCTGCTGTTTAGCACAAATCAATTAAATGGCATTTGAATAATCACATATGGAGTTTGAATTTGAATCTTGTATTCAAACCAACTTCATTTAATCTGTTGCTAGTTGCATTAGCTCAAAAGACATTCATATTGCCATGTCATGAGCAGGCATCATATTGTGCATTGCATTGATCGTGTTTCTTCTGTGTTTGCCGGTGTTGTTCCCCCTCGGTAGACGTTGTACCGACGATGTGATCGTTGACACTGATGAAGACTCAATGTTATCTTCAGAAGTGCCAGGCAAGCAAAACCCCCTTGTTCATTCTGATACAATCCTACTCTCTCGCTCCTGCTCTCTTTTAATGCATTAGGACAACACCGATTCATCTATTACTTGCTGCGGTAGCTGAACCCCTTTATCCTCTGCATGACCTGTCATTGCCACAGTAAATAGATGAAACCCACTAGCATGAGTAGGAGTTGTTTGAGCCCTGTTGTGCCTACTCATTCATGCTTGTTTGTCATGCCTGCTACTGCTTAGAGTTGAGTCAGGTCTGATTCATCGGGGATGAATCAGAGGTGTGTGAACATGTCCTACTGTGTGTGAGCTAAGTGTGTGAACACGATTTGGTAAAGGTAGCGGTGAGAGGCCATGTAGGAGTACATGGTGGGTTGTCTCGTTGAAGCCGTCCTCAAGAACTGAGTCCTGTGTTTGTGATCCATGATTCAGCTACTACCACGCATTGGGCCCGAAACCAATGGACCCTCTCGGCTTCTTAATCACCCTTGTCCTCTGTCCAGGAGTTGCAAGTAGTTTCTGGTGTTTGTAGTATGCTGGAGGCCGTGCGCAGCGCTGACCGTAGGGGTGGGCTGTGATGCGGTAGGCACGTGGCACGGTGTACCGGGCGCCCGTTTGGTGTCTCGGGAACCCTGTTCACATCGTTTGGGGCTGTGAGCGAAACTCCGACCGGATCTCCTCATGGATGGAACCCGAATAGGCGATAAACCTGGACTAGAGACTCGAGTGATTAGGCAGGCCGTGGCCGACACCCACGTTGGGCTTCTGCTTGAAGGTTGCCGAGTACATGTCGTGTAAACGGCGGTAAGTGGTGAGAGCGTGTGTGAAGAAGTACACCCCTGCAGGGTTAACATCATCTATTCGAATAGCCGTGTCCGCGGAAAAGGACTTCTGGGTTGCTTATATCCGTTCATAGACAAGTGAAAGTGGATACTCTAAAATACGCAAGATAAGCGTGAGTGCTATGGATGGCGCTCTCGTAGGGAGACGGGAGCGGATCCATAGTGGTGTATTGATATGGTGAATATGTGGACTCGTGTGCGCCACCTCAAAAGAGTTACTTGCAGTCGTAGTTTAGGATAGCCACCGAGTCAAAGCTGGCTTGCTGCAGTTAAACCCCACCATCCCCTTTGTTGATAATGATGCATATGTAGTTAGTTCTGATGTAAGTCTTGCTGGGTACATTTGTACTCACGTTTGCCTATTTTATGTTTTGCAGAGAGACTTCGGTCTCGCTAGTAGTTCCACGTGGGCTTCGACGTTTAGCTTGTTACCTCAGCTATGATCTTGTGCCCTCGGCAGGATTGGTAGATAGTCAGGCTTCTCAGCCTTTTTCATTTATAGATGTCTGTACTCAGACATGATAGCTTCCGCTTGTGCTTTGACTTGTATGCTCTGATTGTTGGGTCATGAGACCCATGTTTGTAATATCTCGCTCCTCGGAGCCTATTGGATAAATACTTGAGTCATAAAGTCATGTTGTGATGCCATGTTGTGTTTGCACATATCGAGCATATTGTGTGTATGTTATGGAAATGCTTGGTATGTGTGGGATCTGACTATCTAGTTGTTTATCCGTAGTAGCCTCCCTTACCGGGAAATGTCTCCTAGTGTTTCCACCGAGCCATGGTAGCTTGCTACTGCTCCGGAACACTTAGGCTGGCCGGCATGTGTCCTTCTCGTTCCTGTGTCTGTCCCTTCGGGGAAATGTCACGCGATGGATACCGGAGTCCTGTTAGCCCGCTACAGCCCGGTTCACCGGAGTCCTGCTAGCCCAGTGCTACAGCCTGGATTCACTCGCTGATGACCGACACGTTCGATGCTGGGTCATGGATGCCTGTCCCTGTAAGTCTGTGCCACTTTGGGTTTACAACTAGCCATGTCAGCCCGGGCTCCTTATCATATGGATGCTAGCGACACTATCATATACGTGTGCCAAAAGACGCAAACGGTCCCGGGCAAAGGTAAGGCGACACCCGTGGGAATACCGTGCGTGAGGCCGCAAAGTGATATGAGGTGTTACATGCTAGATCGATGTGACATTGAGTTGGGGTCCTGACAAGCAGATTGGGCGCAATGTCCACGCTTATGTGGATGACATTGTGGTGAAATCCAGAAAGGAGGAAACCTTGATAGATGACCCGAGGGAGACTTTTGATAACCTCCGAGTCTATAAGATGATGCTTAATCTGGCTAAATGTGTCTTTGGTGTTCCAGCAGGTAAGCTCTTGGGTTTTCTGGTACCCAACAGAGGCATTGAGGCTAACCCAGAGAAGATCTCAACTATCACGTCCCTGGCTAAACCGGCATGTATCAATGATGTTCAGTGTTTGGCGGGCCGGATTGCAGCTTTAAGCCGATTTATCAGCCGCCTTGGGGAGAAGGCTATTCCTTTGTATCAGATGCTAAAGAAAACAGACAATTTTGTCTTGAGTGACGCGGCTGATAAAGCGTTCGAGGATTTGAAGAGACAGTTGGCCGAGCCGCCCATCCTTGCAGCTCCGGTTCATAAAGAGCCCTTATTGTTATATGTGTCTGCTAATGCCCGGGCTGTTAGTGTGGCTATTGTGGTGGAGCGCAAGGAGGCTGGAAAGGAGTATCCGGTTCAACAGCCAGTTTATTACATCAGTGAGGTGCTTATTGAATCAAAGCAGAGGTACCCACATTGGCAAAAGTTGGTGTATGGAGTTTTCATGGCAAGCCGAAAGCTCAAGCATTATTTTCAGCCCTTCTAGGAGATATTATCCAGAACAGAGAGGCGACTGGCCGGATTGCCAAGTGGGTTATTGAGCTTGGACCTCACGGGATAAAATATACGCCTCGCACAACAATCAAATCACAAGCACTTGTGGATTTCATCAATGATTGGACAGAGTTGCAGGCACCGGAGGAGAAGCCAGATAACACGTACTGGACTATTCATTTTGATGGGTCCAGACAATTGGAGGGTTCGGGGGTTGGAGTTATATTAACTTCCCCACGAGGTGACAAGTTTTGTTATGTTCTCCCCCTTAATGTTCCCTTGTACTAGCAATGTAGCTGAATATGAGGCCTTGCTCCATGGCCTTCGGATGGCTAAGGAGATGAATTTAAGTCGAGTTAAGTGCTTCGGTGACTCGGACCTGGTGGCTCAACATGTATCTGGCACTTGGGATTCTATGGATCCACTCATGGCTGCATATCGACGAGAGGTGGACATAGTGGATGGTCATTTCAAGGGTTATCAAGTTGACCATATAGACCGGCGAAAGAATGAAGAGGCAGACGCTTTAAGTCGTCTAGGCTCTCAGCGTAAACCGGTGCCACCTAATGTCTTCCTCGACGTACTTCATAATCCGTCAGTCAAGATATCCACAGAGGAGGAGTTGGCTATTCCTGACCCGGAGGCCCAGTTGGTAGCATCTCTTCATGTTATACCAGACTGGACAGTCCCATACCTAACCTATATGAATCGGGGCGAGTTACCAGGCGATGAAACCTTGGCCCGGCAGATAATCCGGCGATCCAAGTCAATGACCATTATCAATGGGGAGTTACATCATTATAGCATGACAGGGGCGATTCAGCGTTGTGTGTCTCCTCAGGAAGGTTGTGAGATTTTGCGAGAGATCCACAAAGGAGATTGTGGTCACCATGCCGGTTAAAAAACCTTGGTAGCTAAGGCTTTTCGTCATGGCTTCTATTGGTTGACGGCTCATGCTGATGCTGAGGATTTAGTAAAAAGGTGTGTCGGTTGTCAGAAATTTGCATGCCGCGCTCATGTTCCGGCTCAGGAGTTGAGAATGATTCCAATCACTTGTCCATTTGCAACTTGGGGGCTATATATTTTTGGACCCTTTAAGAGGTCCAAGGACAAAAAGACCCACCTATTGGTGGCGGTTGATAAGTTTACCAAGTGGGTAGAGGCAGAGCCAGTCAGTAAGTGTGATGCAGCCACGGCGGTCCAGTTCATCAAAAGGGTGATATTTCGGTTTGGTTTTCCATGCAGCATTATAACTAACAATGGTACTAATCTGTCCAAGGGTGCTATGGAGGAATTTTGTCAACGTGAGCACATCCGTCTTGATGTGGCGTCAGAGGCTCACCCCCAGTCTAATGGTTAAGCAGAGAGGGCAAATCCAGAAATTTTGAGATGTATTAAACCCCGACTTATGGTTCCTTTAAAGCAGATGCCGGGTTGTTGGGTGGAGGAGTTACCTTCTGTGTTATGGAGTATCAACACCACACCAAACAGATCTACTGGTTACACGCCTTTCTTCATGGTGTACGGAGCATAGGAGGTTCTCCCTAGTAACATCCGTCATGACTCGCCCCGTGTGGTGGCTTACGTTGAAGCTGATAATGAGAAAGCACATTAGGACTCACTGGACCTGTTATATGAGGAGCGTGATCTAGCAGCAGCGTGTTCGACGATTTATGAACAAGATCTCCGACGTTATCACAGCCGCCGGGTTAAGACCAGAACTTTTCAAGAGGGCGATCTGGTGCTCTGGCTCATCCAAGATCAGACTGATATACACAAGTTATCCCCACCTTGGGAAGGACCTTTCGTGGTCAGCAAAAACCTGCACAATGGGTCATACTACCTTATCGATGTTCGAGAGCACAAAGACTCACGTAAATCGGAGGAGGAGACCCAACGGCCGTGGAATATAGCTCTTCTTCGGCCTTACTATACTTGAGCCACATTCTCTTCTTATGTACATACTTATGACAATGTATATATTATATAATAAACCAGAGCCTCAGCTAAAGCGGGGTATCTATTATTTTTTACACCGTGTGTGGTTACATGGGGGCTTCTACTTATGAAACGGAGTTCTACTAACCCGGCTTATAAAGCCACACAGATATCAAGGAAATCACTAGGGGGCTTGGTCGTAGTCGAACCATAGTTATGCCTCTTGATCGGCTTAAGGCCACATAGGGAAATCAATAGGGGGCTTGGTTGTATTTACACCATAGCTACACCTCTTGATAGGCTTAAAGCCAAAAAGGAAATTATGTGGAACCAAACAGAGTCTGTTGCAAAAAGCACAACTCAAACATAGGTACCCACTGAGCACAGCTCAAATATTACTCGGGGGCTCCTTGCTTCTCAAAGAACAAACGATCTTGCACCCTTGTAGTAGGTTATCAAGCCAGGCTTGCAAGCCAGGTGTATTCACCTAAAACCTTGGGTTACCCTGCCTCTTTAAGTAAGCCACTCCATCCAGGTAAACCTGGTATGACCCGTCGAACGTTCGACAAGTCAATCTCATGGACCCTGAACTTGTCAAAGTTAAAACAATGATTGGTTAAAGATTGAGGTCCATCTTAAAAGGCTTTGAAAAATGGTTTAACTCAGCGGCCTGGCAGACCATGAAAAGCCTCAATTTGGGGCCTGGCAGCCCATGAAAAGTCTTGCATATTTTTCTTGTATTTATTGCAAATGTTTTAACCTTTTTTGATAAGGGATTTATGAATATTTTTTGATAAACCGGAGTTTATTACAACCCGGCATGGCTTTCAACGCTCAGTTGTCAGTACATGATCAGTTCTAAAACCGACAATAATTTGATCCGGTCTGGTCCTGGCTAGAAGTCACCAAAATTATATGAACAAACCGGTTTTTATCATAACCCGGTACAGTTTTGCTGTGAACCGACAAGGATGCAAGGAGTCATCAATACTCCAGATTGGTGTTATCACCCTTATGGTAACAATAGTTGGTCAACCAATGAGATATATCACAGGTATCATCTATTTTATATCTGGTTATCCATCCAAGCCATGTATATTTTGGGCATCATGACCCGTCCAGTGGTAAACCACTAGGACACTTTCAAGTTCTTATATGCAAGAACAAGTTAAATAAAAGCCGCAATGGACTATGCATATAATAGATCCCAAAGGCATGGCGAGTTATCATCATCATGCAAAATAAACATGCTCGATGGCATCACAGATAAAGTGTTTACGCTATCCTATTACAAGGCGCTTTAATAGCCCACACAGAATAATTGTTTCAATAATGAGTGACAGACTGTGATTGATATACCGGCCTCCGGTTTAGGGTTCCTCATCTAGACGACTTGAAGATTGAGGATCATCTTGAATTGGCACATCCTCTTCATCTCTACCCAGTGGCTGGAAATCAATTGTCATCCAATCGATTCCGGTTAAAGCTTGGAACACGGCCTCTTCACTTATAAGGTTGGAAGGATCAATATCAGGGGCATAAGTATGCTTACGGATTGGAGGAACAAGATCTTCTACAGTATGAATCGGCGCGGGTTGTCTTTTCCCCTCAACATCATAAACCGGTTGATAACGAGATAGATCTGTGTCATCCACCAATTTGCTTGCTATAGGCCGCATTTCCTTTGTCAGCCTTCGGAGATCATCATTGTTGAATTCTGTGCCATCTTCCTTCACGTTGGGGTAGCCTTGGCCGATATCTGCCGGTTCAAGATCTGGAATCCACGCCTTTGCCCGGATTAGCGCGGTCAGCGCACCTGACCTTGTGGCTGATCTCTTCAGTTCATCCAACCGGGCAGGCAGTGATGACCCACAAGTATAGAGGATCTATCATAGTCCTTTCTATAAGTAAGAGTGTCGAACCCAACGAGGAGCAGAAGGAAATGATAAGCGGTTTCCAGCAAGGTATTCTCTGCAAGTACTGAAATAAGTGGTAACAGAAAGTTTTGTGATAGTATAATTTGTAACGAGCAACAAGTAACAAAAGTAAATAAAGTGTAGCAAGGTGGCGCAATCCTTTTTGTAGCAAAAGACAAGCCTGGACAAACTCTTATATAGAGAAAAGCGCTCCCGAGAACACATGGGAATATCATCAAGCTAGTTTTCATCATGCTCATATGATTCGCGTTCGGTACTTTGATAATCTGGTTTGTGGGTGGACCGGTGCTTGGGTACTGCCCTTACTTGGACAAGAACCCACTTATGATTAACCTCTATTGCAAGCATCCGCAACTACAACAAAAGTATTAAGGTAAACCTAACCATAGCATGAAACATATGGATCCAAATCAGCCCCTTATGAAGCAACGCATAAACTAGGGTTTAAGCTTCTGTCACTCTAGCAACCCATCATCTACTTATTACTCCCCAATGCCTTCCTCTAGGCCCAAACAATGGTGAAGTGTCATCTAGTCGACGTTCACACAACACCACTAGAGGAGAGACAACATACATCTCATCAAAATATCGAATGAATACCAAATTCACATGACTACTAATAGCAAGACTTCTCCCATGTCCTCAGGAACAAAAGTAAACTACTCACAAAGCATAAACATGTTCATAATCAGAGGGGTATTAATATGCATATAGGATCTGAACATATGATATTCCACCAATTAAACCAACTACCATCAACTACAAGGAGTAATTAACACTACTAGCAACCTACTAGCGCCAATCCCGGACTTGGAGACAAGAATTGGATACAAGAGATGAACTAGGGTTTTGAGAGGAGATGGTGCTGATGAATATGTTGATGGAGATTGCCCTCTCCCGATGAGAGGAGCGTTGGTGATGACGATGGCGATGATTTCCCCCTCCGGGAGGGAAGTTTCCCCGGCAGAACAGCTCCGCTAGAGCCCTAGATTGGTTCCGCCAAGGTTCCACCTCCTGGCGGCGGAGTTTTGTCCGAGAAGATGGCTTCTTATTTTTTCCCATCGAAAGACTTCATATAGCATAAGATGGTCACCGGAGGGCCACCAGGGGGCCCACGAGGTAGGGGGCACGCCCAGGGGGGTAGGGCGCGCCCCCACCCTCGTGGGAAGGGTGTGCCCCCCTGGTGATGTTTTTGCTCTCAGTATTTTTTATATATTTGGAAAACGTCTTCCATGGAGTTTCAGTACTTTTGGAGCTGTGCAGAATAGGTCTCCAATATTTGCTCCTTTTCCAGCCCAGAATCATAACTGCCAGCATTCTCCCTCTTTATGTAAACCTTGTAAAATAAGAGAGAATAGGCATACGTATTGTGACATAATGTGTAATAACATCCCATAATGTAATAAATATCGATATAAAAGGATGATGCAAAATGGACGTATTAGGCAGCATGGCCAGCTTTTGTATGGTCTCTTTTATCAGCGCTGGCGGAGGTTTGTTATAAGCTGCAGTGCAAATGGATCGCTGGGATCTAGAATACAACTGTTATATCAAAGTATAGGCCGCTTTAAGCTTCATCTGCATGTTGGAGCCCAGATGAGTAATGCGTGTCCCTATCATGGTAAAGCATCAGTAAACCGGCCTTTGATAAGATATTATGGATTGGAAAAACTTCATATGAGGATACTCAACAAATGCAGTAGGGGTCATGGCATTAATCTGCCGCTTTAAGCCGGTCAGTTCTTCAACCACCGGCTTCAGGGCTGCTTCTGCTTCTTCGGCCTTCTTTGTCAAACTGGCCTCCTCAGCATCCCAATCTGCATGTTCCTTCTTAAAATTTTCCTTCAGCTTCTCCATGGCTGCTAAGGCTTTAGTGAGTTCCTCCTTGGCTTTGGAAGCCTCCGCTTGCTGAGACTTGAGGTTTTCTTGAAGATCAGCGGTTTGGGAGTCCTTTTTGCTCAGCTCAGACTGTAAAGGAATGACATATCATCAGCGGGATGTATATATTTGAAGTACCAAGCACATAACAAGTTATGCACTTTGTACTTGGGGGCTAATTCCTATTTGCTCTGTTATCAGAAATTTTTGCAAGTCCCAAATACAGTGCAAACATTATCTTTGGCACTTGGGGGCTAATGTACATCTGTTCAAATTGACGTATTGATTAAAGATCCGGTTTACCTTGGAAAGATAACCCGGCCCTTGGGGGCTACACTGATGAAAACTACCGGAATACAACGATGAAGTACCGGTTTATTTCAAAGGATCACCTGACATATGGAGGATAAGTATGCAAGGGTTGGGATATTACAAAGTCCCGATTTATGATTGCTATCATAAACCGGCCCTTGGGGGCTACTAGAGTTGGTACTTGCAATTGGACTTAAAGGAAAGGTTATGTCATTACCTCATAGCGCTCCTTCATCATTTTTGCCAAACCGGCTTCATAGTCATGGTTTGTGTGCAGACGGTTTACAAAGCCCTAGTGGAGTTCTTGATCACTGAAGTGGGCATAGCTTGATAAATCGGTGCTCCACTTGCCTTTTTCCATGGCAACATCTTTTTCTTTGGCACTATGTTTCACCAATATGACAGGGTTGCCAACAGAGGTATGACCAACACCAGTGATGACAACATCATATTCCTTGTTACCAGTAGTCTGTGTTTGACTTGTTGGGATATCAGTAGCCTTCCCCGGACTGGGCGGTCCATCGTCATTATGGATCGGGCTTGTTGGTTTGTCCGCAAGGTCTGCTACTTCAGCTTATGTTTGCTCATCCAAATCATGATCCGGAGGGGGTGGTTCATGAACAACAGTGTCTACATGAGGACCTTCCGGTTCAACAACCAATTCTTCAGACAGTTTATTCACCCGAGTTTTCTTGCTGGGTCTAGCCTTGGCTCTGAAATGGAAAAGATGCAAGGATGAAAACAGCATTCAAATACAAAGCGTCAACAGATTCAGTTAAAACTTACCCAGCAACGGTCTTAAGGGGAGGGAGTTGTGTCGCTGTTGACTCGCCAGAGGATGAAGAGGTGTCTCCTGATAATTCGAATCGGACGGATTAAGAGGTTGTCGGAAATAGTCGGCCTTGGGATAAGAAGTGTCAGAAGTGGGTGAGACCTCAGTTCGGCATTTCCGGACTGGGGTATTCGGTAAACCGGTCGAAGTGACCGTTTGACCGCTGTGCCAGGTTGTGCGGTGAGCCTCTTGCTGCTACTTCTTCAAAATAAATGTTGGATCCAAGTGAGCAAGAGGGTGAGAAAATCTTACTTTTTGGATTGCTTGACGGATTTTTTGTGTTGGCAGAGAGTTTGAACCGGAGGAAAGGATAATTACCTCTACATCGTCAGCTTGGCTGCCCTCAACGTCTTCCTGATAAATATCATTGTCAATGAGATGCATGAAAAGTGAACCAAGTGAATCAAGTTCTACCTCCGCGTCCGGTTCGTCCGGGTCGTCATCAAGCTCTAAACCGATGGGTTCAGGCGCTTTTCTCTTCGTGGTTTTCTTGACAACTTTTGTTTTAGGATGAGAAGGCTTCACTGCTTTCTCCTGAGGTTTATTTTTCCAGAACGGATCATCACCTTGTTCAAAGATGGGCAGAGGATATTCAAAGATTGCACAAGTCCAAAAATATCAGGCGTAAAGCGGAAGTACAGACAATACATACAGCGGGCGGTTTGTTTTGCGTGCAAAAGGGGCTTAACTCGGTCTTGCTGCAGACAGCTTCCGATTCATTCAACATTTTCTTAACAGACTCAGTGACTTCCTCATCTGTTAGCTGAATATTGATATGACGTTGGGAGTCTTGTACATCACCAGTGTACTCGCACATTAAACCGGCGCGACGACTTAACGGCAGGATACTCCAGGATATCCAGCAACAGACGAAGTCCACACCTGTTAAACCGTTGGCCATAAAGGCTCTGAGCTTGGCGAGTTGAGGTGCGTACGAGGCCCATTCCTGGGCACTTAGTCATTGCGGAAGAGGATGGGTGTTAGCAAGCCGGTGAGTACGATAACCCGGCAGAGGGTTCTCATCTTCAGGAGAGGCGTCTCTACAATAGTACCAAGTTTGATTCCACTCTTTGGGGTGACTGTGAAGTTTGGCATGAGGAAACTCAACCTCTTTCCTTTTCTGAATTGAGACGCCGCCAAGTTTAGTATTGGGTCCATCTACAAACTTAGTGCGACAGTTTAAATGGAAGAAATCCCGGAACAGCTTGACAGTTGGTTCTTCCTAAAGGTATGCTTCACAAAAGACTTGAAAGTTGCGTATATTGGATACCAAGTTGGGTCCAATATCTTGAGGATGGAGCTGAAAGCTAGAAAGTACATCTCGAAAAAACTTTGATCCGAGCGGTTTAAAGCCACGGCCTATATGATCAACAAACACCACCACTTCATTCTGTTTGGGGGTAGGAGGATTTTCCGGCCCAGGAACTCGCCACTGGATCTCATTCTTCTTCGGTAAGGTGCCAATCTTAACCATTCCGTTCAGTTGCTCCTCAGTAACCCGGGAAGGGGCCAGGTTACAGGAATATAACTGTTTGGCCATTGCAAGAGAAGAGCTGGGGAGAAAATAATTGCTGGTTTATGATTCATTAATGATGATGCATGAAGTACAACAGGTTGAGGGAAAAGAAATCTAAGCATGTGAAATTGGTAAATTGGAAAAAGTTGTAAACTACTGATGACAGAGTATTTATGAATGGTAAAGCAATGAACAAAAGTAGAGGTATATGCATACTGTTAAACCAGAGTATAAATGAATCCGTGGTTTAAAAGGGGACTAATGGGACCTGCCGGATTATCATACTTCAAAAAGTTAAACCGCCTATATTGGTGTGAAGGGTACAGATCTAAAAATACCTAAGTGAGGGAATCAAGTTTCACAGATTTATATGAAAATTCCGGATCTATGATATGACAGAAAACGAGAATATATTCAAGAGCTAAGTTACAGATACCAGTTCATGAGGTTCATATGAGTTTTCTCCTATATGAAAGGGATGATCAGATAAGGAAAAGTGAGATTATGGCTACAGTCGCACGAAGAGCTAGCAGATTTAACTAGTTTTTGATGCTACTAGGAAGAAAATAGAAGAACACCACTGGAGCTGCGACGAACTCCGATGAACACGAAAACCCTAAACTAGATCTATGAAGAAAAGGGGGAAGACTTACCGAAGCTGTTAAGGTAGCGGAGGTGTGCCGCGTTTCTCTGGAGCGTTCAGGTCGATGCAGCAGCCAAGGATGAGGCAGAGACAAAGCTCGACGATGGCGGCGGCGCTCAGGTGCAGAGGTATCGCGAGGAGGAAGAAGAGACGAAGAGGCAGAGGAAGAAAAAGAAAAAGGTGTCTCGGCCCTATTTATAAGGCGAAGAGATAAGCGACAGGTGCGAGAATCAAGGAGCTCAAAAATGGATATTTAATAAGGTTATCGCCTCGATGGTTGGATGCTCATTAATAAAGGGCATCTTCAGCTTCAACGAATAGATGACATCATGGCGGTTTACTGCGGATCTAAAGGATGACGTCACGATGGTTTACAAGATCCATGCGAAGGTGCCAGGACAAGAATTTTTCTAAGTGTTGAAGATTGACATGAACAAGTTCAAATCAATCTGGGGCCTAATGTTGGGGATATTACTACTGGACGCAAACCGTCCAGGAGTAGCCGGGTTAACTGTATGAAGATTAGAAGCCCATGAAGACGTGAGGATAGTGGCGCTTTACGAAGGCCTAAGGCCCAAAGGCGGGTTAAGGCCTGTAGATGTAAACCGACTTTCTCATGTAACTTGCTTTGTAAGATAGGAAGGATAGAGACCGAGTTGGATACGTTAACCATCCGGCCTCAGGACTCTGTAAACCGACGGGCATCGACCTATGTATATAAAGGGACGACCCGGCGGCGGTCTAGGGACAACACACAAGAACTCGAAGCCAGGCAAAGCGGATTCGCTCCCTGGTCACCGAAACCCCAACAATTCCATCACAACTAGACGTATGCTTTTACCTTCATCATAAGGGGCCGAACTAGTATAAAACTGTCGTGTCCCTTGTTCAGTTTAACCCCTTTAAGCTAACCCGTAGCGATGGCTCCACGACCAAGTCCTTTCACGAGCAGATCTGCCGTGATAAAACCACGACACGTTGGGCCAAGGAAATACCAGAGGGGGGCTCCGAGGGGAGCACAACCCACCTGGATGCGCCTGGGGGCCCAGGCGCGCCCTGGTGGGTTGTGCCCACCTCGGCTGCCTCCCGCACCACCCCTTTGCTCTGTAAATACCCGAAAATCCAAGAACCCTAGGGGAGTCGACGAAACACAATTTCAGCCGCCGCAAGTTCTAGAAACCATAGATCCAATCTAGACACCATCACGAATGGGTTCATCATCCTCATTGGTGCCTCTCTGATGATGTGGGAGTAGTTCATTGTAGACCTTCGGGTCCGTAGTTAGTAGCTAGATGGCTCTCTCTCTCTCTCTCTCTCTCTCTCTCTCTCTCTCTCTCGATTCTTAATACAATGGTCTCTTGGAGATCTATTTGATGTAACTCTTTTTGTGGTGTGTTTGTTGGGATCCGATGAACTTTGAGTTTATGATCAGATCTATTTTTTCCATGAAAGTTATTTGAGGTTTGATCTCTTATATGCATGATTGCTTATAGCCTTGTATTTCTTCTTCGAATCTTTGGTTTAGTTAGGCCAACTAGATTGGTTTTTCTTGCCATGGGAAGAGGTGCTTTGTGATGGGTTCGATCTTACGGTGCTCAATCCCAGTGACAAAATGGGACATGGCATGTATGTATCATTGCTATTAAGGATAACAAGATGGGGTCTATTCCTCAATGAATAGATCTTCTCTACATCATGTCATCGTTCTTATTGCATTACTCCGTTTCTCCATGAACTTAATACACTAGATGCTTGTTGGATAGCGGTCGATGTGTGGAGTGATAGTAGTAGATGCAGGCAGGAGTCGGTCTACCAATATTGGACGTGATGCCTATATAATGATCATTGCCTGGATATCGTCATGCACTACTGCAGGATGCTTCTAACGCGACACTACGATCAGAGAACCTTCAATGAAACTGTGTGCGATGCCATAATCGCAAACGGTGGTGTAAAAAATCCGTCAAAATGGTGCAAAACATTTGCGATGGAGGATGCATCAGACATGGTTCAGATTTTAGTTGCGTGTGCGATTGAGGGCATGCAGTTCAGTTCAGTTAACCATTTGCAATGAGGAGGAACAAAAGAAATGGGTAGCTAGATGAAGCACTAGTAGAAAAAGGGTCAAACGTAAAGCATATTAGTGCCGGTTTGAATTTGAGCCGGCACTAATGTGTGCATTAGTGCCGGTTCCAACGGCTAGCCGGCTGCTCTCATTAGTAGCGGTTTGTGGCGAACCTTTAGCACCGGTTCATGGCACGAACCGGTACTTAAGTGAGTGGTGGTAGGATGTTGTCAGTCCGGGGCCCCTCCAGCACCTTTAGTACCGGGTCGTATCACGAACCGGTACTAAAGGTCGTCCTACATAGACCCTTCGTCCACCCGAGCTCTCTTTGTTCTTCCCCTTTCCCCTCTCCTCTCTGTTCTTTTCCCTCTTCCTCATAGGCTCATCACACATTTTGCCCAAAATTTGTCAAGATTTGAAGGCCCCCATCCATTCAAATGATCACAAAGGTTAGCAACTTTGGCTTTTCATCTCTCATTGCTAGATTAGCTCGTGCAATGCTTTATATAGTGATTGATTTTTGAGTTTAGTAATTTGGGAGGAATTATATATATGTGCTAGTATTTGATTTATATGCAATTTGAGGTCAAAAATAACACTTAGTTTGCATATGTAGGTGTGGTTTACTTAGTACCTTCTAAATCTCCGTCGTAACCACCGTCAATTGCTCGCAACATCCCGTCGCCAGCACCACCTTGTGGTGAGCCTCTTGTTCATGAAGTTTTATATAAAAAAATGTTGTTTGTGTGATTTGGATATATACTTACTCATATAATTATCTTACCCATACGTTGTTTGTTATACATAGTGCCATGGTTTTGATATCCGTACCTGTCGGCCTCGTCCGGGTTATGATTCGGATGTGGTATATTCTCTTTTAAAACTATTCATTGCATTTCGTGTTTATGACAAATTATGCCCATCAAGTTGACATAGATATTTGTATGTAGGAGGTAGTTGAACCGGAAATTCCAACCGACCCTATTGTCGAGAGGTTAAATTTAGTTGAAAGAGAAAACGAGGATTTGAAGGAAAAATTGAAAAGAATTGAGGGGAGAAGATGGAATTGGAGTTGCATGTTGCTGATGTCGTCGATGATCACAAGATTAAGATGGAGAAAATGCGCTTCAAGATTAGAAATATTAGAAAATATGCCATTCATAGTGAGGCTTGGTATCATTATGCTGTTGGATCAATTGTTACCTTAGTTGCGATCTTGATCGCATTTGTTGTTGCATTTAAATTCTTTAGCTAGAGAGTTATTTGTTTGTTGCATTTAAGTGTTGTGTGATCTTTATGTATGAACTTTATGTATTGTATTAATTTGGTGTTTTCGGTGTTGTGTATTGAAGATGAGCCGGCAATGGATGTACGATGACCGATGCTCTCCCGAGCTCATTTATGGCGTGCGTACTTTTCTGCTTGCGGCTGAGGCAAACAAGCGGGTGGATGGTTTTATGCCTTGTCCATGTGCTGGCTGTAAGAATGGTCACAATTACTCTACGTCAAGAACCATTCACGTCCACCTGTTTGAGTCCGGTTTCATGCCCCACTATAATGTTTGGACCAAGCATGGATAAAGAGGGGTTATGATGGAAGACAATGAAGAAGAAGAGGACGACGACAGCTATCCTGTCCATGGGTTCCCTGAATACGATGATACAACAATGAGGGAAGAAGCTGAGCCGGTAATGCATGAAGAAGCTGAGCCGGCAATGCGGGAAGAAGCTGAAGAAGAGTCATCGGATGAGCCCGTTGATGATCTAGGTCGGTCCATTGACTTTGCAAAAAGAAATTGCGCAAGTGATTTGGAGAAGAAGAAGTTGCAGCGCATGTTAGAGGATCACAAAAAATTGTTGTACCCGAATTGCGTAGGTGACAAGAAAAATCTAGGCACCACACTTGAATTGCTACAATGGAAGACAGAGAATGGTGTATCTGACAAGGAATTTGGAAAGTTGCTGGTAATGATAAAGAATATGCTTCCAAAGGACAACGAATTGCCTGAGAGTACGTACGAAGCAAAGAATGTTGTCTGCCCTCTAGGGTTAGAGGTGCAGAAGATACATGCATGCCCTAATGATTGCATCCTCTACCGCGGTGAGTACAAGGACTTGAACGCTTGCCCAGTATGCGGTGCATTGCGCTATAAGATCAGCCGCGATGACCCTGGTGATGTCGAGGGTGAGCGCGCCAGGAAGAAGATTCCTGCCAAGGTGATGTGGTATGCTCCTATAATACCACGGTTGAAACGTTTGTTCCAAAACAAAGAGCATGCCAAGGCGATGCGATGGCACAGAGAATACCCGCTGACGGGTCGCAGTGCAGAAAAATCGAAAGAAAGTACGGGAAGGACTTTGCAGATGACGCAAGGAACGTATGGTTTGGTCTAAGCGCAGATGGCATTAATCCTTTTGGGGAGCAGAGCAGCAACCATAGCACCTCGCATGTGACTCTATGTTTGTATAACCTTTCTCATTGGTTGTGCATGAAGCGGAAGTTCATTATGATGACAGTGCTCATCCAAGGCCCTAAGCAACCCGGCAATGACATTGATGTGTACCTAATGCCATTAGTTGAAGAACTCTTACAACTTTGGAATGGAACAGGTGTACGTGCATGGGATGAGCACATGGGGGAAGAATTTGACCTAAAGGCATTGTTGTTCGTGACCATCAATGATTGGCCTGCTCTCAGTAACCTTTCAGGACAGACAAACAAGGGATACCGCGCATGCATGCACTGTTTGGACGATACCGACAGTACATATTTGGCTAATTGTAAGAAGAATGTGTACCTGGGACATCGTCGATTTCTTCCGAGCAGGCATCCCGTAAGAAAGAAAGGCAAGCATTTCAAAGGTGAGGCAGATCACCGGACGAAGCCTGGCCACCGTACTGGTGCTGATGTACATGATATGGTCAAGGATTTGAAGGTGGTCTTTGGAAAGGGTCCTGGTGGACAACCTGTTCCGAATGACGCTGACGGACGCGCACCCATGTGGAAGAAGAAATCTATATTTTGGGACCTGCCCTATTGGAAAGACCTAGAGGTCCGCTCCGCAATCTACGTGATGCACGTGACGAAGAATCTTTGTGTGACCCTGCTTGGCTTCTTGGGCGTGTATGGGAAGACAAAAGATACACCTGACGCACAGGAGGACCAGCAACGTATGCACGGAAAAGACGGCATACATCAGGGTCATGCAAGCTATGCTCTTACCAAAGAAGAGAAGGAAATCTTCTTTGAATGCCTGCTCAGTATTAAGGTACCGTCTGGCTTCTCGTCGAATATAAAGGGAATAATAAACATGGCAGAGAAAAAGTTCCAGAACCTAAAGTCTCATGACTCCATGTGATTATGATGCAACTGCTTCCGGTTGCATTGAGGGGGCTTCTACCAGAAAATGTTCGATTAGCCATCGTGAAGCTATGTGCACTCCTCAATGCAATCTCTTAGAAGGTAATCGATCCAAAAATCATGCCAAGGTTATCGAATGATTTGGTCAATGTCTTGTCGGCTTCGAGTTGGTGTTCCCACCATCCTTCTTCAACATCATGACGCACGTCCTAGTTCACCTATGTGAAGAGATTAACGTTTTGGGTCCTATATTTCTACACAATATGTTCCCCTTTGAGAGGTTCATGGGAGTCTTAAAAAAAATATGTTCATAACCGTGCTAGGCCAGAAGGAAGCATCTCCAAGGGCCATGAAAATGAGGAGGTCATTGAGTTTTGTATGGACTTTATTCCTGACCTTAAGCCGATTGGTGTTCCTAAATCGCGGCATAAGGGCAGACTGGATGGAAAAGGCACGCTAGGAGGGGAACAAATAATATGTATGAACACAAGACTTTGCTACGCTACACTGAAGCACACTACACAGTTCTACAGAATTCCACCTTGGTGGCTCCGTATATGGATGAACACAAGAATTTGCTACGCTACAAACACCCAAAGCGGTCAGATGACTGGATTACACATGAACAAACCAGGAGTTTCGCCAGCTGGTTGCAGACACGTACCATGCATGACGCCTCTATTGAAGATGACCTGTACTTGCTGTCCCAGTTACCATCTTCGAATATAATGACTTTCAAAGGGTACGAGATAAATGGTAATACATTTTATATGATCGCCCAAGATAAGAAGAGCACCAACCAAAACAGTGGTGTCCACTTTGATGCAGAAACCAAGACGGGAAAGGAAACATATTATTGTTATATACAGGACATATGGGAACTTGACTATCGACGTGGTTTGAAGGTCCCTTTGTTTCGGTGCAAATGGGTAAATATGACACGAGGCGGGGTAACGGAAGACCCGCAGTACGGAATGACAACAGTGGATCTCAACAATCTTGCGTATGCAGACGAACCATTCGTCCTAGCCAATGATGTGGCACAGGTTTTCTATGTGAAGGACATGTCTACCAAGCCGAGAAAAAGAAAAGATAAGGAAGCGAATGCATCGTACGATGAGCCAAAGAGGCACATAGTTCTTTCTGGGAAGAGAAACATCGTGGGAGTGGATGACAAGACAGACATGTGCAAAAAAGTAGAGAGGGTTACCGCAAAAACTGGATGCACTTCGTGTACAAAATGGACAATCTCTTTCGAAGTATCAGGGTTTCAGACGAAAACTCATCCGTTACAAAGGCATTTCATTTTTAAATAACCTAAGCGTTACCAAATTGAATATAATGATAAAACACACTAATATTAAACATCAGAAAAAAGAATTACTGAAAAATCTATTTTCAAAGTTAAGTTATTCACAAACTAGTGATTCACACAAATTTCAAATAATTCAAAATTTAAACTATTCAAATTTGTAAACTACCGGTACTAACGGAAAGTTTGTAATTTTTTGTACCTAAAGCAAAAATATTCACAAAGAAACTCTAAATACAGCAAAAAACAACTCAAAAATAAATAAAACAAAAATAAATAAAGCAAAAAAATAAGAAAAAATGCCCACCTACTGGGCCACAACGGCCTGCATGCGACTAGAAACCCAAATTCTAGTTGGGCAGGATGCAGGCCCCCTAGCCCAGTAGGCCCAACAGGGCATCGCAGAAGAGGTAGGCCCAGAAGGCCTTCTTAAGAGAGGAGCTCGAGACAGCAGCGACGGTGGCTTATGAGCAGGTGCGAGTTCCCCTCGGCTAGCGAGGTGGGACTAAACTTTTGCGCCCCTCGCCTGGCAGCGCACACCCTTTAGTACCAGGTCGTGGCTCCAACCGGTACTAAAGGGGGGGGGGGCTTTAGTATCGGCTGGCGCCACGACCCAGTACTAAAGGGGGTGCCATTCCCGCCGCTTCGCTTGGCCAAAACAGACCTTTAGTACCGGTTGGTGGCTCCAACCGGTACTAAAGGTGGGTTCTATCTAAGAAAACACTTCAAAAAATTGTCAGTTTCTCATCTCTCCCTGCTTCTTTCTCCTCTGCCCCGTCGCCGCCGCCCCTCGTTGCCGCCCCCGTCGCCGTTCGTTGCCGTCCCCATCGCCGTTCGTCGCCGTCGCCGTCCCCGTCCTCGTCCCCGTCGCCGCGCCCCGCCCCGTCCTCCCGTCATCCCCGCCCGGCCCGTCCCCGTCCCAGTCGTCGCCGCCCCATCTCCGTCTCTGTCCCCGTCCCCGTCGCCGCCGACCGTCGTCGCGCCTCGCCGGTGAGCTCCTGCCCCGGCCGCCAACCACACACACACACACACACATTGTTATAGAATTGTTAGCAATATTTCTGTTTTTTAGTTATAGAATTATTAGAAATGTTAGTTTTAGTTATAGAAATGTTAGTTATATAGAAATGTTAGTTATATAAAAATATTAGAAATGTTAGTTATATAGAAATGTTAGTTATATTTGAAATGTTAGTTATATAGAAATGTTTTTTAGTTATAGAAATGTTACAAATGTTAGTTTTAGTTATAGAAATATTAGAAATGTTAGTTTTAGTTATAAAATTTAGAATTTGCATATATGAAATCACAATCCATCATTTAAAAAACGTTACTTTACTTTTGCGGCATATAGTATTTGTTGTCGATGATGCCCAGCCCGCATCCTCGCCGTCGACCCGTTCGCAACGACGTCCTGCTTCAGAGGACCCATGTCCGGGACTGGGCTCCGCCGGGCTGGCACTGGGAGGTGCTACCTTCAGGGGCGCGACGCTTGGTGAGGAACCCGGCCCCGGGTCCCGTCGTCGACCCTCATCTCCTTTGGTGGCGTTCGCGTGGGCCACTTTCGGTGCGGAGGGAGCGGGCCCCGCCGGAGGTGGTACGTCGTCGTGTCAGGGAGGAGGACGAGCACGTCCATCACTACATGGCTGCTATGGACGTCAGGTTCTCCAATACCTGGCAGGTTCTTTTGGGAGATTACCCGAGCAATGATCCAGTGATGGTTCCTTCTCTTTGGGTGTCCACCGCCCACACCTCAGGAACCGCAAGTGGCCTATATTACTCTGTAGTATTCGATCTTTATTAGCTTGCTAGCTAGCTAGCTAGTGATGTATTCGATATTATATCTATTATTCGAGACGATGTATTCGAGATTATATCTATTATTCGAGACGATGTATTCGAGATTTTATCTATTATTCGAGACGACGTATTCGAGATTATATTCGATGATGCTTATTATGTACTATGATTGATTCAGTTTTTCCTTATTAATTGATTGCATCCATGCATTGCAATTTGAATATATTTCTTTTGGATTAGTTAAACAAAACCTATGGCGGACAATACCGGCAGAGAGGGAGAAGAGGCCCTGTTCAATATCATACGCAATCCTTGCGGGCCAGATGATGATCAGAATGAAGAAGATTATGATGGCTCCGAATATCTAAACAACACCGGGGAGGGTGATATGATATTCGATCGTGACGACCAAATTGATGAAGTCATGAACTATGAACATGACGAAGAAAATGTTGATCTTGAAACAACAAAGACCGGTGAGGTATATATATTTATATAAGCAGGCATTTGGTGATCATCACATGTTTTAAATGACTTGAAGATATATTAACGAATCGATCTTTCTTCTTTCAGCCATCCGGATCGAGCAAATCTTCAGGAAACAGGAAACAAGGCCCGAACAAAAAGTTGAAGGAGGGCGTAAAGTACAATATCGAGGCCATCAAACCTAATGGCGAACCATTAGCGCCTAAGAAGATTGCGGACAAGTTCATTCGTCAGTGCGGAGTTCTTGTGAAGGACCAACTCCCGATCTCCCTTCAAGAATGGAGAGAGCCAGCAAAGCCACGTCCAGGAGTTACTTTTGTCGATGACACACAAAAACTTCTGCTTTGGGAAACGCTCAAGGAACATTTCACCCTACCAGATCATTTCATAGATGCAGATGTGGAGAAAGTCAAGGACGCTGCTCTTAGGAAGATGGCGGTTGCATTCAAGAACCACAAGATTCATGAATGGGCCAAGTACGTCAAGGGAGGAAGGAAGACTCCAGTATTCGAGGGAACACTAGAGAAGCAAAGTGCTCATTGGGACAATTTCATGAAATTCAAGGATTCGGAATTATCTAAGGAATAGTCGAGAATAAACAAGGCCAATGCCGCAAAAAAGGATAAGTTCCATAAGCTGGGGCCAGGTGGCTATGCGGTGGGAATGCCTAAGTGGGATAAGTCCGAGAAAGAGATGCTGGATGCAAGTGTCACTCCAGAAACATTGAGTTGGCCCCCAGGTGCAGAACTTGGTTCTATGCGCATGGGGGGGAGTTGGACCCGAAGACAAGTAAAGTTTTGAAGTAGGCATGTCTGGACGGAGCCAAAGATAAGCTACTTGTTGCAATAGAAGAGGCTCGATCGGGGATGTTCGAGCCCAACAGAGAGAACGACGAGCTTACGCGTGCCCTGGGAAATCCTGAACACCCGGGAAGAACACGAGGCATGGGCGCTATTCCGTGGTATGAGGGGTTTTGGATTGGAACACCGACTACAGAACCCGTGCGAGAAAGAAGATTGCGGAGGAGAAGAAGAGGAAGATGGAGGAGGAGCAGAGGAAGCTAGACTATGAACGCCTTCAAGGCCTAGATCAGCGCACGCGGACTTGGCAGTCAAATTCCAGCGGCAGCAGGAGCAGATCGACTCACTTAGCCAGCAAAGGGGGTCTCGGCAGCTAGCGGATGATCCACCATTGGATAGCACTGTCCCATCCATGCCGAGAAGCAGCGTGGGTTCCGCCCCGGGCGACGCATTGCTGTATAGCTACCCAGTGGATGACATCATGGAGAACACTAACTGCAAGCTACACTTCAAAATGAAGAACATATCCATTAAGGTGGCGGACGCCCTTGCTTTTACAAATCCCCCCAAGGCAACCTTCCATTGCAACCCGATTCCAGCGGGCTATGCTCGTGTCTTGGTTGATGAGGTGGTGGACCAATATTCAGGGCTAGAGCTTGACATTCCTGGAGGTGACGATGAGCACACACTGGGAGAGGCCAACCATCATATCATCCTATGGAGAAAGGATTGCATCATCTTTCGAAGGCCACCGACACCGCGTCATCCGACTCCTCGTCGAAGTCCGCCACCGAGTTAGCAGACTCCCGCTCCTCAAGTCCACCATCGCGTCAGGCCACTCCTCCTCCAAGTCCGGCACAGCTTCAGGCCACTCCTCCTCCTCCAAGTCCGGCAAAGCATCAGGCCACTCCTCCTCCAAGTCCGGCACAGCTTCAGGCCACTCCTCCTCCAACTCAGCCACGTCAGCTGTCTTCGCCGCCTCAGCAATCACAGAAGAGAACCGCCTCAGCTATGGTGCGTAGTGGTACAAGTCGATGTAGTACTGGAGGTACAGGCGGAGGCAAGCGATTTCAATATGGTCCAAGCCTCACGCCTCTTCCGCAGAGGCCTTACGACAAGTCCGAGGAGGAAAACGTAGCCATATCGAAGGCCGAGGTGGAAGCCCATTTTGCACCGAAACCGCCACCGCCGCCAAGGGAAAAAGTGCCTATGGAAAAGATTGACCACTTCATTCGTATGGCTAGAGCACCAGCTCCCAAGCCAGTTGACACAGACTATGAGCGCCACATCAAGAAGTTAAATCGAGCACGTCTACAGAAAGAGGTGAGCTCGAGCTCAAGCAAATCAGCTGGCAAAAGGAGCGGTAAAACCGTTCCCCAGCTAGGATAACAGGCGGCGCAATCAATCCCCCCGCTTGTTGTGCCAACAACACATGAGAGTAGGCTCCCAACGAGAATGTATGAATTGCATCAATGCTACATGGACATTACCAAGATTTCCAATCGAGAGTCCCTCATGGTGAATGTCAAGAAGGATCATTACTACCATGAGAAAGCTGTGACCGCTGAGTATTCAGAACTATTTCAGCTATACAATCAAGACGCACTCGACACATCTATCGTTAGTTGCTATTGTCCTTAAGTGATTTCTTTCTATAATTTAAGTCTCAAGCTAGCTGTAGTGATCATTTTGATCAATCATTACCTGTAATTATCCTCACTATATTCTTTTCTGTGGTATTATGCAGGATGAAGATTTATGAAATGAAAAAAGGTGGACGCTATGGCATTGCGTTTTGTTGACCCAAATACCATTAATGAATACACATGGAAAATAGATTCATATTACGAAAAAAGTGTAGAGGAAAGCATGCTAGAGTTCTTCAAGCACCTCAAATACAATGAAGATATACTACTTCCTTACAACTTCGAGTGAGTCATACTATCTTGTACTACAAATTCTGTTTTTGCCTACTAGCTAGCTACATGTTTTTGCTTACATATGCCCGCTTAATTAAGACATGCAAACGTGTGTGCATGCAGATTTCACTGGATCTTGTTAATCATAAAAGTTGACGAAGGAACAGTTGAAGTACTAGACTCGCTACTTAAGAAAGCAAGTGACTACACCATCGTGAAGGGGATAGTCAACAGGTAATTTCAATCATTATTAACTATATCTCGGCCTATTTAATTAGTTCGTCATTTCCTGATAACAACTATTTAATAACCCATTTATTCATTTTCTTTGTCGGCGGGCAGGGCTTGGGCAAAGTTCATCAGGGTCACTCCAGGCCCATGGAAACAAAATCTGAAATGGTATCGACCCCAGGTAAGTAATTAAGTAGTACTAGCTAGCTAGCTGCCATCTCTTTAATTATCATGCTTGATTAATTATTATCTGATCAAATTCCATTCTCGTAAAGGCCCTGAAGCAGGCGCCGGGGAATAATCTGTGTGCATACTACGTTTGCGAGAACATTCGCATGATGACGTCCGAAAGGAGCAAATCTCAAAGACAGGAGTGGGTACGTTTGTCAGAACACTATTCACAATTTTTACACCATTATCGATATCTAGTCACACAACTAATACACATGCATATTGATCTCCTTCTTAACAGTTCAAAGAGCTGCGGGAGAAGCTCCTAACAGAGGAGCGCATAGAAGCAATTCAAGAGGAAGTAGCGGGATTTTTGCTCGACCAGGTCATATATCCCAAAGGAGAATACTATTACCCGCTACCGCCCCCATCAACCACTTCCAATTGTTATCGTGCTTCGAAGGCACCAATTAGGAGAAATTATATATATATATATATATATATATATATACATGTGTGTATATATGTGCGAATTAATTAATGGTGGTTGTGAGACATTCGATGATATATATATATTATGATCGGTTCTACTAGAAATTCTAGTTATATATATGCATAACGTGTACAATATGTAGTATCGTAAAATAACAGCAAACGAAACAAAATTAAATGGAAAACACAAAATTAAATGAAAAAGAAATCATAAACCCGAAACCCCCCAACCTTTTAATACCGGTTGGTGACACCAACCGGTACTAAAGGGCTCCCTGCCCCCGAAGCTGGCTCGTGCCACGTGTTGCCCTTTAGCACCGATTCGTGCTGAACCAGTACTAAAGGGGGGGCCTTTAGTGCCTACACTTTAGTGCCGGTTACCAAACCGGCACTAAAGGGCCTTACGAACCGGTGCTATTGCCCGGTTCTGCACTAGTGAAGGTGTGTGCGATGTACAGCATACGGTTCACTCGGATGAACTATTTGTGATTAGGTAACACAAAAGAAATGGTCAACGAGATCAAAGGTGTGTGCGATATATGGCATGTGGTTCACTCGGATGAACTGTTTGCGTTGAGACATGAGAACAGAAATGGTTCAAATGAACAAGATGTGTGTGACATGAGGCAAACAGGTCTGTAATCGGAAACGTGTGCGAAGACCGATAACAACACAGATGATTATTGCTAACAAGCCATGTGTGTTGTGAGCAAACGATTGCTGGTATACAATTGTGCGTGATTGATGAGAACATCACTGAAGGGTTCTATTGTTTAGTCCATGTGCGATCTGATTTTCTTTGTCCGCACAACATCTATGCTCTGTCTACAGAGCATCAACATATATACTTAAAATGACGGCATTGCATAACCAAATTAAGCATACAATTACACAAGTGACTACACACATAACATTTGCACACACCAAAGAAAGCAATTACATGTACTATAGTAGGAGAAACGAGGATCTAATCATCTACTTATTGTAGCGACGACGCTTGCCATTTATCTGCTTCCGGCTGGATCCCTGGCCGTTTTGGGGAAGGAGGCACTTCCTCATGTCAATGATCCGTCTGTACATGTCGTAGCTCGTGTACGCCTCCTTGGCCGCATACACGACGTGAGCTTTGTCGAGTTTCTCCATCTAGGCCGAGTGCCAGGCTTGCTTGCCCTTGTTGCACGAATCCTTCTTGTCTCTGTAGTAGGGGTCGATGATGGCCTCGGCGAGGTGAACCAGTGAGTCCTTCTCATGCTCCTTGCTACCTCAGATCTTGTATTGGCCCTAGATGTGAACAAGATTCTGGCAGGCGATGCCCGAATTCTCGATCGCCTTTACATCGTTGGTGATATCCACCGTAGCAAACATGTAGTGGGGGCTGTTGACAAACCTGGCGAAACGCTCGCAAGGCCTTGTGGCTAGGCAGTAGTGGTAGACCAGGACGTGGTGGCGCACGCAAATCTGGGCGACGGTGACCTTGGGACGAGACCCGGCACGAGCACGGGTGTACTCGAGGTCGAACCCGACCACCTTGTACTTCTTCATGGCAAGCAACAACTCCATGATGTGGATGGAGTGCTCCACCCAGACCGGTTCATTGGTGTACACCACTGATAGGTCCATGAACCTTATGTTGGTGTCCACCACGGTACGCATGGTGAACTGTTGCTCATCGTCGGCAGCCGCTCGGAGCGCCGTTGGAGCCGCGCAAGATACCCTCTAAGAATTTCTCGTGGTGGGTGTGCTTCTTGCAATGGTGGGGCACGATCGAAAGGTTGAAGAGACACAAGGGTAGGTTAAATGGCCGCTGTAATAAATGGGGGACGGCCGGCCTGTAATCATCATGTCTTGTCACGGCATTCATAGCGGAGGATTCCTGTGCACGCTTGACAACACCGCACCCCACACATTCATAGCCGGGCTTGAAGAGGCGCCAAATGTATCATCGGTGAGCCTGTTCCCGTGCTACCACATTGTTTACCTCGCAAGCATCCTGGCCAGCTAGTTTGGTCACGCGTCGGCTAGAAGAGGGACAAATTGTGGGCGTTTATTGGCAAAAAGCTTTGTAAAAACGAAGTGTGTGGAATGACTTCGGTCATAAGTTTACCCTTGGGTGATGAGGTCAAAGTTACAAAGAAGTGTGATGATGGACACTCGAGTGTGATAATTAATTCTGTGCTCTACAGTGCACACGATGGAAGAAACCAACTGTGTGCAATAATGTCGAAGATCACAGTCAAGTTAGCTATACAGATCGTGTGCTATGAGATCAACAAGGTAAACTGATTTGAGAATGGTTAACAAAACCTAAGACCATTGCATATTAAGGTAAAAATAGTGCTAGCAATATACGAGTCTCATACGATGCCATTTCAATGATTGTACCAAAAAATCTCGAAATGTTACAAGGTTCAAATTCCATAGTTATATGGCTCAAATTCGAAGATTACAAGGTTCAAACTGATATTAGAAATGAAATTCAGCTCATCAGCTACAAACACTCGCGCTAATCCGCTGAACATGGATATCAGAGAGCTTTAAACTAATATCACCGCTTCTAAGTCTGGCTTCGAAACCTCACAATTTCTGCAAAGGGGTCAGCCACTGAGAAGTCATGTATGGGGTTGACACGATGACTTCTGATTACTCTGTCATCTGAAGTTCCAAAATGAAATTCAGCATTTTTGGAGCCTACTCCATTCTGCCGCAGGCGCCGGCGCTGATCAACAAACCATTCATTTTTGCGAAATAAATGTAGGGCAAACCTCATTTCCTTCTGCACCCTTGCTCTGAGAACAAAGAACCAAGCGAATATAATCTCCGATAAGGTCCCTCGGTAGGAGTTCAGAGTAATTTCTGAGAGATGCAGATCTAGGCATTCGACGTGATTGTTATACTATATCACATTATCCACCATTGGGCCTAATCTTATCTGCAAAAGAAGAAAATGTGTTAGTGCCTACATGTAGTTTTGAACATTACTACATGCCTAGCTATTTGGTTTGCAGGATTTGTAAAATGCACTAACATGCCATGTTCGATCTAACATGATTAACATGGGCATTTGATTACATTCTAGAAAAATGTAGCCTTCTTCACAAAAGGTTGGAGTGGATGAAAAGTTCCCTAAGAAAACTAGTACAGATGAATCCAAAGGGGAAATGCTTATTGATTGTAACCATATGGATCAAGCAACCAATATGGGGGGGCATGTATGAACTAAAATCGTCCAAAAGAACCTTTAGAAATCGTAGTACATTGTCATTGTAAACTTGGAAAAAGGTGTCACAAATTGAACTCCCTTACGGTTAACATTTAACAGGAAAGGAACATCACCTCGATATATAGCTTCTCCAAGCACAGAAAAGCATCTCAGGAAACTGACAACTTGCTCGAGGTCGGGCCCGATAGATTCTAGTGCCAAGACCTTTAGTGTGCGCAGTTTCGGGGTCAAGCTTGTAGCAATCATTTTCTAAATGGAAGACGAACAAACATCTTCAAAATTAGCAATAATGTTAACTCATAGAAGGAGAGTTAGAAGGCAGCTGCTGTACCTAAACGGGTGTGGATCCAATAACAAGTTCGGAGCATTTGTCAGACGAGTAGCCCGCCACTGTCAATTTCAGCGCAGAAATGACATTGGTTCTTGTTGGACCTTCTTGGTCAACTACAAGTAATCTTTCAAGTGCAGGTGTGTCCTGGATGATCATACCGTGGTACACATCTTGTGATGTCTTCCTGCCGCACCAACAACACACATAAATAGTCCGGAGATTCATGGAGGTGATGTGGAAGGTACCCAACCCATTGATTGCCTGAAGACGAAGGTACTCGAGTGTAGTACAGCCACGGAGCAGGCGCTCCATGTCACCCTTTGAGAGGAAGACCACGACGAGATCGAGGTGCTTCAGTCGTGGTAGAATAAGAGCGGGCATGTCATTAAGGGGCGGGAAATGGCAGTTCCTGAATTTGGCGACGTGTAGCGTGGGCGTGAGGCGGAGTGCGGACGTTGGCAGCGACCGCATATGCCCATCATTAAAAGTGAGCTCCTCGAGCTGATCTAAGGCGGGGGATCGGAACCATTCATCAAGCTTGGCTCGGTCCTTCCCGTTGGAACGGAACTTGCCCATTCTAAGGCCTTTGGTTCGGCCAAGGTGACTGCCGAGGATCTTGGAGAACACATCCAAGCTTTTGTGATAGTCATGGCAGAGCTCGTGGGTGTCGATGAGGTCGAGAGGGCTAGAGTTCCATAGGGGGCGCCACCGCCGGGAAAGGAGGGTTGTCCGCACGCCATATTTGATTGGGAGGAGGGAGATGATGACTCTCAACATATCATCGGGGAGGCTGCTGATTAAGTCTAGGCCTGCTGGAGTCGCTTTCGGTTCTAGCTCGCCCCACCTCCGCTTGTTGGCAGCCCCATTCTCCACCTCCGGAGTCTCCTTGTCAGCGGTGCTTTCTGATAGAAATGGGAGTACATGGAATATTTAGTTAAAACAGGGCAATAGAAAAGTGTATTGGTAACTAGGAGTTATTAGGTAGGAATATAATAAGAAAAGGGAATAACAATTGGTTTCTAAAATACTACACAATTCATTTGACATTGCGAGGTAAGTCAACATATGCAGATATTTGAAAAGAAAAGTTACTTCGAACAAAGTCTAGACGGATGATTTTGTCGGGGAAGTTAGCATATATCTCATGACCAGGCCCTTTTATGTGTAGTGCAATTTCAGTGCCAGCTTTCAGTACATAAAACTTTGCAATTTCATTCCAAAAGCCAGTGCAAAAATAGGAGTCACCACGTTCAATGTCTTACAATAGCAACGATTGTAAATCCATGGTTTGTGTGCAGCATGACTTCCATGGAGCCTTGATGTATGTAAAGGGAAAATTGTGCACTACATAATCTGTTGCATAGCGAGGGATGTTCTGCAGAAAATGGTAGGATTGTTAAAGAAAATATGGTAACATGCAAATATGGGCCCAAATTGAAAGAACTGTACAGTAGTTGAAATCGAAGGACAAAAATCTATAATTAAACAGATAGGGTAAACATGATGTCATGGAAAAATGAGAGTAATCGAAAGAACAATACATAATTAATTTGCCTAATATAGAGAGAAGAGGGGGGAAATCCCCTTTGACGTATATGGTGTATGTGGAACCTTTTATCCAAATTTAGCAATATTTAGAATATGTTCAGGAAAGTAGGCCCGGCCAACCGATTTAGGGTGAGATTGAACATACTGCGCGTGCTCAAGTTATCTGGTACGGAGAGATGGAACCTCTGGCGGCGGTCACAAAGTCCTGAAGTGTCAGCGCACTTTACATTCTATGAATGAAAGAAAACCCTCAAATCAGCTCGAATAAAAATGAATTCACGGTGATTTCCGCCGGGTGATTAAAGGAGGCAGATGAACTGGGATAAGAGATGAGATAGTATCTCATTAAACTAGTTACCTTGTCATCCATGAGAAAGAACCCTCAGTACGGCAGATTCCCCAACCGAGTGGAGCCGGGTCGACCGCGAGCAGCGTCGAGAAAGTCGATGGCGATAGGCGGCGGCAAGCGGAAGTGGTGAAATGCGGTGGGATTTGCCGGTAGCCTGGTGGCGGCTGCAGGCGTCGAGCTAAGTGTTTACCGTCGCGATAGGCGGTGCCATGGCATAGACCCGGAGGAGCTTGTGCAGGTGTGAATGGGGAACGTACCGGAGGGGCCGAGGGGGTGGCGGGCGAGGTGGGGGTTTTTGTGACGTGGGGATGGTGAGGGTTTTTTTCGTTTTTGAATTGGGTGGTGAGGTTTTTTTGTCCCACAAAGAATTTCGGGGGCGACGGTTTGCTAGAGCGAACCATGTGTGATTGACGCAGCAGGCAAAATGAAAGTCATGGCACACGGTTCCAATGTTGGGAACCGTGTGTGATTGACATACTAGCCCTGTCCTGGTTTATTGGTCCCCCGTTGTAATTTTTACCAAAATTTGGTCAAATATTTAACATACTCAGACATAGATAATAAGTGTACACGTAGATAAGCATAGTTCAACCATAAATAGTGCATAGTTCAACAGTATTAAGCATACTCAAGCGTACATATATAGTTCCATCCACCCCACATCTCATCTCACAGGCCGGCACGATCCTGAAGCTTCTCCAGGTACTCGGTGTACACATCGTGCGCCACCCTGCGAGAATATTTCTGCTTGAAGGAGCCAACGGCCCGTCCTCTTGCATGCGCTAGAACACTTAGATACGCGGCATGAAGCTTCTGGTTGCAAAATGGACATCCATACATGTCGTTCCAGGTCCTAATACGCCTATTATGCATTCCCGCATAAAGCTCCCGCAGGATTTGCCTGTTGTACCTCCTCTGGACATCTTGATCCTCGCTATCCACATCGTCAGACGGCACCTATACAAATAGTAAAACAAATTTGGCATCAAATCAATGATTACATGTCGTGAAGTAGGATTGGGAATTTATGGCTATTTATTTATACATATCCAGAGATTATGGTTCGATTTTTAAGCGCAATCGTCTATGTATAGACCATCTTGAAGAAAATAATGGCACAAACATGTGTAGGTCATTGAAAATCAATTTTTGAACCCTGATTAGGAATTATTAGCACGAACACTAACCCTAGTCGGATTACTAGCAGAAATCATTTGCACAGATGAAACAACTAATCACTTATCACCTGTACCATACAAACAAGCAATACACTCCATGGATCTAACGAAACTTACTCAGATTTCAAAAAGGGGAAGGCAGGAGTAACCAGAGAAACCCTGTGATCTATTTGACACATAAATGGGTATATATGACTAACCAGTTGTCCGTCGTCGTCGGAGTCGTCGCCGGAGTGGTTGCTGGAGTCGGTGTGGAACTCTGCCTCCGGCCGTGGAAGCTCGACGCCGTCGACGATGTCAGGGTGCAGTGATAACTCGCCGGCGGTGATGGCAACCTCTGTCTCCATCTCCATGCCGTGCTCCGGAGCTTTAGCAGCCCCGACATTGCCACTCTCTCCGATGAGGCGCTTCGGCGGCATCCTCATACACTGGCGGCTTTGAGGACTGAGAGCGGCGTCAAGGATGCAAGTGAACGGAGAGGATTGTGTGTGCATAGCGAGGATGGGCGGTGCGGTCGCTCGGGCGCACCATTAATATGGAGTAGTGGGAGTAGTGGGAGAGACGCACACGACGGTCAAACCGACGGCTCGTCGCCTGTGCACCGGACTGCTGGCATGCCTACCAAAGTTTCACACAGCTACTCGCATGCCTCCCGATGACACTGCGCAGCAAGCACGCCTCTGTCAATTCACACACCTGCACACAAGCCTCTCCGTCTGCCTGTACGGTAGACGTGTCCCATCAACTCATGCCTGCTCGCACGCCACACGGGTCGCGCGGCGGCACGTATATTGTTTTTCTACTTGGATGATTAATGATGCCGCTTTATTGCTTAACCGAAGCATGTCACGTATCTATTGTTGGTCTAACGCTAACGGTTCGAATAAATAATCTATTTGGGATATTAGTTCCCAATTATTAATAATCTCTCGTCCGTAATTAGATAAAGATTACATCAAAATTGGTCTCAAATTTGACAAAAAATACAATTCCACTTTGTATTGGTGTCCATATGACAACATGATAAGTTTCATGAACTTCAAATAAATTTTGGATATACTAGAATTTAAAAATCAAGATTCTCAATGTTTGAATTTTTTTGCACGGGGAGTAAACATGCACCCAGTGAGACACATGTGTTTTTGCAATCCATTTAGGTGTACTGTCACGTGTGCATGTAGCTCAAATTCTATTTTTGCACACTATACCCATAGAAAATCATTCAATGTACTAAAACGTCTTAATGATCTTTGTGATTTTTTTAAAATTAAAATATCTCTCCTTTAGTAACATGTATGTTCACCGCGGGATAATTAATTTAAGATGCATCGTAGTTGCGGTAGATTCGCGGTGTGTGTGGGTGTGTGTGTCTGGGGGTGGCGGGTGGCTCGCAGTACACTACGAGTTGTGAGCCACCGTGTGGGTTGGCCGTTTTGTTAGGCAGGCCGGTGCAACATCAGAGTCGTGAACTCATTATTTAAAACATTACACAACCCTGTCATACATACATGTTTTGGCCACATGCAGTCGATGGTTGTCCTACACGACACTCGATACTCGCGTGTGACGCTTTTTGTGGGCCCGCGAGGTCGACTTCCATCACTTTGATGAATAGCCGGCAGTGAGGTTGATTTGACCATCAAGGTAGAATCTTTTTTGTTTGTGTTATGGTGGTATATAGTACCCGTCGAAGAGGTGGGAGGGGACTAGCATATATACTATACGTATGCGTCCGTGAACAAGTACACCTCACTCAGTGTCGGGACTTTTTGGTTTCCGAGGCACGTGCCACATCAAAATTATAAAATTTGTTATTCAAACATCACACAACACCTTTTTGGGCCACATGCATATCCTAGCTAGGACACTCACGGGTGATGCTTCCATCTGTGGGCCCACAGGCCATCGTCGATGCATGCATGCATCACTTTGACCTACATCGGGAGAGGTTAATTAATTTCACCATTGATGAGAATTCTTTTGGGTTACATATATTACGGCAGGAGCATATACTATGTGGTGAAGAGGGGGAAGGGGACCATCATATGTAGTACGCTTGATATGAACCTCGCTCTGTGTGGGTGCATGGTTTACGGGTTTTGAGGCATGTGGCACAACAAGTTGTGCATTTTGGGTATTCAACATATATATGTTTGGCCCACATGCAAAGCGGTGGTGGTTGTCCTCTCGCACCCACTTAAGCGGTTATCAGCGATATCGATGCTTTCCATTTGTGGGCCGCTTGGTCCATCACTACTTTTTGCCTGACAACAAGAGAGGTTAATTTGACTTAGGAGGGGATTATTATTTTTGCTCTGGGATGACATGCATGATACAGCTTGAGCACACACACATGCATGTGTACACATGAATCCCTCCCATCGAGTTGAAGAGGCTAGTACAACAACACATCATGAACCGATCTCGCTCTATGTGGGGAGCTAGTGTACAATTTTTGACACACGTGCCACATCAATGTTGTGTATTCAAACATGCATGCATGCATCACCTCCATACCTATGCATGTAGTGGTTGCCTTCGAATGGTACACTCCCTCGTGTGGTTATCGGCGACAAGCCTATAAATTTGTGGGCCCACGTGGGCATCCATGATCACCTGACCAACAACAAGATAGGTTACCATGGCGGATTCTTCATTTCGTTCGTGTTATCGTAGTATAGGTCATGGTGAGATTCAGACCTAATTAAGTTTGAGCGCATATACTATGCACGCATGCATGTATGAAACCCCGTCATTGGCTGGAAGTGTGGTGTAACATACATATGCATCGTCAACCTAACCCTCACTCAGTCTGGGGATTTCTAGTTCGAAATCACGGTGCCACATCAAAGATGTTCCATTGTTTACTCAAAAACACACCTCTCCATACATATGTTTGGGCCACACGCATGCAGTGGTTGTCTTCGGGGGACTAACTACTTGTGTGATTATTGGCGAGCTACACCATCTCCGGGGTCGCATGGACGGCCATCACTTTGACCAACAACAAGAGAGAGGTTGTACGACCAAGGTGGATTATTCTTGGTCCATTTTACGATCCATCTTGGTGAGATATCTGCCTCTCTGGCCCACCGACTAAAAGTGTGTGTGTGGGGGGGTTGCTACTTCACACTTTGCTAGGTGAACCTCGGTTGGGGGCATGCATTCATAGCAT